>NC_060274.1:4041593-4641593 GCF_021613505.1 Equus quagga | reverse complement strand
GGCACAGATGTTAGCTCAGGACGAATTTTCCTCAGCAAAAAAAAGTCCTTAACTATGTGAGGTGATGGATACATTATCTAACATTAATGTGTCAATCATTTTGCAAAATATACATATATCAAATCATTACATTGAACACCTTAAACTTACACAGTTATATGTCGATTATATCTATATAGCTGGAAAAAAACACAAATTCTGATGACAAAATTAACAGATATTGGTATTTTGACTCCCTCTGTATACATTTGCAATGTGTGAGTTTATTTAGCATACACTGCAAATAAATAGATTGTGTTCATTGTTTTTCAGCTTGTTTTGTTTTGTAAAAAGAGGTGACCAGTAAGGGTGTTATTCTAGTGCTCCATTCATGAGGTAGTAAAGACCTAAACTGAGGCAGTATGAGGTGGAACGCAAGAAAATGCGTGCTTTAGGAAAAAATTTCAAGGATATAATAATTTCACCATTGTATCATTCTTTTAAAGAAATACGGTTTACTTTAGAAGAAAGCCTTAATCCATCTATCAATCTGTTTATTCAACACTTTCTGAACATCTACTTTTGTAACAGAAAATGTGCTTATTTTCAAATATATTATTGATAGTTCACACAAAAATCTCTAAAATATATGTGTTATCATTCTCCCTTTATGGGTGGGGAAATTAACATTCAGACAGCTAAACTATTTACCTGAGGTCAAATAAATAGAGATGCTAGGATAAATTAAATATAACTATACTGGCTTCCTAATTCTATATTCTTTCTGCTAAGTATACTGAGAAGAATGAAATTCAAAGCAATGAACTCAACATTTAGCACAGTTCAATATTTGAAGGATTCCCTCAGCATTGGTTACACACTTACCATACCCTCTGTTTCATGAAACGATGGTCTTTCTTGAACTGAAATTATGTCCCTTCTTTTTTCCTATAGCCTAACATGAAGTTTCTCAAAGCAATTCATTGCTGTTTTCTCTACATTATAATTCAGTTTGAAGAAAGCAGAGGTCAGTAAATATTTGGGGTGGAGAAAGATGTTGAGCTAAGAGCCCAAACTCTCTGTATTGATAGTGGAGTCGAAAGGTGGTGCTGGCAAGAAGAGTGTTCCAGAAGCATGGCTTACACTAGGCAAAGTACAATTACTAAAAAGATGGAAGACTGACTGGAGAATACACTAGGACCTGGCCACCTGCACAGGTACAGACTGGGTTGACGATCCAAACAAGGTTAGAAAATAAATGCACCTCGGTGAAAAAGAGCAAATATGATGATTCTAGAAGAAAAATAACAGTTCCAAATTAGCCTGAAGGGATTCATGAGCCTAGTAGGATGCGCCTCTGGGAGGTTTGGATATGGCACGTTGTGAGCTTTAAAAGGATTCCGAAATTCAAGCGCTAATCTGCTTTATTCTTCAATATTCCAAATTCAATGAAGCTACTGATTTTATATTCGATTTAATCAAAAAAGATTCAATTAGATGCAAGCATATATACTTTCAAATCAATATATATGCTTCCCCATTTTAGGATGGAATAAATACCTAGTCAAGGGAATATTTGCTTTGAATTTTTTTTCCTAATAGTGATGATGAATTGCACCATGTCATCTACATTCTCAGACATATCACCTTTATAATCCGTAATGGGCAACTACAAGACAGCAAGGTTAGAAGTACAGGTCATGGCTGTGTATGAGGATTTTTCTAACTGAGAAGGTAACTGGCCCATACAAGGATTAAAACCACCAACCTTGGCCTCATAATCACCACCCTGACCTCCAGAGCTAACTGACCCAGACCATAAAGACTACAGGAGATACTCACTGAGCTATTAGGTTGATAAATGGGAAGTATTTCAGTATACGGCATCTTGTGAAATATAATGTAATAATTGAAGTAGTCGTCCGCCCCAATGGTAGCCGGGGTTAACTTACCCAGAAGCCAAGCACCGCCGAGCTGCATCATTGCCAGAGAGACACAAACTAAACACAGCTAATACATAACAACAATGCAACAAGACTGAAACAAAAGCGGGATTGCACGCAGAATTTCCAAACTAGCCTTCTACCTTTACCATCAAAAGTAAAAGAGGAAGAGAAAAATGCATTGGAATGCTCTCCTAGATTGTCCTTTTTATAAACTATCTAATTAATCGGTATAAATAAATATCTTTAAGGAGACAAAATGTTCCGTTAGAAGGAGAACATCAAATTTCTTTTATTTCTTAGTATTTATTAATAAGAAAATATAACACTTTGAATTGCACAAAATCTATCACAGCACATAAAAGACATCCAGAGTATTCTGACTTGAGTTTTAAAAAATAAAAAAGAGGTCCTGAGTAATACATATATTGGCAGTTATACTTGAGCCGCAATGAAGACCTTTGGGATGGAATATTTGTTTGTTAAAAAGTGTGGAAACTTATCCACTTGAGAGGGAAATTAATAAAGAATGTCTTTTTTTAGCATTGCTAGGATTTGGTTTGGCTCTGTTGATCTTACACAAGTTAATCATTTCTTAATAGAGAGAGTATAGAATACAGGTGACTACCATCTAGTTAGTTGGAATCCTTGGTTGCATGACTAACTAGCTACATTTTCCAAAAGAGTATATAACTGAGAAAGAAAAATTAAAAAATGATTCTAATAATTTTGTAATGAATATTACCTAAATTACATGCATTAACCATACCTATACCTACAGCTATATATATGTATGTGTGCTTTATATATACCGTTTTATATATTTTATGTACAGATATTGCCTCAAATAAATATATGTGTATATATTTAAGGCAATACAAAATACATAACAAGAGGTAAATAGATATGATTACATAGTCATAGATTATCAATGTTCTCCAGTGAAAAGTTAATATTTTCCTTTCTCAGAAATTGATAGAAAACTAGAGAAAATAAATAGTAAAGGCATATATAATTTGAACAATACTATCAACTGTATTGACTTAATTGTTATTTATGGAACACTATATCCAACAACTGCAGAACACATATTCTTTTCAAATGCTCATGGTATTTTCACCAAGATGGATCATCCTTCGCCATAAAGTGTGTCTCAATAAATTTAACAGGTTTCTGTCATACAGACTATTTTCTTTCACTACAATGTAATTAATTGAAAAATCAATAAAAGTAAAAATATTTGGAAATTAAACTACATACTTCTAAATAATACATGAGTCAAAGAAGAAGTCATGAAAGATTACAGAAAATATTTCAAATAAAATTGAAATGAAAATACAACATATCACAAATGTGGGAAATAACTAAAGGAGCACTAACAGGGAAACATAGACCATTAAATGCATATATCTGAGAAGGATAAATGTCTAAATTCAATGATCTAAATTTCTACCTGAAGAAGTAAGAAAAGCACAGCAACCTTACATAACAAGAAAGAAGAAACTAACCTAAGTAGAAGGAATAAAATACTGAAGATGAGAATAGAAATCAAAGACATAGGAAACAGAAAAAAGAGAGAAGAAAATACCAGAGGCAAAAGTTGGATCTTTGGAAAGATCAACAAAATTGGTAATTCCAAACCAAACAAGATAAAAAGAGGTACCTAAAATGAAAATATTAGGAGTCAAAGATTTACTATATGCATCAAAAGAATAAAAAGAGATTATTATGAATAACTTTATGCAAACATATTCAAGAACATAGATAAAACAAATTATATGGAAAATGCAAATTACCAAAACAGACACAAAATCAAACAGAAAATTTGAATAGTGCTAAATCATTAAGCATTTAAATTTTCTACTAAAAATCTTAACTGTAAATTCCTGAGACCGGAAACTATATTTACTAATTTTGTACAGGACCCAGGAGTGGGATAGGCAGGCATTAACAAGTAATAAACTTTCCTGTTAAAACCATCCAATCAACTAACTGAAAGACAAAACAAGGCCTAACAAATTCAAAAATTTTACTGTAAAGAAAATCAAGACCAAATGGCTTCAGTGACTTCTTTCAAATACTTAAAAGATGAATTAAAACTATCTTACAAATCTCTTTCAGAATATAAAGGAGGAGGAAACACTTTCTGACACATTTTATGATGCCAACATAACCTTAATTTCAAAACATGATAAAGACATTACAGGAAAAGAAAGTTACATATCAATAGCCCTTATGAAAGTAATTGCGAAAATGATTGACAAAATATTATCAGATTTAATCAAACCCTATATAAAAAGGATACAATATCTTGACAAAGTGAGGTTTATCCCAGAAATTCAGGGTTTAACACTTAGAACTCATTCTATATCATTCACCAATTAAGACAGTAAAGAAAAAATTAGTATGTTTTTTTTTTCTTTTTCGAGGAAGATTAGCCCTGAGATAACTACTGCCAATCCTCCTCTTTCTGCTGAGGAAGACTGGCCCTGAGCTAACATCCCTGCCCATCTTCCTCTACTGTATATGTGGGATGCCTACCACAGCATGGCGTGCCAAGCGGTGCCATGTCCGCACCCGGGATCGGAACCAGTGAATCCCGGGCCACTGAGAAGTGGAACGTGCGCACTTAACCGCTGCACCCGCCACCTGGCCGGCCCAAAAATGGTATTTTAATTACTATTAAAGGAAAAGGAAAAAGAATTTTTCGAATGTAGCTTGTTTTGGTCCATGCATAGCTTTCTAATCTCTGCTCTTGCTACTTTGATCCTTTCTCAGTTCCTTAAATGCGTGGACCTCCTCCCCACATCGTGATCCTTGCAGTTGCAATGACCCTAAAGAACTCTCACCAAAACATTTGCCTGATTTTCATGCGATTAACTCCCGTTCTTCCCCCGGGACTTGGGCTAAGTGTCTTTGCAAAGCCGTTGTGGATACCAGTTCCAGGCTGAGTGGCATTATCATTACTGTACATTTTGTGCTGTACACATTATGAATTTCCCAGACAGTACTTATCACAACCGTGCACATATCAATAGTACATTTCTTTTTACTGCTTAGCAGTAGTCCATGGTATGGATATCCCAAAGTTGCCTGTTGATGGAAGTTTAGGCCTCTTCAAGTTTTTGGCCATTATGAATATAATTCTATGAAAAGTTCTTTGAGTAGATTTACATTGTCATTTCTTTTTGCTAAATAGGTGTTCCTTATAAGATGAAAAAATTCCCTTCCTTCTGTGCTCAGAGTTTTTATCATAAATTGCTGTGTAATTTTGTCAAATGTTTTACCTGCATATAGTAAGATCACATTACGTCTTTTTCTTCTTTTAGTCCTGTAATAAGTTCAACTATATTGATTTAATTTTCTGTTTGTTCTGGGGTTTTCTTAAGACTATTATCTAGAGAAATTTTAGGCTTACAATAAAATTGAGAGGAAGGGACAGAGATTTCTCCTATACCCCTGTCCCCACACATGCACAACCTCCCCATTATCAATATGCCCCCCTGGAGTGGTACATTTGTTACAATTGACAAACCTGCATTGACATATCTTCATTGTCTTAGTCCATTCAGGCTATTATAATGAAGTGACACAGACTGAGTAGCTGATGAACAACAGACATTTATTTCCCACAGTTCTGGAGGCTGGAAGTCCAAGTTCAGTGGGCCAGCGTGGTAGGGTGAGAGCCTTCTTCTGGGTCACAGGTCTTTCATTGTATCCTCACAAGGCATGATATCCGCTCTTACATTCCTAATATTTTTGATAGATTATATTTTCATTTTCAATCAAAATATTTTTTCAAATTTCCTTTCTAATTCCTTATTTGACCTCTGAGCTATTTAGAATTGAGCTGTAGAGTTTGCAATTATATATAGATTATCTAGATACATTTTTATTATTGATTTTTCATGTAGTTTCATTTAGGACTGAAAAATACTTTATATGATATTAAAAAATTAACGTGGTTGTTCCTGTAGGCCATGAGCAAACTTGGGAGATTTTTGTTTGTTTTTTTCTTGCTTATTATTTCTTCTGTCAGCAGGGGAAAGGAATAATGCAATCCTGTCTCTTTATTGTGTCCTTTCAGCCCCTATATATCAGGTATTCCTTTGTATGACTATCTCATTAAAATAGTGGTCCTCAAAAGACAGGGAAGGAAGATGGAGAGAGGAGTGACACTGACTCTGGGAATATCTCCAGAGCTTTACCTAAAATGTGCACGGTTATGTATCCCTTGATTCCATGGTTCAGAGAGGGATGGAAGGACTTATCTTAAAAATATTCTCCAGGGGGCCAGCCTGGTGGCTCAGTGGTCAAGTGCACGCCTTTCACTCCGGCGGCCTGGGGTTCACCAATTCGGATCCTGGGTGTGGACCTGGCACCATGTAGCAAGCCATGCTGTCGTAGGTGTCCCACATATAAAGTAGAGGAAGATGGGCACAGATGTAGCGCAGGGCCAGTCTTCCTCAGCAAAAAGAGGAGAATTGGCAGCAGATGTTAGCTCAGGGCTAATCATCCTCAAAAAAAAAAATCAAAAAAATATATATTCTCCAGGTGCTTTTTGAGACTACTGTCCTCAGACTTTCATGAACAGCCCTGTCAACTGAATTATCATATTAAGAAAATTTCTCTCTCTCCATCTCTCCTTCCGGTATGTCCCGCTCCTTCCCTTCCTCCCATGCTTTCATCAAGAATGGTCTATTGTGTGGGCCCCAGGTGCTATACTGAAAAAAAAGTCCTGAGAAGAGTATTGCCCTCAAGGGGTTTTCTATTTGAAGAGGACACACACACACACACACACAATCCACATGCCCAAAACTTCACAAAAGAGAATATAACTAAATGACAAGATAACTGGTACATAAGTTAATTGCTAACAAATTCATGTATTATAGGTTGTTTTTTAAGAAAAATTGTGGGTTAAGTATAACCATTGCTGGGTGAAACATAAATTTTTAATAGGCAAAATTTGGAATTAGGCATAGAATGTAGGAAAGGGCATGCCAAACAGAAAGAGTTGAATAAATAATAGATGCAAATATAATAATATGCATGACAGGTTGAGCAAATGGTAAAAAAAAAAAAAAAGAAACCTCTGCTTTACATAAAATAAAATAATGTAAAATCTGCAAATAAGTAAGGAATTGTACCAAAATATTATAGTATTCTTTTTCAGCAATGGAGATATTTAGATGATTTTCTTTTTCCTTTTCCACATTTGCTAAGTATTTTTCTAATGATCTGTATTTTTATTTTTTACTCTTTTATTTGTTCTTAATTACATACATACATTATAGATAAAGACAATCTCATCATTAGCAACTCACATGATATAGATGAAGTGAAATTGTTTCTGGAATCTAGATTTCTCAAGTCTGAGTTCACTCATTCAAGAAATCTTACCCTCCAGATTTTTTCTCCATTCATCTACTTTCAATTTTATATTCAAATAAAAACATAATTGATGTGATTTAAAAAAGTACTGAATGAGGGGTTGGCCAGGTGGTGCAGTGGTTAGGTTCATGCACTCTGCTTTGGTGGCCCAGGGGTCACTGGTTTGGATCCCAGGTGCAGACCTACACACCACTCATCAAGCCATGCTGTGATAGGCATCTCACACATAAAATAGAGGAAGATGGGCACAGATCTTAGGTCACAGACAATCTTCCTAAGCAAAAAGAGGAGAATGGGTGGCAAATGTCAGCTCAGGGTTAATCTTCCACAAAAAACTAAAAAAATAAAATAAATGAGTTCCTACTAAACTTATTGCTCTAAAACTTGTTTTATGTTTTCTTAATATAATCTCTTAGAAATATTCCTATATATGTAGACATAAAATTACAAAGCAATTAAAATAACATATGCATTATTATACATATTTATTAGCTCTCATTTTATACACACACACACACACATATATATATCCTATCATTTTCAAATGCTACATAATTTGGATCCTGCCCAGTGGAGCCCTGCAGTTTTTCACAGGTCCCACCTAACAGCCTAATAGCTGTGCCAAATCTGCTTCAGGTATTTCCTGAAGCACTTTTTGGCTGCCTTTTACCTTTAAGAAATTACTTATAATTTTAGGTTCGCTGATGGCACTTTATTGTTTCTTGTTTCTTTGGACTTAATCTTTCTAAAAATGCCCCTCCACACATATCTAGAGACTATATATGGGAGAGAGTTGTAGATTCATGGGCTCAGTCATCCCCTTCGTCAATCTATATATTACTTTCTATGGAAAAAATGAACTGCTTTCCACAATTTAAAAGTGTTACAACCTAGGTGTTATTTTTATAATCTATTTTTCCTCAAGCAGTAAATCCAGTCTAATACTGAACACACAAGGAATAAATTTCAATGTAAGAAATAAATAAAGGCCCTTTTTAAAAAAAGAATTCCATCAAATTACATTTCAGGGGAGAACAAGACAGGTACATGAGAGTTTGATATGAGGCATTTTTATTACTACGTAATTATGCTTTCCTATTGTCAAGCAATCTAATCTTGTCAGTTTCATAAAAGACAAATTAAACCAAAGGAAAAACAGATTAGCCACTCCCTCCTGTTTATTTATCTTGGAAGAATACTATTGCCCCAATTTTTTACCCAACTATTGTTCTCACTTCGTCCATCATTTATCTTGAATTTGTTTTTCTCTGCTTTAAATCAATATTCATCATAGGAAAATTTATGTGATCTCCTTTCTCTCTTTACTTAATTATAATATCTCCTTCTCTATGGTCTCCCTTAAACATGTTGTTTGTGCCTGATGAGAAAAGTTCGATTAGAAGTGTATTGAGAAGAGGGACGGAAGCTCTGGATTTATGTAATAGTGTGAATAATTGTTCAGTAGATATTTGCTACCTTCTCCCCCATCAATCAGTGAAAGCAGAGGTCTTCTGAACCATGTGATATGGTGCTTGGCCGTATCACCCGCTTTGGCCAATGGGATGTTAGAGGGACATGATGTGAGCAGAGACCCTAAGAGGCTGTGCAGTATGGCTCTACTGTTGTGCTACAGTGATTTAAAATGGGAAAACACACTCCAGGGAGCTGATGCATCTTCAGCCCTGGCCCGATAGCAAACACCTGGATAGAACACCTGAGCCAGTTACAGCTGGAACCAAGTGTAGGAAACTGACAACCTGAAGTACGGCTAGCCAGTCAAGCACTTCCTCCATCAGCCAAATGACACTTGTCTGCACATTTACAAACATGAGAAGAAGTGCATATATTTATAAGGGACTGAGTTTTGGAGATACTCTGTTATGTGAAAATTAATGCTTTTGGAGTAGCTCATAATTTGGGAATGTTGTGGAAGCAATGTGGCTTCCTTACTTCCACCAGAAATAAAATTAAAAATGGTCCCGATGTTCAAGAATTATTAGGTACTGTGCTTTTACCTGACACTTTAGCTGTTATTCAAATCCCGGGGCATTCTAAACTTAACTCTCCGGAAGCTAAAGGAAATCACCTTGCTGGTACTTCTGCAAGGAATGCAACCCTTAAATGAAACAACAAGAGCCAAACCTCTGTCATGATCCAAAAGGATATTTCACCAAATTATAACTTAGAAGCAACAATTTGTTTCAGAAAAGGAAAAACAAGATTGAAATTTCAACAATTGTTGGTTTGATAAAAAGAGAAAGCTCTGCTTTGGACCAATTAACAACCCAGTCCTACTTGAGACTCTAAAATTCCCACTCCTAACCATGGTACATGCATTAAGCCATTGATCTACTGACAAAATGATAATATTCATGAATCAGTATTGGTGGGGACATATTAGCAAGGTCACAAAAAGTACTAACCTCACTTGTCCCACTTTTCTAAAATAAAATCCAAGGAGGCCTATTTGTACTATCCCCGGGCATTTTAAACTACCTAATAGGCCAGTCAAGTTTTGACAAATGAATTTCTTACAACTTCCGCTGTCTCATGGATATAAATATGTTTTTAGTCATGGTCTGTATGTTTTTTCACAGGCTACTGCCTCTTCTGTGACTAAAGTCCTTTTGGGAAAGATTACCCCTACCCGGTGTACTCCTCTCACACGTCATTGTGACGGAAGAACTCATTTTACTGGTTAGGTACTTTGACAAGTCTGCACTGTTTGGCCAGTTAACAACACTGTGACTGAACTTACCACCCTCAATCCTCTGGTTTAGTTGAATGCACTAATGGCATTTTGAAGACTCAATTGGCAAAATCTGTAGAGAATCTACAACTATCTGAGTCAAAGGGTTGCAAGTGGTCCTTCTAAAACTCAGATCCATCCCCTTTGGAACTCATATACTCTCAAACTTGGAGATAGTCACAGATGCCCAAACCAGTTGGCTGCTGCTTCTTTTGACCCACAGTAGATAAAAGGAGATCCACGCCAAGACTGCAAAGGCCTAATTGCTCCTATTAAAAACATCCATGTCTTGGTAGAGGAATCTTTCATAGTGCACTCCAGACCATAAGCATCACACTTTGCAATCGGGAGATTTTTTCCATTGGAAAAGACATCTCCAGGAGGGGTCTCTTTAACCTCAATGGAAAGGGCCCCTCAGGTACTGTTAACTGCCCCTTGTGCCACAGAACTCTTAGATCTGCGTGACACACCTAAAGAGAGCGCAAAACCCTACCTGGACCTGCACATCATCTGGTGACTTAAAAGGAAAAATTTCCCAGAATTGAAGCAGATGACATCTGATGAAACATCTTTCCCAAGATGTCTGAGCCAGGCCTGTTGCAAGTTTGTCTGCCAAATCTTTGATGATGGCATAAAGTTTCGGATGATCTTCAATGCCATGGTCTCGATAACATTTGGACTTTAGGGGAAAACAAAAAGCAGGAGAGTTGTCCCTCCTACCTCTCCTTGTTAGTCAAATGTGACCCCAATAGGTTTCCACCCTGTGCACTTTCCCTCTGACATGGGACATGACACCCAGGAAAGTTCTTTGCTGGCATGAAGGGACAAAAAGCTGATGAAATCAGAAAAACCTGACTCTTGATCAGCGATGCCTCCAGGGAAAGATGCCCATCAAAAGGGAGAAATGTGAAAGTTAACAAACAGAAACTTCATTACAAATGGATCCAGGGGGCCAGGAGGAGGAGCTCTCACACTCTACAATGATTGTAGAGCCCAACAGGAAGAAAAAAAGACTTCCTCTCCTTGCCCCGCAACAGCTCAGCCAGTGAGAGACCGCCACAACTCAACCAGAGAAAAGCTGCTACAGCTCGAACCCCAGTTTCCTCCAATGGACTCTGCTCACAATAGCACTCCTATATTCCTCTTCCCCACTGTAAATAAGTTTCTCCTCCCCTTGCTGCTTGGGACTTGAACATGGCTCACCATAATTGCAGACTCCAAGTTGCAATTCTTTGCTGATCCCAAATAAACCTATTTTTGCTGGAGAAATAACTGGCTGTCTATTTGTTGAAGGTCAACAGTAATGAGGTAGCACTGTGGCAGTTGCTGACTAATACCTTGGGAAATGCATCAGATGTGTTCAAAATGTAGAAAGCTTTATACAGTATAGGTCTATGGAGAGCAGCAGCCATTCTCAGTCCTAGGTGAGAAACCCCACTCATGGTTTCATTCCTTCCCTTGTCTCCCACTTGTCAGATCTGAAGCAAACAAAGCAAAGGATGGAGGAAGAACATATGACTTGCTGTTTGGCTTTTCTCCCCCTGGAAACTGACAAAGCAAGGAAAACCTTCTGGATGGCAGGACGGGAGAAAGCCACCTTGAAGTCTTAGGCTGATAAGACAAGACACTCCTCACAGAATCTGAATGGCAACACTGCTCATAGAAGTGATCCAACATAAAGTAGGATCCACAAAAATTTAACACACCCAGGTTTTCTTATCAAGGAACAATGATATGCAGAAATTCACCACATCCTTCACCCAGCATAGACATCATGGTCATCTGTTTGGTCTTCCAGATCCGCTCCACACCTTCTCCCCTCAAAACTTCAAAGGAACCTGTCCATTGATGCCATTTCTAGATATTGATTGGACTGGACATAGAGAATACCCCTTCTGAAGGAAGAGATAAGTTACTAACCTTACGGTGGCCACCACAAAAGAAGACACACAGCCTTGGTGGACTTCTTCAACTTAATGTTATCATTACCATATAAATGGCTCTGAAGTTACTGTAACAAGGAAGTGTGTTAACATTGCCTAATTCTAGGTTTATTTTACCATTTTATAATGGAATCTTTTGTTTATAACACTGAAATCCTTTAAGCAAGTGTTAAAATCCTTTGAAACAGTGTTCTGAGGGAAACCTGTGTGGGAATCTACACTATAATTAAGACTATATCAGACTTATACACAGAATGCAATGCATCTTGCAGTTCTTTAAAAGGAAGTTTAAAAAATGGGTCTTATCTAAAATATTTTTCTAACATATAACAAAACATCTAAAGAGGAGCTTTTCAATAGTTTGTGAATAACCCTCAATCGACGGGATCTAATTGACCTTTAAAGCACACTCCACCCAAAAGCAGCAGAAAACACCTTTTCTTTCAAGCATCTTTGGAACATTCACAGTGACAGATCATATTCTGGTTTATTAAAACAAACCTCAACACATTTAAAAGAAATTGTCGCACAGAGTATGTTTTCTGATCATAATGGAATCAGATTAGAAATCAATAATAGACAATATGAAACTCTTCAGACACTTGGAAATTAAACATACACTTGTAAATAAGCCACAGATCAAAATGAAAACCTCAAAGAAAATAAGATAATATGTATAACTGAAGGGAAATGAAAATACAACAGGCTGCCAACTGGTATTTTCCTCTTTATATTAAGAAGTTTGTCTGCGGAGAGGTCATAATTAAATTAATGTAAAAATAATAATGAGATACAGAGTCATTGAACAAGAATTTTTATGGACTTTTTTCATTTAATTGCTCCATTTATTTATTAGTTCTATCTTGGTCTTGTCTTGATTTTAGCCTCCTCATCCTATTTTTATCAGCATATCAGGATATATTCACTATAGGTATTAAAAAATATGTTAATGTTATCTGCTCAAGTTTGGAAATTAAATGTTGACAAAGTTGTTATGCCTTCATTTTCAGCAATTATGGACATAAATGTGCTTTTCCAAACTGGCCTCTTTACTTTTTTTCGTTGAGCCAGATCAGCATGGCCAAAAAGGTCATGTTCTGAGCTATGAAGTGCTTCGCTGAAGTGAAATCAGATACCACCCTTTCATCCTTCTTATAAAACTAGCAAAGATACTATCTGCTTATCTTTACAGCTAAAAAATAAGTGTAAAAAGAAAAAAAGCTTAGCATCTTGGATGAAATGTTAAAACAGAACTTTTAAGTAATTCTGTGTAATCATATCTGAGTCTGTCCAGAAATGAACCCAGCAAA
Organism: Equus quagga; assembly: GCF_021613505.1. Lineage (NCBI taxonomy): Eukaryota > Metazoa > Chordata > Mammalia > Perissodactyla > Equidae > Equus > Equus quagga. Next base: position 4,628,275 of record NC_060274.1, on the reverse strand, counting down.
TGATGATAAATTGTGTTTAACATCTCAATTCATGAAAAGTGTGTCGCTTGCTGAGGCAGCACATTACATTTTCATAACAATTTTGATGGTTTGGAAGTTCTTTTAATTAACCTGAAACCCATTTCAATTTAATTTATACCACGCAGTACTTCCTTAGTTTGACTTCTCAGATTTGGGGAAAATTCCAGTGAATCTACATGCATTTTTTTTCCAGTAATTTCTTTGGTAGATTTTATAATTCAATCTTTTTTTTTTTAAGATTGGCACCTGAGAGAACACCTGTTCCCAATCTTCTTTTTTTTTCTTCTCCCCAAAGCCCCCCAGTACATAGTTGTATATTCTAATTGTGCTATGTGAGACACCACCTCAGCGTGCCTTGATGAGCGGTACCATGTCCGTGCCCAGGATCCAAAGCGGTGAAACCCTGGGCCACCAAAGCAAAGCCCATGAACTTAACCACTTGGCCACAGGGCCAGCTGCTAATTCAATCTTAATAATATCTTATCGCCTACAGCCTCAGTGCTGGGTACATTTGCTAAGGGCCTTCTCTCCTCTCATCTCTAGGAAATTTTTTCTGTTGATATCCTTGTCTCACTCAAAGAAAGTACCCACCTGTCTTTATCTCTCTTCTTTAATCAACCGGAGTTGCTCCCTCCCTCCTATGTCTCTGGAAATCTTTCTGCAGTAGCCATTCCTGCTTAGCTTCCTAGCCTCTAAATAGATTTTTCAAAGGCAAGGAAGGAAAGAGAGAAAAAGAAAATTGTCATCCATTTTCATTCAAAATTTTTAAACTCTATTTACTTTTGTCCTATCTCTCCAGGCAAAATGTCATTAGTGCCCTCTTGTTTTTTCTCAGTCCCAAATCTATCCCAGTTCCATATTTTATGTGTTATGACTCTTTGATTAGTTATTTAATATCCTTGACTTGAAGTTTCTTTAAAAATGACTTCAGGGGCCAACCGGACGCGGCAGTGGTTAAGTTTGCACTCTGCTTGGGCAGCCCGGGATTCGCTGTTGGGATTCCGGGTGCAGACCTACACACCGCTTATCAAACCATGCTGTGGCAGGCATCCCAAATATAAAATAGAGGAAGATGGGCACGGATGTTATCTCAGGGCCAGTCTTCCTCAGCAAAAAGAGGAGGATTGGCAGTAGATGTTAACCTTCCCCAGAAAAAAAGAAAAAAAAGGACTTCAAATACAAGATCTACAGGTTAAAAAATCAAAATGTAACAGAATAAAGAGTGAACTATATTTTAAATTGATTCCTGGAATCAGTAATAACCAAGAAGTGTGGCATCCTCAGAGGGTCCCGGACTGTGTGTGGATAAAGCTGCTCCAAACCAGAATGATTCTTTGCAAAGGGTGAAGAGATAAATTATTCCACTTATTAATTCCATACACAGAACTTCAAAAAGTCCCTAAAGTAAACAAAGCAAGTAGCTAGGAGGGAAAGACCGAATGTGGAAGAGATGATGAGCTAATTTCATAATTATTGAAATATATTAAAGTAAACAGCTAGCAAATCTAACCGCGTTGAACTTTTCATCTCAATGCAGCTTCTAGTAGGATGTTAGCAAAACAATGAAAGAGAGTGAACACTGCTGCATGGGGAAACTATTTTATGCTTCGTTTCTAGTCTCATTTAAATATATTCCTCTGAATAATGTTAAATCTTTTAGAGTGGAAATATGATATCTCATTGCTATTTGCAAGAATTCTCTCTTTTTTTTAGTATAAACACAGGAAGCATATTTCTCTCTGACCCATCATCTTAGGTTCAAGCAAAAAAAAAAAGATAAAAATAGTACATAATCTGGTTGTTATGTGACTGAAGAGTGCTTTTAAAATTAAGTGCATTTAGGATGCTAGACTAACTGCATTTTTATTAATGTGGACAATATGAGCAGGGTTGTTAACATTTTAGCATGCTGGGCTCACACATTAAAATCTTACTCACGATGTGGTCTGGCTTCCTCGTTTTCATTAAATTGGTACCTCTCGGCAGGATCCCAGACAAACCAGGTTCTTGCATCCCTCTGTGTGGCTTTCTGTAGGAAGCTTCCATAAAGGGCTGCATAATTGTGAATAAGCCTTTTGGAAGAGCTGTGAAAGCTTTCCTTATGCTGAAACAAGGAAAGAGGCCAAGGCTTGAGAAAAGGTTGCTATAGGTTTGCCAAATTACGGAAGGGAAAATGCATGGGGGCAATGTCAAAGCCCAGCTGCATCTTTCTAATCTAAATATATACATAGATAGGGGTGCAATCGTTTTAGAGCTGAGTAAAGTTACAACTCTCTTACGGTGATGATTAAAGAGATTTTTTTAAACTTTATAAAAATAATGTATCATGATCTGTGTAAGACACCATAAACTCAACCACCCTTTTGCCACAGGTTTACATAAAATAAGCCTTTCAATAAGTAGAACTAAAACTCTTTGACAGCGTCAATTCCCTAATTCAATTCAGCAATGGCTCCCATTGTCTGCTCATCTCCATTCACTCCCTATTTTCTTACCCAATTTTGTATCTACTACACCCAAAACCGAGACTTCTGCTTCAGTTGGGTAGAACCCTGGACTGTCAATGGAATATGTCATACTCAATCTTGAGTGAAAGTTAGGCTGACACTATTCTGGATTAGAATGTCCTCTCCAACTTCCGTTTCTTGAGAGGCCACACCCCCTTTCTGTGTTCAGGCCCAAGGTCACTTTACAAGGTTCCATTGCTTTCAGCCACGTGGGATTATAGTTCCTCAGCCATACCATGCTTAATCCCGCAACCTAGTCCTTGCATGTACTGCTTTGGACGTGCACTGACAGGGCCTCGCCACTGCACAAGTCTGGGGGTGGGGTATCATTCATGTAAAACTCAAGCTCCTTCTCTGCCATTTATGAGTATGTGCAGTTCTGAAACTCAGCTTCTAATATACTTAAAGTGGACACTATAGAAATTGCTTTAATCTTCCTATAAGAGTTTTATGAATGTCATTGAAGTTTTTTGTAAACTATTAAAACTATTAAATTCTCTGCAATGTAAGTTATTGTTATTAAAACTGCTTTATGTGTATACGGTTTGTCTCTTTGGCTAATTAAAAATTACTGATAGAGAAGGACCATACTTTATACTCCATTGACTTCATAGAAGTTTAATAGAAGCACAAACCATTGCAGATCATAGGCGGTCAATAAACACTGTCTAAACAAATGCTAGTTCATACATTACCAACAGATGAAACAATCATTCCTTCAACCAAATTTTCCTCAAACAAATGCACTGTTGAAAGTGCTAACTAATCCTATTGCCTGGATACCTGGGACATAACCAGTAACCTTCAGAAAACCCTGAATCCTTCCATAGCTCCAGCTACAGATCATGTCCTCAAGAAGCACAGAAACTACATGGAGAGACAGGCCTCCTGTGATGTACACAATCGTCAAGTTATGCACAGGGAGCTCCACGCAAGGTTGCTATTCAACAATGTGATTTTACTGGTTGTTAACATTCTTTATTATGACACAATGCAGTGAAGACATATATAAATGAGATGCAGGAATCAAAGACTCACAATGAGAGTAAGGAACATGTATCTTAAGCCTTCAAGATGAAAAGGGTTGCCCAAGTAAAATTGAAAGCTCACAGATGCTGTACAGAGGTTGGGTGTGGTATGCAGTTGGAACAGCTCTTAAATATCTTTTAAAGTAAACAGGCTAGCCTCATGAATAATGCATGACTGTTTGGCTGAATGCCTAGTGATTGCAAAACCCCTTTGGGGACAGTAGGTTGAGAGTCTGCATTTATTAAAACATACAATAACAATAATAACAATAATGAATCTTAACTCTTGTTTTTCCATCTTGTCTTTGCTGCAGAGATGCAGAATGCTCAGATGTTCTAATTACCAAAAATAAATTAATAACAATCTCCTAAAATTGCACCTAAGTGTGCAGGGTTCAAAACTCCTTTCCTGGTACACTAGCAGGGCTCTCACATTTGACTCCCAAGGTAAGCACCTCACCTCCGCTTCCTCCTCACTGAACACAGGAGTGTGGGCCCCTCCAAGACAAAATTGAATCAGCTTTCCCTATTTCCCCCAGGGCCAAGTGCAAGAATTTCGGTATTTCTCACTCCTCTACTTTCTTTGACATTTCCCAAATCCTATTTCTTCTTTTACTAATCACTATTTTTTATTTGTACCTTAATGTATTTTTATAATGTTTTGTAGCTTCTAAAGACATTTTATAGCTTTTATTTCTTAAGAGCCTATATCAAGCCTGCAAGATGGGCTGGATAAATAAAACAGGTGAGAAAGTTGCCTTACAGAAAAATTACGTAACCTGCCCGGCAATTCACGAGCCTTTTCTATTAAGTGCACTTTCAGATTTTTGAAGGTTACTGGTTCTCAACATTATTCTTTCTGTTCAAACTCTCTTGAACCCTTGCTTTATCTTCTATCCACTTCTGTGGCCTCCCACTTTCAGTTGATGACTTCTCCTTTCTTTATTGAGAATATACTACTCAGCAGAACCATCACTCAATAGACAGTACTCACAATGTCTGAAATTTGAACTCAAAATGTCTCAATTCCTGCTAGCTGAAAGAAAATTAAATGCAATATTGAAGAAAATAACAACATGGTAAGATACAGGAAGGTGAAAAAAGAAAATTGTCATTATTTGCACATGAAATATTTGTGTACCTAGAAATCAAAAGAATCTGCAGATAAATTATGATAATTCATATGTGAATTTAACAATGTCAATGGAGATGAGTTCAATACAAAAACCAATTATACTTCTATATAGTAGCAAGGAGCAAATAAATATAAATATAATTAAATTGACAAATTAAATGTGAATAAAATAAATTTAAAAGTAATACCGTTTACAGTATCACAAAAATCTAAAATGTCACAATGAATCTACCAACAATGTACATAGCTTTTACTCTGAAGTTTACAAAACGTCACTCAGAATAATTAAAGAAGACTTCGATATATGAAGTGATATACCAGTTTATGCATTAAGGGTTCAATGCTGTAAAGATGTAATTGCTTCCAAAATGATCTATAGTTTCAAAGCAATTCTAGAAAAAATCCCAGCAGAGTTTGCCAAGCAGACTGTGGAAATTGACAAGCTGATTACAACATTTTTATGGGAATGCAAAGGTCCAAGATAAGAATAAAGTTAGACATCTTACACAAAGATCTAGAGGTGAAAACTTGCGCAGCTAGAGTCATTAAGAGAGTAACATATTAGCATATGGATAGATAAATAAAATTCCCATGATATGCCACTCTACTCATATGTTTTTCTCCCACAGTCTAAAAAGAATATCTTTTATAAGGATTTGAAAGGACAGACCATAATTTTAAATCTAAGAGACCCTGTCCTGTCCTTTTCCTGTCCATCTCTCAGCAGAATTCAGCACTTTCTGAACTCTCCTTCCTTAAACTCTCTCCTTTGCTGACTTTCATGACACTACATTATCCTACTTCTTCCCAATCTTCCAGATTCCTCCTTCTCATCCTCCTTTGATGGCTTCTTCTTTGGATAATCTCAAAAGGTTGGAGTTCACCAAACCTCTGTTCTAAAGTTTACCACCATTCTAATTTTAACCAGCAATTCTGCAGACTTCTAAATAGGTTTATCAACTAGAAGAACAATGCTTAGTCTTCCAGTGTGAAGTACTTAGTTCATTTTTGTTTAATATTATTGTCGCCTTTGAGTTTTTCATCTCACTATTTGTTTTACATTTGTCCTATCCATTTTGCATTTCTTTATTCCTCCTTTTCCATTTTTTGGAATAATCAAGTATTTTTAATCATTTAATTATATCTTTTCCATTTGTGTTGTTTTCATAACTTTTTTTATTCTTTTCTAATTAAAAGTGTGAATACTAACATCTATGCTTTAACTTGTTAGATTATTTCTTAAATTGCTATTTGGAATAGTACAAGTGTCTTACAGCAGGTTAAATCTTTTCCACCTCATTTGGATCTTTGTGTTAATGTTGGCAGTTTTATGTCTACAGCTGTTACAAATGCAAATAGATATAGTTGCTATTTTTTGTTTAAACAGTCAATCTTCTTTAATATTTATCCACAAGTTTATTTTCTCCAGTCTTTCTTTCTTCTCGAATTTGTCTTTGATGTTCAGCAATTTGACCATGCTGTACCTAGATGTGGTTTCCTTCATATTTATTCTGCTTGGGTTTAGCATTAACATATTTTATCAATATTGGAAAGTTCGCAACTATCAGGTATTCAGTTTTCGCTTTTGTGTTATTGTCCAATTCTGAGAATTTGAGTTCTCAGCCTTCAATTGTACATATATGAGACCATTTGACTATGTCCTATTAATGTCCTATACTTCTACTTTTAATTTTTACTTTATTTTTTCTTTTGGTGCTTTAATTTGTATATTTTACATTGAGCAGTCTTTCAGTTTACTAATTTTGTTTAAAATTGTGTCCAGGCTGCTGTTAAAACCATCCAATGAGTTCTTAATCTTACATGTTTTATTATTTAGTTCTAGTGTATTATTTTGGTCCCTTTTTATAGATTCCAACACCTTGCTAAATTCTCTACTTTTAATCTATTTTCTGTATTTGTCTACGTATTTTAACAAATTTACATTAGCTATTTTAACGTTACTGCCCGCTAACTTCTAAGTCAACTGTGTCTTGGCTCCTATCACTTTTTTGCTTAGTTATATGTTTTTTCCTACATCTTTCATTTCCTGTCATTAATTTAAGTTGGACTTTATGTTTCAGTAGACTGTAGAGGAGAAAATCAATGTTATTTCTCCAGAGATATGATTTTTTCATTCTTTCATTAGGCAGATTCGATGAGGGGCTGATCAACTAAATACAGTATGAATTCTGTTGTGTCTAGGTTGAATTTTAGTTTTAATTAGGTTCAGCCACATTTTATTTCACATATCTTTAAGTTCTCTTATTTTTTAATTTCAGTAACACTGGCTTATAACATTATATAAATTTCAGGTGTACATGACAATATATTTTGAATTCTGTGTAGATTACATCATGCTCACCACCCAAAGACTAATTAGAATCCATCACCACACACGTGTGCCTCATCACCCCTTTCACCTTCCCTCTCCCTTCTCCTATGGTAAGCATTAATCCATCTTGATGAGAGCTCTCTTGAGTCTCTTTATTAAGACTTTGTTTCCCAAGTGCTGTGAACCTACATATGATTTAATCTGACTTTTCAGTCCATTCTCAAGATTCCTCTATGCCTCAGCACATATCAAATATTCCTTAAAGAAAAAAGGACATGTATTTGGAAATTCCCCTAACGTCAATTTATTATGTCAGTCCTGACGGCCACCAAAATTTTGTTGCTTTCTTTAGGGATCTTCTGTCTATGGCAAACATGACTCTCAGCCTGTTCCCTAATTCAACAAATTCTCTGAAAGAAAAATATTTTCCAGGGATTTCATCATACTGAGAAAGAACATTTCTCATCCTGGAATTGTAGTCTTTCTGGTTCTTTTGGCTTAATTAGACCTCATGTATCTTTTGAATTCTCTTTCTTTTTTCAACTGTGTTAACTTCTCCAATTTTTTTTTTTTCACATTTTACTGGTTTGTCTTTTTTTTTTTCCTTAAAGATTGGCACCTGAGCTAGCAACAGTTGCCAATCTTTTTTTTTTTTTTCTCCTTTATCTTCCCATACCCGCCCCGTACATAGTTGTATATTTTTAGTTGCAGGTCCTTCTAGTTGTGGGATGTGGGACGCCGCCTCAATGTGGCCTGACCAGCGGTGCCATGACGGCGCCCAGGATCCGAACCCTGGGCCTCCGCAGCGGAGCATGCGAACTTAACCACTCAGCCACGGAGCCGGCCCCATCTTTTCCAATTATTAAAACAGGAGTGGTAACTTGCTTTTACCTATAGCATCCTATAATAGCAGTGAAAGTTCTTTTATCATTTTATTTACTTTTATGCTAAAATATTCCTTAAAATTTGGTAACTCAGAAACTATCTCTATCTCTCTTTATGTCTCTCTTTGTCTCCCTGTCTTTGTGTGTGTGTGTGTATGTGTATTCCAAACTTTATAATAGCAAGTACGAATTACATTTTTATTTTATTATGAGATTAAAAAACAATTTCTCCATCACTAAAAGAATATGCAATATTTTTAATAGATTTTGAAATATTTAAACCAGATTTTGATTCAATTTTATTTTAAATAGTTAATATAATCTACTTAAAAGTAAGATGAATTTTTGGGACTCAAGGTACGCAATTTTCTGTAAAATTTTAACATTTTCCAAAAAGAATACTTTCGTAATTTTTTCCTCAGAGAAATATGAATCATAAGTTAAAAACAATATTATGCAAATAAGTATGTTACAATATTGAAAATGAGGATATAATGCAATATTTAATTTAATTTATATATATGGTATCAACTTTTATTCTTAATCATAACAAATATTACATGTAATAATATAACCCAATTTATCCACAAGCTACATGATTTTTATTAGCTGCATCTAAATATCATTCAAAAAATAAACTGTTGTGCAATAAAATTTTTTTAAGCTGTGATTCATTGTGTCCCACAGTTTGGGAGAGCAGAAATTTATAATTGAATAATGTATAAAGAGGATCCAAAGAAATAATCCTTTTTAATATGGATTTGGTTCTATATGCCAATTTTGCTTTGAAAATATTTTTTTCCATTTACCATTTGCTAAATAATTACAAGAGCTCGTATCTGAATTCCACTTTACTTATCTGAAAATACCATTTGGGGAAGAAAATGAAAGAAGATTTTGTCCAAATAGTCTTTATCTTACCCACTCCCAAATCTTTATCTTTCCTTTTCTCTAAGAATAACCAACATCCTACCATAAGAGCTACTGTTAGCATCATACTTTTCATTATTGCTCTTCGTGGAAAGATGAATAAATGAGGTCAGACAACATTTATGGACACTAGAGACAGCCAGAGGGTAGATAAGACTGCTGATGACATGTCCTTGCTTAGTGATGACACCTCACTGAATGACAATAAGATTCCTAGGGCCAGCCTGGGACATTATGCCAGCAGGACTGATGACCATATTGAATCACTGGCAGCAATGACAGTAAGAGATGTCATTCCATCACTTCAGGGCATGCCCTAGGCAACACCATTTGGTTTGTTATTGGTGCCTTCTCACTGTAATTTATCTATCATCCTTACTCATTCCAAATTCCCCTGCCTTTATATCATCTGTGAAGTAACTGGTTACCAAATACCTCATTATAAACATTGTGATGTTTGTGTTCAAATTTAGTCTATTCCAAAGGGCCATTGGCCAAGGTTTTAAAATACTCTAATCAGAAATCAACTGAATCAGAATGATATTTAGTATTTATAGTCCACTGTAAAAATAAAAAATAATTGTAACTATCATAAATAATATCTGAAATAAATTTTACAGTAAAGATGAGAATATTAAAAATATTAAAGATGAGCAAGCATTTATTAACATTATCCAGATTCAATACATGATTGAGGTTTAAGCATCCAGTAATGGGACCAAAAAGCAATGGCCCAGCACTCAAGGCCCACTTGTTTGCACCTCTCACTTCACAGAGTTCTCTGTTCTCTGATAGAGAAGCCAAAACATTATTGCAGGCTTCCAAGATATTCCTTCATGCATGGCGATAGTTGGAGGAGCCTAAGTCAGAGAGTAGGGCTCTACATTCTATGTAACCCTTTTTAATTTGCTTGATAATATCTGTTTTTGTTGTTAACAGAATTTTGTCAAAAATTTGCTTTTATTGCAAAATAACATCTGAACATGATGTTTTAAGAGACAAGATGTATGCACTCGTTGACCTGTAACTGCCAGAATCTAGACATATATACTAAAACAACTGTCATTTTTTGACCCATGAAATATTTTTGGATGAGTTTGCAATTTTCATTAAGGTACCCTGAAAAGTCCCCCTAAACTGTCTCACATATTACAGATGCTTATCAACCTAAACTCAAGGGTAGTTTTATCTTCCAATTTTTATCACTTTTGTCATGGAAATGTTTGTCATTGTGCATTTGTGGTTGGAATGTTTCATCATTCAGATATGGATTTGAAGGTGTAAAAGATTATAAAATCATTACACAGCAACAGTATGGACCTCTGTGTAAAAATGTTAACTCAACAAATTATACCCCATCTTCTGTTTTTCCTATACTTATTAAAAGACTGAATATACAATGAGAATAATGTGGAAACAGAATACTTGACTATGTTATAAAAAATTAATAAAAGCTGATATGAATACACCAAGAAGTTGAATTATAGTAAAAATTATTCAATTATTGCATTTCTCCCCCTCTTTAAATAACTACATGGTACACTAAAAGGGAAGGTTCTCTAATCACTACTTAGAAAATTTGATTTAAAGTCTTTAAGATTTTTAGATATGATTCAAATATGAGATTCATAAATCCTTGAACACTCTTTGCTGGAGAGTATTCCAAAACTGTTCATACTCTGATTGAGCATGTAAAGAGCTTGGAAGTCATCGCTTTCATCCTCACAACAAAAAAGCTGAGCAAACTGAAAGTCAACAACTCTCTTTGTATCTATCAGAGAACTGAGGTCACATGAAAAACTGTTTTCCCCAAAAGTGGAGAGACAGCAGACAGAGAATCACAGCTTACTGAAGAAGCCCGGAAGCAGAAACTGCCACTGGAGGTAGGATCTGGAGGAATACAATGGAATGAACTATATGTCTCAGGTCTTAATTAAGAAGTCTCTAGGGTAATTCAAAGATGACAGAGGAGACAAAAGCAAGGCAATTTTGGCTTATGGCACTATAGCAAACAGTAAGCACTCTCCAAGTAATAGCCAGATAAGCACAAAACCTTAACCTAAAGGCCTACTTACTTCGGTTCCTATAATCTAGCCATCGTCATGTCTGGCTTTCAACAAAAAACTACGAAGCATACCAAAAGACAAAAACCACAGAGCAAAACTTACTACCAGACTCAGATATGGCAGAGACTTTAGAATTCTCAACCAGGAGTTTAAAAGAATTATGATTAATATGCTAAAAGCTCTAATGGAAAAGTGAATAACATGCAAGAAGGGATGGGAAATGTAAGTAGAAAGATAGAAACTATAAAAAAGAATCAAAAAGAAATGCTAGAAATAAAAAACACTATAACGGAAAATGAAGAATGCCTTTGATGGACTGAGCAGTAATAGATTGGATTTACTCAAGGAAAAAATTAGTGAGCTTGAAGATATGTCAATAGAATCTTTCAAAACTGAAAGGTAAATAGAAAATAGTTTAAAAGACGGAACAGAATATTCAAGAACTTTGAGACAATTACAAATGATGTAACATGCATAATGCAAATATCACTAAGGAGAAGAAAGAAAAGAACAGAAGAAATACTTGCAGGAATAGTGACTAAGAATTATCCGAAATTAGTGACAGTCAGCAAATCACACATCCATGAAACTCAGAGAACACCAATAAGGATAAACAAATCAATAAATCTACACCTAGGCATATTGTACACACACTACAGAGAATCACAAAAAAAAGAGAAAATATTGAAAGCCAGAAGAACAAATATATATACATATATTTTTTTTCTTCTATATAGAAGATCAAATACACAAATTACATCAGACCTTCCCCTAGCCTGAAGGCAAGCAAAAAGAGAGTGAAATAAAATATTTAAAGTGTTGAAAGATAAAACCACCAATGTAGAATTACGTAGCTACTGAAATTATCCATCAAAAGTGAAGCAAAAATAAAAACTGTCTTAGAAAAACAGAAATTGAAAAGATTTGTTGTTAATAGATCAGTCTTGTAAGAAATATTTAAAAAGATCTTCAGAGAGAAGGAATATAAGATGGCTTAGAAAATCAGATCTACATCCAGAAAGGAAGTGCATTGGAGAAGGAATAAATGAAAGTAAAATAAAATCTCTTTTATTTTTCTTATCCTTAAATTGATCTAACACCTAACAGTGTGTTCAAAATAATAATACCAACATTTGCTTCAAATCGTGAACAGGTGGTGTGTTTTAGCTAACACTTTTTTACATCTATTGAGATAATCATATAGTTTTTGTACTTTATTGTATTAATAGGGAGAATTGCATTGATTGATTTTTATATGTTCATTCTACTCTGCATTCTTGGGATGGTCCCACCCAGTCATGGTGTAGAATCCATTTTATGTGTCACTGGATTCAGTTTGGTGGCATTTTCTTGAGGATTTTTGGGCTTCATAAATTATGTCGGTCTATAGATTCTTTTTTTGTGATGTCTTTTTCTGACTTTGATACGGTGATAATATTGGCCTCATAAATAAGTTGAGTTTTTTCATCTGATATTTTTTGGAAATTTTTGGAGAGATTAATGTTAATTCCTCTGACCAGTGAAGCCAACTGGCTCTGGGCTGTGAGTGCCTGTGTGTGTGTGTGAGAGAGAGAGAAGATTTAATTATTAATCAGTCTCTTTCCTTCTTATAAGTATATTGAAATTTTCTACTTCTTTTTTTAATCCATTTCAGTTGATTGCATCTTTCTAGGAATATTTCCACTTCTTTGAATTATCTAATTTGTTGGTAAACAACTGCTCACAATATTACCATATACATGTTTGGATTTTTATAAGGTTGATGGTAATTGCCCTTCTTTTATTCCCTGTTTTTAGTAATTTGAGCCCTTTTTTTTCTTTGATCTTTCAAGATAAAGGTTAGTCAGTTTTATTGATCTTTTCAAAGAACCAACTTTTGGGTTCATTGACTTTCTCTATTGATTTCTATTCTCAACTTCATTTATTTCCACTCTAATATACATTATTTCCACTCTCATACTCATTATTTCCTTCCTTCTCTGGTCTTTGGGTTTAGTTTGCTCTTCTTTTTCTTGTTTCTTCTGATACAAGGTTAGGTTATTGATTTAAGATTTTTCTCATTTTTTAATAGAAGTATTTACAACTATATATTTCCACATAAACCCTACTATAACTGCATCATGTGCATTTGGCATTTTGTATTTTCATCTTTATTCACTTAAAAGTATTTTCTAACCTCTCTTGATATTCCTCTTTGTCCCACTTGTTATTTAGCAATGTGTTCTTTATTGTCTACGTACTGCACATTTCCAAAATTTCCTTCTGTTTTTCATGTCTAATTACAATACATAGTGGCCAGAGAATACACCTTTTATGAATTTAATCCTTTTAAATTTCTTGTGACTTGCTTTCTTGATTAATATATTATTTATTCTGGAGAATGTTCATTGTGCACTTGAAGATAATGTGTACTCCTTTATTTGGGGATTGAATGTTCTACAGTTCTAGTGGTATATAGCATTTTTCATTTCATCTATTTCTGTTTTGATCTTTCTATCCATCATAGAAGTAGAGCATTGAAGTCTCTAGCACTTACTGTTGAAGAGTTTGTTCTCCGTTCAATTCTGTCAATTTTTTTCTTGCATTTTGGGTCTCTGCTGTAAGGTGCATATATGTTTTTAAATGGTATATCATTGATGGCTTGACTCTTTTATCTTTATAAAATATCCTTCTTTGTCTTTAGCAATAATTTTTTTTCTTAATTTAAAGCCTATTTTATCTGATAATAGTATAGCCCCACAGCTTTCTTTGGTTACTCTTCACAGTGTGCATCTCTTTCAATTCTTTTCCTTTCCAAATACTTGTGTAATTGAATTTAGACTATGTCTCTTGCAGACAACATATACTTAAATATTTTCTTCAAATTCATTTTCATAATCTCTGTCTTTCGATTGAAGTGTCTAATCCATTTACATTTAATGTATACTTACTGATAATATTAGCTATATGAATTCCATATTGCTATTTATTTTCTGTATGTCTTATGTTTTCTTTTTTCTCCTATTTCTCTTTTACTGCCTTCTTTTGTGTAATGTAGATACTTTCTATTGCATTATTTTTATTCCTTAATCATTTGTTTTACTATATTTTTGAAAGGGCTTTTTTGGTGTTGTCCTGTAGATTATAATTAACATTCCAACCTAAAAAAAAAAAACAGTTTCTTACCAGCTCAAATCTACTCTTGTGCTCCTATACTCAAATTTTGTTTCATTTATTATAATTTTCAATGGAAAAATTACTACTTGATTCTTTTTTACAATTTCTATCTTTTTGGATATTCTCTATTTGATCAGACATCATTCTTTAACTTTCACTACTTCTTTAGTAAAGTTGTCTCTTGTTTAAAAAAATATTTAAAACATATTATGTAAAATTTTTTATGTAAAAAATCCAAAGCTTGGGTTTCTTCAAGGATAGTTTCTATTGATTTTTTTCCCTGTGTATGGACTGCACTTTCCTGTTTCTTTGCATATCTCATAAGCTTATTTTGAAAGGTGGACTTTTTAAATAATATAGCAACTCTAGGAATCATATCAACTTCCCCAACATAGAGTTTGTTGTTGTTGCTATAGTTGTTTCTCTTACTGTTGTTTGTTTTAACTAATTCTGTAGTATGAATTCTTCATAAGATGTAGTCACTGAAGTCTCTATTCAGTTAGCTTAGTGGGCAACTGATTAAACAAAGATTTCCTTCAATGCCTAGACCCAGCTTTTGTTGAAGGTCTCTGTGCAACTGTTGGGGTACACCTTCCATTCTCAGATCTGTAGTTTAGAATTCTGCCTTAACTTTCACTTCCTCCTTGCACAGAGCCTCAAGGTCAGCCAGAAGTAAGACCTTAGGCCTTTCATAGGCCTTTACTAAGAATGTGCACAGCTCTGGGAATGTCCAAGGCTCAATGCGTGAGTGTAGCCTTCTAGATTCCCAAGAATATTTTGGAGCTTTTTAAAGTTCCCTATGGACACCTCATTCTCCACTGTTTTCTTAAGTTTTTTTTTTTTTTCACATCATTGTTTCCCTTAAGTGTTATCAGCCACTCAGGCAGTTGCAATCTTGGTTGATTGCTGCTGACTTTTTTCCAGCAAACACCCCCAGGGAAAAAGCGATTCCTAGAGAGTGAGCTCTAAGTCAGGTCAAATAAAGACAAGCCTTGTGAGTGTCATTTTCCAGGGAAATATCAGGTCAAATAATGACGGTTTATAAGAACTACATTTTGCAGGAGCTCCAGCCACCTCCTGCACCTTCTAGAGGCTGCTAGGCTGCTGATTTTCAGCATAACAGTAGGCTACTGGTTTTTAAGGCTGCCATTGAGTTCAAGAAAGGAGAGTTCATTTTACTTGCATTTCTTTGAGCTTCTTGGATGTTTATATTCATGTCTTTCATTATAGTTTGGAAGTTTTCAGCTGTTATTTCTTCTAATATTCCTTTCCTTTTAGAACTCCCACAATGCATGTGCTGGTCCATTTGATGGTGTCTCACAGGTTCCTTAGACTTTGGTCATTTTTCTTTAATTCTCTTTCCTTTCTGTTACTCGAAGTCAATAATTTTCAGAGTCCTATCTTCAAGTTCAGTAATTCTTTCTTATTTCTGCTTAAATTTGCCTTTGACCCCTTTAGTGAAATTATTTCAGTTATTGTACTTTTCAGCTCCTGAATTGATATTTACACTTTATTAATATATTGTCTTCTTAACTTTCCCCACATCTTCGTTTAGTTCTTTGATCATCTTTAAGACAGTTGTTTTAAAGTCTTTGGTATATCTGCCATCAGGTTATTTTCAAGGTTAATTTCTGTTGATTTATTTATTTTTCCTTTGAATAAGACACACTTTCTTGTTTCTCTATTATGCCTTGACTTCTTGTTGAAAACTAGACATTTGAATCTAACAATGTGGTAACTCTGGAAATCAAATTCTCCCCTTTCCCCAGGATTCACTGTATTTTGTTATTTTTCATTGTTTTTGTTTTTATAAATTTGTTTAGGCTTTCTATGTGCCAAGGATCAACATGAGATGCCAACTTAAGGTTTTCTCAGGTTTTTTCTGAGCCCATGCCTTTCCCTGAGAAGTCATGGTCACTTTCTAATTTTCCTTGTATATGCAGTGGCCTTTGAATGTCCTACTCTTTTATTTTTGGCTACTAAAAGAGGAAAAAGAGAAAAGCGATGGGAGGAAAAAAGGGCACTGGCCCTTTACCTCCCATCAAAGTCACTTCAGCCAGAGCGGGAGGAGCTTACAACAATGCCCGGCAGGTGCAACAACAATGGCCACCCATCTCTGTGACGAGAGGCAGCCATCAGTTCTCAAAGCACAGATCCACGAAATTTGGAGGGTAGTGTCCTTTTACGCAGCCTAGATGGAGAATGGGTAAGGAAGGGTGGGAGATGGATAGCTGCTACTGTGCTAAGAGTTAAAATTCACCGAACTAATGGCAATTTACTGTCCAAGTCTTCCCTTGGAAGTTGCAAGCCTTCAACAGTCTCTAGAGTTCCAAAATAGTTGCATCAGTCAGATTCTGCCAGTGCAATTGCTATTTAGTTGGCTGGTACTTCTTACTGCACCATCTCTCCAGAATCCTCTGCGGTGCAATTGGTACTATTAAAAGCCGAAAGAGAGAGCTGGTTACCTCAAAATGATAGAGCGCTTTAGTAAAGATGTCTTCAGGTTTTTATTAATGTTCTTATAAAAGTTTACCTATGTATGGATTAAATAAGTATAATTTTTTAAATAGTCTAAAGACATTTTCATACTTTCAAAAATGCTTATATCCTTAAAATTTGTTTCCTCCTTTTTCTGACACATTTTGTGTTGTCTTTTATTAATTATTGTGTTTTAGAATCATTTATTAATAAAATGTGTTATTTCCCTTTTTGAATGACAGCCTGAATCATCAAAAATAGCACTAAAATGATTTATTTTCATCTAAATAGTGATACTTAATTTAATTAAATATGCTTTATGCTTCATAATTGCCACAAAGTGGTTTCTTCAAACTTATAACTCATTAATTTAATGCACCCACAGCCTCAGTGGAATATAAAGAGGATACAGCTTTTAGACCTTTTAGCTCCACTTTGTAAACATCTTTAAAAATTCAAGAACCCTCCGGAAATTCTGTGTTGGTCCATGAAACTTACATAGTTCCTGATTATTTTTTACTAAAGTTACTAAACTTTCTTTCATACTTCCGTAATTCTGATTTCCTTTCCGTGCATGTATTTACAACATAAAGACTAAGGATTACTTCCACAAACATTAAGAATAGCATTTTCAGTTTCTCATGGCTTTACTTAACTCACTTTGATTCATTTTCATCTCTGGACACAGGAACAATTTTCCTGTTTCAGAGCTTCATTTTCCAAGTTTGAAATTTTAAAATGTAGCAGTTTCACAATTTAAAATAAAATTTGCAGTTTTCAAACTACAAGTATATTGCATCTCACTGAATTTCTCATGTTACAAAAACACATTGGCATTCTTCAAAGTCTTTTTTTTTCCCATGAGAAGAAACGTAAATTCTTCTCATTATCTTCTTGCTGACTTTTAGATTACAGCAATAGGAAATCAAGGCAGGCATAAGTACCATTGGTAGAAGCCAAGGGGTCTCTACTACCAACCAGTATGGCTAGTTTTCAAGGACCCCCAGGTCAGACTGCCCAAGTTTGAAAGTCAGTTTTACTACCTTAATAGTGTATTTATTTACAGAGAGGTCACATTTCCTCTCTAAGTCTCAGTTTCCTTTTCTGTAAAATGACAATTATGATAGTACCTATGTAAGAGGCCTATTGTGAGGAATAAGTGAGTTAATACATGTGAGTTATTTAGCACAGTAACTGCCATATAGTAAGCACTCAGTAAGTGATCATTTTATTCACCTACATTTTATTTAGTACCACTTTTATGCTGTACTTTTATACTTTATATACATTATATTCTAGATTCAAAATATCTCTGCAAGGTGGATTTTGTGTACCCATTTTACAGATGAAGAAATAATTTTCCCAAGGCCGTAGAAGAGATATGACTGCTAGAGCGAGACGTCATTGCAGGTCTAGACCAGACAGCCTCAATTTATCAAGTCTAACATCCTCCCTCCAGAATACAGAAATTAGGAAAACAAATCAAAGCACAAAAATGGAAATTCTTGCTTGCATGTTCCAAATACGTAGAAAACCTGAAATGTGGCTTGTTTTGTAGGTGAGAAGGAAAAGTTGATTGAAAACCAAAACGAAGTCGGAAATATTTCATATTCACCTGATTGAGGAGTTTGTGGAAAGTTGCTGAACACCCTCGGCTCCATCCTTTCCCCCACTGCTTCTTAAATCTGTCTGAAGGTAGGATACAGAGCCACACATGGAGTCCAGATTAGATTATACAACCTTCGAGGACAGGGTACAAATTAGAGCACAATGAGAACGGAGCCCTGTAGTCAAGAACTTGCACAACTACACCCAATAGCTAGGGAGGTGCCATCCCATTGGTAGTCAGATACTTAATCTCTGCCTCTGAACCATAGCTTAGAAGATGATGCCACTACTACGTACCTAGAACAAGGTCAGGCGGCTTATGCTTCCAATTTCTAACATTCTCAATAGACCACTTGGAAATACAACTGCATAGAGAAAATCAACTTGATTTTCAGCTTCCTTAGCTTGCCCTTCACCCTTACTCTCAGCTGATGGTACGAGTTCCTTTTTCTCTAAGCAATCAGAAGAGAGTTTCCATGGTCTTTACCTACCACATCTACTCACCTAGATAGAATCTCACTCAATGTGTGCTTCCCAGACTGTGTCTATAGATAAATAATCTATGCTCCTTAATCTAAAGCCAGTCCCTCTACTTATGCACAGATATCACTTGTTCAAAGCTTGGCACGTGTTCTCAATGAGCCGATCTCATCAGATACTGCTCCTTTATATGAAAGGAAGATGGATAACCAGAAAGAGACATTGAGAAAACCTGTGAGGCCAGAGATGGCCTTGACTCCTACTGGCTCTCCAGTCCCATCTCCAGGGATTATTGAAGGTTGTATTAAACCTCTTGATGCAATTGTGTCTTGGTTAAAACATAAAACAAAGTTGTAAGCCTCCAACCTCTCTATTACCAAATCTGAATTAGTTTCATGTCTCATTTCCTCATAAGTATCTCAGCTGTAAAAGAAAAAGGGCAGATATGTGTAGCTTTATTATCTGGGGGATCTCTAAAAAGCAGTTATGTTAAGAAACTTCCTCTTCTGCTTCCTAATTCTCTTAACATGGCTGTTATTTCTCCCACCAAGATTTCTCATCACACTTTTTTGTAAACATATCTTTGGCTATCTATCTCCTGAACTGTTTTTAAACCACTTGAGAGCAGTGCAGCCTGGTATGTGCTCCCATAAATGGTTTATAAATGAATGAAAGGTTATATATACAGCTTCTACCTCTCACAGGAATATGGTGTCAGTTGAGTTCTGGATTTTTCTTTGTCTTCTCCTGACATCCTTTAGAAGAATAAGTTGAACAACAATTTTAAAAAACCCCTCAAATCTTCAGGAAAATTTTTAGCAAACATGCAAACCCCAAATTTTACCGAAGTGTCTCCATAGAAAGTGCGAACAGCCAAAACTGTGGGGGAAGTTTTAAAGATACGTTGCTATGGTGAGGTATACAGGGGGAATATTGTGTCAGGTATCAGAAACTGGCAGTAAATATTCACTCCCTGGAGGGAATCCCATTCAAACAGGAAGTGGTTTCTGAGTGAAACAGAAAAGGATAGCACAGAAGGTCGTCAGCATGGAGCAACAAGAGACAGATCCTCAGGAAACAACACCTTCTAAGAAGATTCAAGGACGGACCTCCAGCAATCCTCTCCCTTTGTTCCAGGTCATCACACCTTCACTCTGCTGATCACAGGACATCAAACAGAGATTAATGAAAAAGCTCTCTAAAATAACTTCTGGTAAAAAAGGAAAAACAAGTCAAATTTTAAAACTTCCAAAAACAATGAGCATGAAAAAAACTTCATCAAAAAAGATGGAGACACAAATAAGAATGTATTTTTTCACAGGCAAATTCATACCCTAATATAGTATCAATATATAAGAAAGAAGATAAAATATTGAAATATCTAACAAAAGAAAGTAGGGAGCTCACAAAAACATCTCAGTTAAAAGAGATTTGCAGCAAAGGTAGTTAAGGAGGTAACTTCCCACTTATATCTATTTATTCAGACCTTCTCAAGATCATCTTAAGTAGAGTGAGAGAGAAGCATGGAGGCAAGAAAGCAATTAGCAAAGCAGTCCTCAGAACATGTCAAGGAAAGGACATATTCTGTTTTGTGTTTACTGGTAAAAGAATGGATAGGAAGTAAACAGATCAGAAGATTAAAAAGATTTTGAGCGAATTTTGTTGTCAAAGAAATCATGAGACTAATTTTTTAAAAGCCTGTAACTGTTTCTTTAGGCTAATAATAACCCTTATCAAAACTTACACAATTAGGGAGCAATCTGTGAAACTGGGCTGTACCCAAGGAAGGCACGCTCTTCAATCCCCATGTCAAAGATGGCCATGGAGGAAGACACACAAGAAAGAACCCCTGCCAAAAGCCATGGGAAACAATGACAAGGAAGCATAGTCCAGGGAGCAGATTTGGAGCCTCATCAAGAAATTTCCCTTACATTCAAGTAAGGGCTCTTCATAATACCTTCCTAGCAAATATTTCATTCAACCGGGATCCAGTAATGACTTCTCTTTTGAACAGCGGAGATTCTCTTTTCACTGCTTCACCTCTCTACACAGGATAGGGATGGGTAGGTTACTAAACCAAAAGGAACCACATCTTGAACAAGAAGAGAAATACACAACGTCTGAAGAGTCTTAGACTTTGACCAGGATACAGGAATTGGACGAGAACCTTGCTTGTCTCCCTTCAGGGAAAAGTGATTATATTCTATTTGTGGGGAGAAAAGTTGAAACTGATATTTAGTGGCAAGAAATCAGGCTGTGGCAGATCTTTATATCACACTCATTTCCTCTTCTACCTGAGTCTTTCCTGTACACATTTTAAATTTGAAATAGCCCATGCTTTGCTCTTTCTGTAGACAGGATGGAGAAAAACACATTGACCTTGGAAGCCACATGTCAAAAACGGCAGAGCTTCCATGCATCTGAATTCCTGAAATGTCTATGTGGAACAAAACTTCTCCTGCCCTCTTCCTTTCCCCAACCCCGGGCTTGGTACCACTCAACAGTGTTAGTTGAGCAAGAAATAAGTTTGTGTTCTGCTGCAGTTATATATTTTGAGGCCAGTTATTATTTTTAGATTGGTAACTACCATGACTATTGTATTTTCTATCCATGATGTAGTGTGTACATTTAGTCTTTTGATTTTAACTCTCACATAGTACACCACAATATGTACCCACATTTACATACCCCATCCTCGGCTCTGAAAACCCAGATTGCCTGACATTTCTCTGCATCACAAACAATGCTGCGATAAGCACCCTCATGTCTATTTCTAAACCCATGAGAATCTTTGGGGGAGGATGACATATACAAAATCGCTTTGGCTGGGCCATATGCCTTTACTGAACTACGCACAGCCTGCTCTCTGAAGTGGCTTCACGCGCCAAAAGAATACCAGGCTAACCAACAAATCAACAAACTTTTCAAATATAAGGTGGGTTTGTTAATAAATAAAGGCAATTATCCTCCTCTATTTGGAATAGGAAATAAATATAAGTGTGAATTTAAAAAATTAGGTTAAGTAAAACAACACAAAAAAGTATTGTAGACAGCAAGGGTAGCTAAAAATGAATTTACGAAAAAGGTAAAATACCATGCCTTTGCTATTTTCATAAACAAGGCATGTCTTCATCCACTTTTTGTGGTCTCTCTCCATTGCTCATATATTTAAAAATTAGAGCACCGCAGGGTTCATCTCAGGCTTCTTCTCTCTCTGTACTCACTCCCTAGGTGATAACACTCAATCTCAGGGTTTTAAGTACCATCTATGTGCTATAAAGCCCAAATGTATACTCCAGCCCAGAAATCTCCCTTGAATTTCCTACTTCTATTTCCAGCTCTCTATTCAATATCTCTTTTTGGTTTATAATAGGCATCTCAATATTAATTTGTCCAAAATTAAACTGAGTTTTTCTTTTGTTTCAGACTTGATTTCACTTCTGAATGAGAGAAGAAACAAAAAAGCAGCTTAAACAAAATAAAAGCTTTTCTGCCTCATGAAAACATGTGGAGTCCAGGGCTGACATGGCTGCTCCACAATAAACCTTCCACCGTATTGCCCCCTCCGCCATGTTGCTCTCTTTACCATGTTGCTCCCCCCACCATGTTGCTCCCTCCACCATGTTTCTCTCTTCACCTTGCTACCCTTTCCACCTTATGAACCCTTCCATCTTGTTTTGCCCCCTCCACCTTGTTTCTCCTCAAGGTTCAAAATGTGGCCATCGCCTCATGGACCAAAACAGTTTAATGAACTCCAGCCATCCAATCAGCATTCTAGCCTTTGGAAGGAAAAAATAAAAGAGGAAGAAATGTACAAATTCTCCTCTTGGACTTTAAGGACATATGCCAGAAGTTTCTCATGCTTTGGAGGTCTCTGAGAAAACCCTAATACATTATTCCATAACAAAGTTCTGAATAATTTGAGATAGAAATCAAAGGAGTTGCAAATTGAAGCTCAAATATAACTTTAATGGCATAGAAAAGCCTGGTTGTATATCTTTTGGTCAGGGGGTCATGGATAGGACTGACCCTTAACCCCAAGAGGCAGATTCCCATAGATGAGAAGTTGTCATTATCCCTGTGAGCATCTTCTTCCAAAAAGTTAGAATGATGGAGCCAAGCATGCAGTTATTCTTTCCAAACATACCAAGCAATTAACCCTCCCCACCTCTCAAGGAAACAGAGAGGAGCCTGTAGCAGTCTCTCAATAAATCTCTTCTCATAAAAGCCGGAAGGACCTAAAACATTCATCTTTAAGACACAATACTATTCTCATCTTATTAGCCAGAACTTGATCACAGGGCTACATCTTACTGCAAGAAATTCTAGGGAATGTGATATTTATTCAAGGAAATCTTGTGACCAGCTAAAATTCGGAGGTTCTATCCCTGCAGAAGAAGAAATTGTAGTTATTCGTGGCACAAAGTACAGCTTCACATGTAGTCTTCCTTCCTCTTTGTCCACTAGGATACCCTTGTGTATATCTCTTGTACATACTGTCTCCCCAAAAGACACAACCCCAGGGTGCCACCCAATTACTCTGCATATTATTTAAGTTCCAGGATGTCTAAGAATATGTGCAATCCTCTTCATCAGGTCTTAATATGACTCCCTATGGCATGGTGTCTATATGATTAAAATATTTAAATAGTCCACACATACCCAATATGAAAGGGGAGCAGGAAAGAAGATAAGTATAGAAAAATCTGTATTCACAAAACGAGGCAATGGAACACATACGTTAGTCACAGGCTACCTCAATTTCAGATCCTGAAGGTCAGGGGATATGTAAGCCCCTGCCTCACAGTGGATTCAATTCTTTGCTTTGTCCCTGCTTCTGCTGTCCTGGAGCAGCCCTTTCCTCCTCGTCTTGCTCTCCTCCTGATTGCATTCTCTAGAATGTTTTTCCTCATCCATTATTCTCCATGGCTACCCCTGAGGGGAGCTTTGAGGAGTCCACTCTACTGGGGATCTGTACAGACTTCATCTTCCTACTTGCTGGTGCAGGTTCAAGATTCCGAGCTCTAGAAGTTTTCAGAGGTTAACTGATACAAGTTATTGGAGTCCAGGTGTGTGATTTATTTGGCAAAGCAATTCCTTCTAAAAAATTAACAGGTGTCTCATATACTTGCTTTCAGTCAATACCTCATGTGGGTATTCACACCCAAAGTTTTTACTTGTACATTCTGCTAAACCTGAAGACTCAGGTCTTCTTCCCCTGGTTCTCTTTTCTGCCAAGTCTTCTGTCTCTAAACCTGATGGTAGCTATCTTGAGGCCATCTAGAACAATGAGATAGGGTGGGCTTACCGCCTTTGTATTCAAGATGCTAGTCTTATCTGCTCAAGATGTAGTTTCACAACCATGGTTTATAACATCATCTAAGGTGCTGGTGCAGTTGACATCCTCTATCCTTCCTGTCTTACAGATAGGCTGTGCTTCCACGTGCCTTTTCTTACAACCCCACATTAAATAACTACTCCCTGACCCCCACCCTAGAGTATCCTCTTTTCATTCCCTGCGTATTTTTCTCTACAGCCTTAAAGCTATCTGACAGACTGTATTTTATTCATAAGGTTGTTTATTTTCTGTGGGAATGAAGCTCCAGGAAGCCTGACACTTAGTTTTGTTCAGTGCTGTAACCCCAGCATGGGGAACAGTGGCGCCAGCTCTTACCACGGGCTCAAGGAATATTTGTAGCACAATGCCCAGCCCTGTTGAGTCATTGATCCATGGGAAGGGAGGAAAATAGACCACTCTCTTCCATCCCTATTGTTCTGTTAATTTGGGGTTTCATCACATAATAGTCAACAGGCTCAAGGAATCTCTGTCACGTGCTTCTGAAATTCCAGGACTCCCATTCTTTCCCCAAACAATACATGCGTTATTGTCAGTTCACCTGTACTATGTTTTTGCTGAAAAACTATGTGTGTGTGTATAGAGACAGTGTTTTAAGTAGCAAACCAGCACACACTACTTTAAAAATCCTTCCTTCCCTTTTTGAAAACTAAGTATGAAACTCCTACCATGAGTTAATTACTATTAAGGGCACTGAGAATATGAAGACAAAAACAAACAGCCTTTTCCTTTAAGGACAGTGGAACCATGGAAACCTAGACGTGGAAGTAGATAAACTCAGGACGGTGTAATATGTTATAATGGAGGGACGTGCTGAGCAGCAATTTGGAAGGAAGGCTAGCTCTTCTAGGGAGGGTGAAGTTGGGAATCAAGAGGAAATTTCCACAGAAAAACAATTACTAAGTTGAAAAGGTTGTTCTTCAGGAGTCAAGCTGCCTTGACCCTGGCCCCCCTGGCCCCTACATTCTCCATCCAGTGACCAAACCATTCCAGCTTCCTGAGCTGGAGGACATGTTCTTTACTGCAGCTGCTCCACTCCCATTTCAACCATCTTATCAAAGTGTAATGAACTTCCTCCTATTTTCATAAACTCTCTGCCACACACATATAGCTGTCATTTCACAAGAAATCTCACAAACTAGTTTTATTCAGGATAAGTAGTCATCATTAGGTTAGAAGTGACTTTTCCCAAGGTTGTTACTACTCTAATGCATAAGGAAAGGACTATTGAAGTTGAAAAATAATTTGACACTGGGAATGAGTTGCTAAAGGTAGTAAGGAGGGATTATCGGGGTCATAAGAAGTTTCTCAGCACTCCTAAAACTGCGGCAAGAACAGCTGCTTTCTCTGCTGTTGGCAAAGGTGATTCCTCAGGGTTTGTGGAATGCCTGAGGAACGGGGGATCTTCACCCGATGATGCCAAGTGCATATGGATGACATCCACTTCAGGGGAATCTGATAGAAATCTCTGGTGATCCCTTAGGCACATAGACCCAGTATGTGCTTGGTTTATTTGAGGACAGAGGTTTCCACGTGAGAATTCTAATGATCTGAGCAAAACCAATTTCTCCCCTCTCTCCAATTGATAACACATGGCCTCCATTATAGACACTCATGACTGCCTTTTCTCAATTTACACGTATTTCTGCACAAGAACTAATGGTCCATTGAGTCAGGAGCTCTGCATGTGACAGTAGCTAGTGCCAGATGTTCCAGAGGAAAGCAGAAAGTCCCCAGGATGGAGCTAGCCACAAAAAACTAAAGCCCAGGGAGAAATCTCTTCTTTCCCAAGGTGGAGATCAATTATACATCTTGAGGCAAAAAGATCGTTACTGTTGGCAAAATTTCACATCGGCAAGTGCTGTTGCACACACTGTGTTCCCCTACAAATTAAGCTAAATGCATTATGAACAGTTGGTGACTATTAACAGTTACTACACTTTTCAAGTCTCTGACAATTTTCTTCAACTCTTACCACGTTAATAGACGTGTTAATCACTGCACCAAACAAGGCATCTAATGAGATAACTTAATTTGCCACTATCTGTGGAGAAAGGGGAATGTTGAGAATATAATGACAAAATAACACACATTCTGAAGAGACGTTTTCTTATGCATCACAATAATGAGAATGCTAGGATGTTCAGGAAAATATTTTAATAATAAATTTAGAATACAGAAGAAATATATGCAGAAATGTATCTATGTTCCTTACAATTCCTTACAAGTTATATTTGGAAAGTTTGATGGGTCAGCTAAATAAAATAGATATATTCACAGGATTAACCTTTCTGTGGCCATTGAAATTAATCTTATGAAACCAATTCATGAAAAAAATGGTCACGAAAAGTTGTGCAATTTGATACAATATGTTATCAGTCTACCTATCTATTTTCATAATCAAGGACACACATACACACAGGATCCTGGAAGGAAATCTATCACAATACTAACAAAGGCTTTTCCAGAATGGAATGATTATATATATTACTTTCATCTTGTTTTTTTCCTTTTTTTTTTTTTTTTGCCTGCAAAACATACATATTACATCATAGTAAGGAAAATACTAGTTACTTTACAAAAAAACCCCCCACAATACTACAGTTGTTTAAAACAAAAAAATCCTTCCCAAATATAGGCACACATTGTCTTTAACAGTTCCCTTTAGAATGGTTGAGACAGGTTAGAATTTTCCAAAAGATCTTTAAGTAACTCCAAGAGAGAGGATAAAGGGGAAACAGCAAATAAAAGACAGGAAACATAAAAACAGTCAAGCTTTCAAAGTACAGGTTTTGTAGCCCATAGTGACTGCTTCCCACGCTCGAGGACGATGCTTCAGTCATCATCCTGTCTTGTTCTACAACCATCCAGCCAGCAGATGTGATTTCCACACTTTCAGCTCTAGACGGAGATCACATCTTAATTTCAAACACACAACAAAAGTGGTCTTCAGATCATCCCAAACTCTTCTTTGTATCCATTAAAAAAGTTCGGGCAATGAACCATAGACCTAATTTGTGGAATAGGCTATTTCTTCTGGGTTTTGTTCTGAGGGATGTCAATTATGGAAAGCCAACTGAACATCTATTTGTAACCGACAAAATAAATGGACCTGCCATTCAGCTAAGACTGCATTTTCCTCTTCTCAGCCCCTCCATCGTCGCTACCCCTACAAGTTACGGAATGACCTATCCAAGTCCACATTGTCTCTATATCTCTGTGGGCTTCTCCAAGAAACACAGTATTTCTAAAACAGGAAGTGCACATAAAGAAATACAGGATGGTTTTCGCTATTAAATATGTCTTTCCCACCTCCAAATTCAGCTCAGAATTTACTTCTTCTATGTAACTTTTGTCCATTAGTTCTTTCCAATTTTGATCATTTGATTTGCATACCAGAATTTGTTTTTCTTGTTCTGAGTCTGTCACTAACTCATACTCAAGTTTTTGCTTTTTCCTGCCTTTCCATTCCATATTTCAGTTTTTCTGCCCCTTAGATTCTCTGGTATGACACAGTATTAAAAATAAGGATTTTTGAATCTGAAGTCTTGGTTTCAAATCTCAGTTTTCCCATATCTTAGCTCTGTGATTTTGAGAAAATTGCTTAATCTTTCTAGTTTTCAGTTTCTTATCAGAGATAACAGTCCCACATTTATGGGCATTTGGTGAAGATCAAATGAGGAAATGCCTGTCAATTTCTTACATCCTTCCTGGCACAGAGTACCCTCTGCATGAAAGGAATCTGACATGACATTTATAGCAATAGTTTACAGAGATTCTGTTCATGAAACTTTCCCAAAGACATTTTAATTAGTTACTTGTACAGTTATTTATCACCGCATTTAGGAATGGGGCTGATCCACGAAATGGGTCCTTGGCTACTATTGAGCGTGGAGAGTGGAGATGGCCATGCATTTTCACTTGGAGTAAATAAGCTCTGTCTAACAAGCAGAAATGCATGGCATCTGGGGAGACCTTGCTGTCATTCATGTTCACTCTCTGTTAGCGCAGCAAATTGCTTAGATCTTTGGCTAAACACACAGCCAGTGATGGGAACTGATGAGTGATTAGATCCAGGAAAACGCACAGACTAGAAAGCTAATCCTCTGTGAGAAACCCTGGAAAATACTGCCTGATCCCTCTTCACTGCAGGCGCTATGTGGTTAACGGGAAGAAAAGCAGTTTGCCTGTTAATATGGCCAGCCTAATATGGCTTGTTATCCTTTCTTCTTTCTTTTCTTTTCGTAGGCAGTTTGGAAAGCTTCCCAGCTGATAATCTATATGCCCTTCCAAATAGCACCTCTGAGGCTGAAAAAACAGGAGGGGTGTGAAGAAAAACCAAATTTGTAAATGGGGTGGATTTTTCTCTTTCTGTAAGTTAGCGGATTCCTCTGTGTCTATTCAGAGGGTAGAGGAAAGATTCTGCCTGTTATTTAGCTTCAGCAAACACACAAATCAAACACATCTCTTGTCTGCAGTCTGAATCATAGACCCGTGAGTTTGCTTCTGTGAATTCATCTGTCCAGGAGCTTCACGTTAATTCTTGACTAAGAGAGGGATTCGTTACAGGAACCAGGATTCATTTGCAGCAGAATTAAAGCATCATTTTTCTCTTCCCATCTCTACACTCTTTCTGACTCCTCTCCAGATGTTTTCTCTCTACCACGCAGGGGAGGTGATGGATTTAGATGAGCTAGACAGGAGAGAAAGAAACCAATCAGCTCATCCAGGAGACATTCTCATGAGACGCACGATATGTAGGTCCCTTGCTTTGTGCAGTTCTATTTCTAGATCTTGAGGGGGAGGAGGCCTGAATCGAAAAATGGTGCCAAGATCAGAGATCTAGTGTTCCATCATGGTGGTGGAGGAGGCAGAGAAACACAACTGGCGGCAAAAACCCCCTTCAGCTTTTGCTTAAGTACAAGCAAGATGAGATTATTGCAGGTGGGAAGAGTATTTGAATTCCCAAGTTAAATAGACAAAGAGGTTGAAATCATACAACTGAAGAAAGTAGGAGAAGAAAGAAATCCCAAGATGCTGATTTCTTTATGAGTGAAGGGAAATTGAGAGACGAGACACATTTAATACGTCTCAAAACAGTGTATTTGTCTTCACTTTGCTGGGTTATGTGTGGCATGGGTTGAATTGTGGGTTGATATGCACTGCGTATCCCCCCAACAAAAAATATGCTGAAGTTCTAATCTCTAGCACCAGGGAACATGACCTTATTTGGAGATAGGGTCTTTGCACATGTAGCCAAGTTAGGATGAGGTCCTGCAGGGGTAAGGTGGGCCCTAACACAATATGCCTGGTGTCCTTAAAGAAGAGGAGAAGAGAAACAGAAAAACACAGATGTGGAATGTCATGTGACGATGAGGCAGAGATGAGAGGGATGCAGCTGTAAGCCAAAGACTGCAGCCACCATCAGCAGCTAGGAAAAGGCCAGAAAAGATTCCATCCAGTCTCAGAGGGAATGTGGCCCTGCCAAACACTTAATCTGTGACTTCTGACCTCTGGCACTGTGATGGAATACATTTCTGTTGTTTTAACCCCCCAAACTGTGGCATTTTGTTACAGTGGCCCTTGGAAGCTGATATAGGCACAGAAGGAAATATGACAAGAATAAGACACAGTTTTGACCCTTAAAGAATTAACAACATAGCTAGGAACATTACCTTGTGGGCTGGAAACAGCACTACTGCTGGGGAAAGGAGAAAGAGATCAATGCTACTCTGTTAAGGCTGTTAAGTGCTCATGCTAGAATTTCTGATCAAGGCCTCATAAATATGTCTAGAATCATAGAATTTTGAAGTTGAAATAGACTTCAGAGACTATTCAGTGGCTTGAAAACTGTGCCTTAAGGAGAGTTGGGGTTCTAAAGAGTCACTTCATGGCTGGCCCTGCCCCTGCCCTTTCTGTCTCTTTGACAGGAGCAGTTTGACTGTGATCTGCCCATAAACACAGCCATTGGCCTTAGGAGCATTGAGTATTATAATGCTGTCATTTAGCATGAAAGTTTAAGAGCTTGCCTTCCCCTTGCCCCCAGTAAGAATAGAGGTTTCTGCAGCCTGAGTGGAATCATCAAGCCTCATGTTTGTTTGCTTGTGTCCTGAATGATGTTTCTATCACTGACATTCTCTTCATTATGCCTTTTTTCTTTTTCTTTTTTTGGTAAGAAGTAGAGCCCGACTCTGATGGATTTAAATAGAAAATAATATTTTTGGAAGGATAGGTTACAGAATTCTAAGAAAGACTTGAAATTCAGGATTGTAAAATGGGCAGGACCAGGCAGCAAAATTGCTGTTCCCTGAGCCATCCAACAAGGACAGCAAGCCACATCCTGAAGATATCTGTGACCACCTGGCCTCTGTCCTGCTCTCAGCCTGGAAATCTCTCTCCCCCACTGGCCTTCTGCCATTGGTACCCTGGTGCCCAGAGACCGTGGTTGCTGCCTCTGTCTGCAGCCCTCACTTCTGGCTTTTACTCCATGAGGAACGCATCTGAGTGTCTGAACCCGGCCAGATTCTGGTCTCCTGTCACAGCTGAACTGCAAGGGAGGAGCAGAAAAATAGGAGAGAGGAAAATGGGATATTGACAGGCACTCTCTAGCTTATATCTCATGAGTGCAATTAGCACTCAGTGCCAGGAACCCCTAACCAGAGCTAAGTATGCAGTACCTGTATCAGAGATTCACATGCAATTTTATTCAATTAATTGATTTCTGAAACCCAATGATCTTGTCCAGTTGGCCCAGTCTGGAGAATAAAGAGGTGTTAGGGGTGTTGAGTGAGTTGATTAAGGCCACACATCTCATTAGTGTGAGTCCAAAGCTCATCCCAACATCTCCTTTCTGTCTCCAGTGGCAGCAATTCAGTGCCCAACCTGAGGGCTGATGCCAGACTGGGGAGTACACTCGCTGGGGGAGGACGAAACTATTCCAACAGTGATGAGGAAAAACCCACAAAAGGCCAGATGGTTCTCAGAGACAAGTATGAATACCTAACCAAGCATCACAAATGGAGGATTTATCTTCCACAACAATAGAGAGTGTTTGTACCTTTTGAGTTTCATTTCAGCATATTCGCCTGAACTCTAACATAGACACACATGGAGAGGCATTGAAGATGGCTGGGGTTCTTGTTGCTTAATTTTGGATGCTTCCAGGAGTGACCCCACAGTCTCAGGGGTGACCCTGGCTGAGCTAACCTCCCAGGCTGAATCATGATCCAAGAGTGACCGGTGAGGCGTGCCTCTGAGAGCAGGCGGCAGTCAGAGCTCCTCCCAGAGCAAGGCCTCCAGGAAGCACAGGGAGCTGCTCAAAGCCAAAACGAGGGAAGGAGCGGCTAAGCCAGGGGAGGAACTGACAAAATGACATCTGAGTGTGTGTGTATGTGGCGGAGAGGAGGGTGTTTTTTCGTTGTTTTCCATTTTACATATACTCTAAGGAGAAGAATAATGATAGATTCTCATTAGGAGTCACAGAGGGATAGGTCCTGAAATTATACAAACCTTCAACTTCAGCCAGATTTCAGATTCTGGGAGTAGCATGATCTGAGAACATTTTAATATAATAGCAAGTTTAATATATTGCTTCGTGATATTAGTGATTACATTTATGTCCATTAATTAACGCCATCTTGAGCTATAACATATACAAAGTAAATTTAAATGATTGTAGCAAATGGAAAAATTCCCAGTATACTGCCTTTTACCCAGGTTTCCCTACAGCCCCTGGGAGATGTGTTTGATTGATTTATATCAAGAATAGCTTTGAAGTAGATGCTAACATATCCATTTCTTCATTTCTATTAATCTCCCTTAGACATACATGTAATATCTGGTGTAATTCATAATTGAGGAGAAAAATGTCAAAGAAAATGATTTTTTTCATGGTCATGCAGTTAGTGTGTGACAGACATAATTTTAAAATCCAAATTTTCTAACTATACAACCCAATGACGTCCCCTGAGAACCCAAACAGCCAAGTGAAAGCTCTCAGTCCTTGAAGTCACTCCGTCCACTTCCCAGCTGTGTGACATTCGGCAAATTATCTACCTGCTCTGAGCTCCACCTTTATCGTTTGTTAAAAGGAGATTATGATAGTAATCTTAGGAGCTTATATTAAAGGAAACAATCCCTGTGAACATCTGTGACGGTGCCTAGTCTGTCCTGCAGTCATGATAGTTACTTCTTGCTTGACATTACTGTTTCTCTACATTGTGAGCTTACAGGATCCCTCAGGCCTTAAGAACCTGCCTCACAGAATCTGATTCCCCTGATAAAAAGAGGCAGCATGGAGGACAAACCTACAATGATGACTGCCTTACATAAATATCTTCTGATATGGAACATGACACTATATTCAAAGCACGCATTGGAATGTCTTAGAATGAGGGGAAAACCAAAGATCTGTGCACGGCATTCAACACTTCTGATCACCTGCTTCACTGCGCCTTCATGTAACATCTCATTTTCTAGTAATAATCAGATTTTATTTATTTACTTGTTCTTAATACAAGCGTCCCTATATTTAGAAATATATTTTATGTCACTCATAATTTAAGTGTAGAGAAAAAGCTTGGACAGTGAAATCTACAATAGGAAATTTAGGAGTGATATCAGCAGGAATGACAGAGTAAGGATCTCTGAAAATTCTTCCCTTCATAAAAGTTTGAGAACACTGTAAAAAACTGACCCAATCAAAGCATGTTTTCCAGTCCCATCCCTGTTAAAAGTGGTACAAAAGCAGAAACAGAACTTTGCCCTCTACCAATTTTCACGGACGCAAGGACCTTCTAAATATACTTGATTCTACATCTTGGGTAGGAAAACATCAGGCTGATTCCGAAACTTCCGATCATACACAGAAAGCAAGAGAAGTTTCGTGAATGCTGGAAATAATATCAAAAGGAAAAACAAGGAGCCAAGTGAAAAGGGCTCCTACTTGCTAAGTCACAATAATTTGATCTTCAAAACATTGATGATGATGTTATAGGAAATTAGGACAAGCTGAGCCTGCATCAAGCCATAGGTTTATAATTACATTCAGAAGACAAAATACAAAGTTAATAAAAAGATAAACGCAACATTGAAAAAGTAAATATAACAGTATAAGTTGAAATCATTACTAAATTTTGAAAGTACAAAGTGCCATCTAAGTAGTTTTTTCCTAACAATTACATATCTTCTCACAAAACATAGATATTTGCTTGTTTCTACCATGCACGCAAATCGCAAACTTTGAGTAAGGCAAAAATCCTGGAAAAAGACTGAAGATCTAATCAGCTACGAGGGTCATGTTATTAGTAGGAAGGTATGTTTCTAAATGATACTAAATGATGAAATGATTCTAAATGATGAAAACTATAGATAAGTCATTTTAATAGATTAAAATCTGTGTTTAAATACTTGAACAGACTAGGTCTGCTATCGTAGTGAAATTGGAATGTGTGTTCATAATGACACTTTACGTAAAACATGTCTTTGAGAAAGATGCCAAGTCTCTCAAAATCAAATTCCGGGGAAAAAAGCACAAGGTTGTGAGAGATTCCATGAGGTGACACGGAAACTTTTCGTTGTTCACGCTTGTGCATGGGTTGCATAAGCAGGTCCTATTTTCCTACCAAAAATGTTCCATTGATAACCCAGATCTTGCAACCAGAGTGGCACGAAAAGCTATTTTCATTTCTTTGGGGCATCGCAAGAGTACTGAGACCTCAGGGAAGTGTAGAAATTACATTAGGAAAGAATAGGAATAAGTAACAATATAATCTCATGAGATCAATATTCTTTATAACTTATTTTAAGATAAATTTAATGTTTACTTGTGAAATCATTTTAACATTTTTTGTTCTGGCTCTTGCAGATTATAAATACTTAAAAGACTGTGATTTATTAGATTACCTACAAATGGGATATATAGAAATATTTACATTTCCAATCAATGTTTCCATGTTTGGAGAAATTTCTTAAGTGTCTAACTTAAGTTTCAAGTTATTAGCTGTACAAGTAGCATGCACGTGTGTAGATAAATGGCAACTTCTTAATGTCTCAAAATATTTACTTTAGTAACTTCATAAGATTAATAAATCTGTCGTGAAACAAGAAAATTACTAATAATTACTCTTCCAGGTGCAACATTAAACAATCCAGCATCAGGTAATGTCCTGCTTTGTAAGAACAAGCTGGAAGCAGAAATAAAGTAAAAGTCATAAAGTTATTTACTTTTCACTGCTCTTCCAATAAGATTATAAACTCTTAGAGGCAGAGAATGTTTGACAAATTGTATTTATCTCTCCGTGGACACCTGGGCCTGTGCCTTAGTGTAGTCTATGCAGTTGAATATCACTACTTCCCTGGAAACATCCTAAGACAGATGAGGATTGACAGGACACCGTGGGAGTCAGCACATTTACACAAGGAAGTTGGGCACTGGAGGTCGGGAAGCCTAACCACCTCTTGCCGATAACTCCAGCCCCAACTAGCCAGTTTGTTTGGTTTCTATCATAAGGACATGGATGCCTAGCTAAGAGAAAGGAGTTTTGAATTTGGGTATACTTCTGACTTGTCTATCTTCCTAGATTTTGAGCTGCTTAAAACATTCAACCATATTTTCTATTCCTGCAGAAAGTTCTGAGTGACTTTTGCCCACTGTCATTCACTCAAGGGGCAGACAGTCCATATTTAACGGGAAGAACTAAAATTCTGTTAGAAATAGCTCACAACATCCATAGGACTTACTGATACTTTTCAAAACAATGCTTTCTGTCCCCAAGCAACATATGCCCAGCCACCAATTTGCAAATACAATGTGCAGCAATTCCTGAGTGCCCCGATTTATTCAGAAAAATTATCACTGCTTTTACTTTTATTCAAATTTTTGAGTGCAGCTTGCCTCCTGGGGTATATTCTGTGACGTGTACTACAGATGAGGTCTACCCTGATCCAAACATGGCATCTGAAACCATTTAGCTTGTAGGCAACATTCCAATAGACAGCTGCTAAG
This sequence comes from Equus quagga, assembly GCF_021613505.1. NCBI lineage: Eukaryota > Metazoa > Chordata > Mammalia > Perissodactyla > Equidae > Equus > Equus quagga. Next base: position 4,593,289 of record NC_060274.1, on the reverse strand, counting down.
AATATTGAGAGTGGCTTACAATTTGAAAAAGAAATTGGTTTGCTGCTGCTAAAAAAATTTGAATGTATGTGTGTGTGTGTTTGTGAGGTGTATGTGAGTGTGTAATGTCATACAGAAAGCATGAAGCTTAAGGAAGAGCTGGCACCACTTATAGCCAGCTCCTTAATTCAGTACCATTTGCACATTCCCCTCTTCTAGTTTCTCTTGTCTTTTGTTAAGGTGATAGGCTCAGACTCCCGGACCACATTGTTAGAGATGTGACCTGCCCCGTTGTCAGAAGGGGCCGTATAAACAAACATAAAATGAAAAACCAAAGGAAATATAGGAAAACAGTTAGTGTCTTTGTAAAGCATACTTGTTTCTTTTTAATTTATATATCTTTTTCTTTAATGTTTTTACACAAAATTATTAATTGTAGAACAACTTAAAAAAGTAAATAAGCAATAAAATGTAAAATCATTCTCAAATTTATTAATCATGGTTAAAATTTAATTCATTTCTTTCCAGTACATATTAACTTTATACATATGCATATAAAATTAATATATAATATTACATATGTGTATTATAAAGTAATATAAATATTATATCTATAGACATATATTGAGTTATGTATATACACACATAAAATGTGGATGAATCTGCAAAAATGGATACTGTTATCATGCTCTTTTTAAATATACCGTAGTCAGTTTCACATGTAATTAATCTTGGAAAACATAATTTAGGGTACTTTTGATATTTCAGAATTTGGTAATCTTGATATGGAGTAAATATTTGATAATTTAATAATTTGACTGCCCATGGATATTTTACTTTGTTCTTCGGCTTTTAGTGTTATATATAACCCTTACAATCTTCGCCTACATCAAATTTTCCTTAGATTATTTCCTAAGAGGCAATGAACTTTTTAAGAAAGAGACAGCGCTAAATTGTCATTCCTCCAAATGGCTGAATTTCAAAAAGCATATGAGAAAGCTCATTTTACTCAAACCTTTCCAAAATTGACTATCACCACTCAAAAATTATATTAATCTCTCAAGCAAGAAAGTTATATTTTTGTTTTAATGTGCCTTTCATTTGTACTTACACGGAACATTTTTAATAGTTTTGTTCATCATCCTAATTCCTCTTCTTTAGTAATCATGTATTGTTTTTCTATCAAATTTTGGTGGTTTTCTTATCTACTTACATGAGCTCTGTCTACAATAATTTATTATCCCTTCTCTGTTATATTTGTCATAGTTTCCTCATTTGCAATTTTTTAATTTAATTTTGTGCTTATTTCAACATCTTTAAATTCAAATTCATATTTATGGTTTATTTTCTTCCCTAGTATTTTTTATTGATTCCAGTTTGGAAACTGACTTTGATTTTACGATCAGATACAGATTCTCCTAGACTTTTATTTTCATCCTCTGGTTTTTGTTTTTTTATTGCAAATACTTAATGTATTAGAATGCCAGTGTTTCTTATGAGGTGAAACTCTAAGATCATTTTTCATTTCTACAATATCAAAATTAACAAAGAGGGTGAATCCACACTCTCATCTCTGTGTAATTGTACTTAAAATCCTTAAGTGAATTCCTTTAAACATGGCTCTGCTCTTGCAATTTTTTAAATGGGGTGATATTTTAAATAATGGCATCATTTTGAAATGTAAATAAAACAGATGAAAGATATCCAATTCTTTTGGAGAAACAAGATTAAAAGTACTTGGGATTTAGTACTGCCGGTAACCATCCCCTATCTGTATCAGCTGGGTGATGAGATCAGCGAGTAAATCTGGTTAAATTGATCTCAAAATACTATGCTATCTGGGGAGGCTGTGATTTTTTCTAAAGACCTACAAGATTAGAATAGTAAACTAGCATGAGTAACGCACAGCTGGAAAGATTAATGTTACTGCTGTCTCTTCAGCTAGGCTGTCTCAGCTATTAATGGCATTTATGTAGGACTGACCTGCTTTGATGAATAGTTTGCAATAAGAACAGGTGGACCAAGTTAATCAAAATGGCAACATTTATGACAGAAATAACCCCCAAGGGTGTTTAATTGTTTGCACTTGTGAATAGTCTGCTATTTTCTTTTTTTCTCCTGTTGTCTTAGACAGTAACACCCAATGTGAGGAAACCTAAAGACAGATGCAGGCTAAGAACCACATGGGTCTCTGAAACCAAGAAAGTGCCTCCATTGAAATGCCTCCAACAGAATCTGAAGATGAATCATAAGAAGATGAAAGCTTATTGTGTTCTATGGCTGAAAATGTGCAGTGTTTCTGATGGATATGTTCATGGGAGCTTTTTGGGATAAAGAGAATCATGGCGAGCTAGGACTTCCCTGACAGAAATATGATCTGGGATCGACATGCTGGAATCCTTTTGTCTCTGCACTTAACTCATGCCCAGGCCCCAGGAGGGCATGTAAGCAACTTGTGGCTTTTTCTGCTGGGCCATCATGCTCTTCAGGATTTACATTAGTGAGACAAATGGCTAATTCAGTACAGCCAAATGTTGCACATTTCATGATTAAAGACAGGCCTCCCAGGACTGGGCTTCATTTATTTTCCCGGCAGTGAAATATGTGTGGATTTATATTTTTTCATTACTACATAAATACAAGCAGTTTATAAAATGCTGGAGGATTATCAAAGTTAAATCTCCTGTTCCAGGACTTACGAAAGGAATTTTCCTGTCGTTTCTTTCTTAGAAATGCACAAGCCACTGTGTAAATGATTTTAGTGAAAAAAAAATGTATTTAATTACTTTGTTTAAAAAGTGAAATAAATAAAAGTCAGCACATCCACTCATTAATTCAGCTGGTATAACTTTGGTTTCTGAAAATTAAAGGTTACTGTAGCAACTTGTATCATTAATTCCAAGTTATTGATTATCAGTAGTGATGACATTGGATCATAATGTCAAAGTAGTTGTTTTAGTATGCATAACTATGTGGTAAGTTTTCCAAGTTACCAGACTATTCCTTTGTCAGTTCACCCATCCCACAAATGCTTCAGTGTCTACTTTGTGCTGGCTGTCATTTAGGAACAGGGAATTCAGTAGTAAACCAGGTAAAGTATTAGTCCCATCAAAATTACTGGGATAAGCAGCCACTAAAAATGGTCCCTAATGATACTCGCCTCTTGGTACTCTGGTTCTTATGTGATCTCCTACTTCTTTGGCATAGAATGGAGCTAATGACTCTTTTCTAACAAATAGAAATTGGTGAAGTGATGGGATGTCACTTCCAAGATTAGGTACAAGGAGACTGTGGCTTCCACTTGGGGTGCCTTTTCTCATTCTTTCTCTCACTTGCTGTGTGAGAAGACACCTGCCATATTATGGGCTGCCTAACAAAATCCCACATGGGAAGAAACGGATGTCCCCAGCAAGGGGTCATGGAGGACCAACAGCTGATGAGTGGACGTGGGCGAAGGACTCCCCCAGCTGAGCATGAGGTGGCTGCAGCATTGGCCAAAGACTTTATTGCAGCCTGTGAGAAACCCAAAGCCAGAAGCTCTAGTTAAGCTGCTACCAGATCCCTGATACGCTGTAACTTGAGATAACACATGTTGCCATGTAAGGTCGAAGACTTTGGGGAATTTTTCTATATAGCGATGGATAACTCACACGCTTGTACACTGGAGGCAGAGTCAGATAATAAACAAACATACAAATGTATAATCTGATGTCAGGTTGATCTGGCTGCTTTTAAGCAATTGGATTCTGATGTTTGTTGGTGGAATTTCTTTTATGCTTTTTGTGCTTTGGGTTTTTTTAACCTCTCAGAACTGTGGGTTTACAGTTTCATTAAATTTGGAAAATTTAGGAGGCAGCTGTCTGCAAGGAGTAGAGAGAGGCCTCCCAAGAAACTAAATCAGGTGGAATCTTGATCTTAGACTTTCCATCCTCCAGAATGGTGAGTAATGAATTCCTGTTGTTTAAGCCTCCCCATCTGTGGTATTTGTTACTGCAGCCCAAGCCTACTAAGGCACTCCTCCGTTCTGCTGTGGAACCTTCTAATAAGTGTTTTATTTCAGTTATTTGCACTGAATGCGGTTATTGATGCAGAGTAAGCACTCACTGACGTTATGTGGCAAACAACCACTCACAGTAATGCAAACCCAAAATGTAAAGATGGGCTGACGCACAGGCTGGATCTCAGAAAAAAAAAAAAAATCCCTGGGGCTGAAGATACTTGAGTTTCGGGGTCTTTGGAAATTGTCTAAAATTTATGAGTTAATGGCACAAAACAATTGTGATTGATTAGCCAATCATATGAGGGACTGTCATTGTCATTCAGCATGCTCTCTTAAAGCTCTATTCTTTTAATAAGTTACCGAATTATCTACACGTATTCAATCAATAAATATTTACTGAGGATCCCTTAATTTCCTGGCACCATGGTAAGTACGGGGATTAGAGGAAAAGATAGAGCATTCTTAATATCCTTTTTGGCTGTGTTGCCTTTTCAGCCCTATAATAACGATTTCAGCATTATGTCCAGAAAAGGAAAAGTCTGTATTTAGGGCAGGTACTATGGGTACTGGCTTGGTGCTTAATTTTTTTCTTAATATCCCTCTTCTCCACTTCTAGTTGGAGCTGTTTCTTTGCTCTTGTTTATGAAGAAATAAAGAGCATTAAATGCGTGCAGGATGGAACTTCTCTTTGTCTCTATTTTTGCATAGGATTTATCCTAAAAAATAACAGAGACTCAGAGGGCTTCCTGATCCCCATGGGTGGTCTGGGGTTTCAGTGTGGCAGCTGGCAAGCCCAACCCACTGCTGTGGGGCAGCAGGGGAACTCTAGAATGAGCCTGTTAAAAGGATTTATTTTCTGTTTGTTTTTTTTGCCTAAATCAACTGACAAACTGTATAATACTTAGCCTGACACACAAAAAAAGGAAAATGCAATATTTAAATTTTTGGTTCCTAAAATTAGCAGACAATTCAGTTTCATTACACAATAGGGGCTGGTCGTAGTCTGTCAGCAGGCAGAGGTGGCATGCACGCAGATCCTGCAATAAGAAGAAAGAACAGTTGATTTGGGTACCACTCCCCTGCCGCAATTATTTGTGTAATTTTCCTCTGTCTACTCTCTTCATTGGTAATCCATAAGCAAAGTGCCACACCAACTCCAGTCTTTTGTTGCATTTTTTATTTTTGTTATAGAAAAAGTGTTCAATCATGTTGAAACAAAAGTTTAAAGGTAAAGTGTTATGTTGTTCTCTGCATTTATAGGTTTATATAAAGCCTTCTTAATTTTGAATATATATACATATATATGCACACACACACACATTATGATGTAAATATATGAAAAACAGCCCAAGGGCCAGCTCTTAAAAGCCAGAGCCTTGGTGAGACACAGATTCAGAATCAGACTTCAGATCTGGAAGGTCTCACCCATCCAAAGGTTTAGCTAATGCTGTGGGGTCATGTATTGACAAATATTTAACGACAACTTACAATGAATCAGGGACTATTTAGGTGCTGAAGATCAATGGATTTCAGGGTTAAATCTGCAGGAAAAATTTGCCCCTAAGGACCAACTGAAATATGAGAAACCAGTGAGTTTGGGGCACAGGCTCTGCTAAAACATAGCCCTCTTTTAGACTTTCAAAACTGTTTTGGTACAATATATCAGTATTCGTTAAAATTGGGATCGCTTTTCCCTAATGTTTTTGTTTGTCACAAAACCAGTCTAAGATCCTCTTTCTTCATTTGACTGATGTCACAAAGAGGGTTTGAAAAGGCAATCAATGATGGTATTGTCAGTGGTTCACTAGAAATTGTAAGTGTCCAAAAAAGCATGAATAGTGAGAAGACCAGCTGAGAAATATGTGTATACATATACAAGCAGACAACAATAGTATATCCATTTTCTACTGCTATGTGAAGAACCACTCCAAATCATACTGGCTCAAAACAACAATGATTTCTCTGCTGGTCTTGCTGGGCTCACTCATGTGGCTTCATCAGCTGGCAGTTGAGCTGTGGACGGGGTTCTCAGATCCAGGGACATGCTGTGGGAGCTGGATGTAGCCTGAAACTCTCTCTCTCTCTTTCTCTCTCTCTCTCTGCGATTACTCAGTAGTGAAGGCCAGGCTTCCTTACATGGCAGCAGGAGCAGCAACAGAGATTGAAGACCAAACCCTCAAGGTTTTTGAGGCTTAGACCTGCAATTTCCATAATTTAACTTCTGCTTCATTCTGTTGGCCAAAGCAAATCACAAGGCCAGGCCAGATCTAATGGGCAGTGACATAGACCCCACCTGTTAAAAGGATTTGTCCAGAAAATTGTGGCCTTATTTGCTCCACAATATCTATTAATGACTACATGGCTTATTTATAATATATTAAGTATATTATATATATATGTATATAAATTTAAAAATAATCCCTGTTGCATAATATGTCACTGGAAATATATCGTTTGAAAAAGAAAGAGAAGAGAAGAAAGGATGAAGAAAAGGCTTTTTTCATTGTTTTGAAATAGTTTAGAAATTATAGAAAAGCTGCAAGAATGGTTCAAAGAACTTCCACACGCCATTTATTTAAATTCCCCAATTGCAAATATTTTTCCATATTTGCCTCATCACTAGGATGGTGATGAATTATCAACATACAAATTCAGAAAGCAGATTAGTTGTTGCCTACCCCGTGGGTGGGAAAAAAGAATACCTAGTGACTGTTGATGGATAGGGGCTTACTTTAAGGGCTATAAAAATGTTCTAGAATTAAAATATTGTCACAGTTGCAAAACTCTGTGAATAAATTTAAAAAACATTGAATTCTATACTTTCAGTAAGTGAAATTTACAGCATGTGAATGATATCTCGATGAAGGTGTTAAAAATTACTATCTATAAGCACTAGCTGAGTGGATTTCATTATCAATAATATGTTATTGAATGGAAGGTTGTGGGTCTTTATTTGTGCTAGGACATTGTTGAAAGTCTCCCTAAAAATAAGCAATCAGAGAATCCACACCATCAACATAAATGGAGGGGTAGCTGTGAATCCCACGATGGCATTTGGGAACTTATATCTTGGCCCCTCTGCTTATGTGCTTTGAGCCTGAAGCACCAGGTAGATTCAGGTATTTCACAGGCCCAATATATTATTCAGGACTCAGTGGAATTAGGGAAAGTGAACAACCTGCCAGTGTCCACTGACCTGCAAATGGTGGTGCTGGGTAGAAAGGTACATGGACCTGGCCCCAGCACACTGTGCCCACAGTCCATCTAAGTATGGCAGTCGTCTGATGGGCCAGTTTTGATTTGATAGGATACATAATACAAATGTGGCATAACTTTAGATTTACAAACGTACATAGAGAAAAAGAAAAATGGAATATTATCCAAAGAAGGAGAAACTGGATAACTAGAGTCAACACAGGCAACTCTTCCAACTTTTGGTTGATCAGAGTGTTCTTTGTGCCAGTAACTTTGAGAAGTCACTGGTTTTCCGCCATTTAAAATTTGATCTAGACTTTATTTTTTGTGTATAGTTGGTATTAAATCTTATATTTTAATTCAGTGTTATGTGTTATCATGTCCAGAAAATTATTTGGAAGAAATACTCTCAGCAACCAAACAGTGACGGATACCTCTTAGAAAGTTTTAAATAATTTTTGAATAACTTCTTGATTGTCACTATAGCCAAAATATGTGTTTCGTGGAAAATACACATTATATTATAGTCATGGTGAGAAACTGAGATAAATTATAGGTGATTTCCATTTTTTAGTACTGTTTCTACAGTTATATAAGCAATGCATATTACTTCGGAGCATGTTACCATGGTAATTTCAGGTAATTTCAGGTTATTAATGCTTTTAAAATGAAAATGATTTTTTTTTTTGATGCTAGTGATTGTTGAGTAAAATTGTTCAAGTTGGGTAGAGAGAAATATCCTTTCCTGTTAACATAGAATATTTCACTTAGCGCACATGACTAGGGGCTGGAGGGAAGCACAATGGGGGTTACCATCCACTTCTTTTTTGCGTGTGAGGAATATTGTCACTTAGCTAACATCTGTGACGATCTTCCTCTATTTTATGTAGGATGCGACTACAGAGTGACTTGATGAGCGGTGCTAGGTCCGTGCCCGGGATCCGAACCTGCGAACCCGGGGCCACTGAAGCAAAGCGAGCACACTCAACCACTACAAACACCGGGCTGGCCCCTGCCATCCACTTCTTTCTCCTCTCCCACCCTCAGTGGAACCACGAGAACTATGTATCTCACACATGGACAGAGAAGTCACTGTACACGACAGGCAGAAGAAGCAGCAGATGGAAAATAAGCCCTGAATCCTGCTATTCCCTGGGCTTTTGGATATAAGAAGAGTGACAGAAAAATTAATGACTGCACACACAGAAAAGAAAGGGCTGGCCAGATGCTTGTTTCACTGTTGCTGCCACTGTTATTGTTTGTTTCTTTTTCTCATTTTTTCCACCAACGGACATGCAGGCTGACATAGACTCGAAGAACAAATGAGTGTTTAGGAATAGATATTGGAAATTATTTTTAAGGGCTGATTCTGGGCAGGGAAGATGATTTGAGCGCACGATTGATGCCCAAAGCCTGCCATGGATGGAAGGAGGTGTGAACACTCCAAGACTAAGTGTGGGACTGGGACTCCTCCACTTCTAAACAGGATGGGGCTTCTCCTGACTATCCGTGAGTGTGTAGACAAAGAGACCAGTTAATCAGGCATCTGATCTTCATTTTACTTGGTTATAGTCGCTCAAAATCTGAAAGCAAATTTCCAGCCCTCCCCTAGCAAGCCTGGAGCAGTGGGTGCACTTGGAGGAACAGAGCGCAGACAGGTGAAGAACAGCACACATTTTCCGCAGCTTTATCTTGGCTTCCTTACCCTCAGGGTTCCTTCGTCCTGCTTTCTTGCTCTCTCTATCAGTCTGATTTAAGTTTGATAACTTTGTGTTGTGTCATACGCATTTATGTAATCTGTGGTAAACTCTTTATGAAGCAGGCTGTGGTATGAATTAATAAAAATAATACAAATCAGGGCTGGCCCTGGTGGCCTAGTGGTTAAGTTCAGTGCGTTTCGCTTTGGCAGCCTGGGCCCAATTCCTGGGCGTGGACCTGCACTGCTCTGTTAGCGGCCATGCTGTTTTGGCAGCTCATGTACCCAAAAATAGAGGAAGATTGGCATGGATGTTAGCTCAGAGCGAATCATCCTCAGCAAATAAATCAAAATAAAATAACAGAAATCAGGAAATATTATTGTAATGACAGCACAAAAGTGGAATAAACCCACACATACTACACTTGTATACAAATGTACACAATTACACAACACTGTGTCAGCTATATATCTATATCTATATATATCATCTATCTAAAGTATTTATGTAATTTGAGGATTTGTAAATTAAATTACTGCTAAAAGCTTAAAACTATCACATATGAAAATTTTACCCAACTTATCTAAGTGCAAGGATTTCCCAGTAAAACTTTGTAATGTAGCGCAATATCTTATCAGAGAGCCCTAAAACTATTTCTACCTTTGTTACAATGCCAGCACTGATGGAGTATATATTTGAGCAGATAAGAATAATATGGACACTTAATTACAACAAATGTAGCTTACTGTATGTCCAGACAAGCTTGTGGCTGGATCACAGCTTGTTTATTTTTTTCTCCCTATGGAAACAAGGAGAAATCCTAATGAGATGGAAGGAAATAACACTCAGAGAAATAAGACCTGGCTCAATTTACCATGTGGACGAATTAGGGCAATTTAACTAAATTTTCTGCCTGTTTCCTCACGTGCGCATAGTTCCCATCCAAAGACCCTCACAGGGCTGCTGTGAAGTTCAAAGAAGAAAGCAGTTTGTCATAAACTGCTCATCATTTTCCTTAGCAAATAAACTTATAAACTTAAAACACACACAAAACCAATTTTCATTTCACAAAAGTATTTGGGCGGAATATATTTGAATTTCTTATTGGGTTCCCCTTTCCACAACATACAACACATTTAATTCCTCTCTCTCTCCTTTCTTTTCTTTTTCTTCCCCATGGATACTTGTCTCTGTTTTAGACCTGTCACTTTTCCAGGATGCTTACTGGACATACTCTATCTTTGAACATATTATTGAGTCTGCCTGTTTCAAAGAATATTACCTGGAGCACATCAAGGGAGACACAATTCCAACTCAATTTTAATAACGTTTTTGCTTTATTATAATTATAAAATATGTTCAATGGCAGTTTCAAAATTAAATGAAAAATTGTACATGGCATCTTAGCAGCCATTGGATAATTGAAAAGGAATGTTGGCTGAATGGATTAGGTTATGAAAGCTAAGATGCCAAAAGAGTTTGGGTTGATAAAAAAAAAGAAATCTATTTTCATTTCAGGGAACACAGGGCAGAAGAATCATAGGTCTGGAAAACAAGGAGTATTAAAGAATTACCTGGGACCGCACTCGGGCATAGAAGAAATTTTTAAAAAGAGAATTATTAGTTGAGTTTTAGAGACTACCACCAAGTAAAATGAAAATCAGATGTCTGATTAATGTCCTACTTGAACCTGAAAGGATACTCTTTATTCAGTCAGAATATTAATGAGTAGAGAAAAGTACTCTTCAATCAAGGTGAAAATATGATATTCAGTTACAATACTATTGCTTTTGTTGCTTAAGGTATTTAAGTTTGTCTCATGGCATTTTGTGTGAGAGTCCTTATTTCTTCCAGAATACCTGTATCAAGTTGACTATGATGTTTATGTTAGTAATGTGATATTGGAGGTTGAATGTAGTCACATGACGTAGGATTTGGGGTAAAGAAAAATTATGTTGGATCTCCATATTACCAACAGAGAAACCCCACTGAGACTTCCTTCTAAGGATACCAAAATGTTCCAATTAAGGTGATCAATTCAAAATTAGATAAATTAGTGTATTCCTAGTGATCATCTTAAGAGTAGAAACCAAGCGTTTAATTTCTTAGTTGTGACAAATACAATCCCTCTCTCTCTTTATCTTTCTCTCCATCTCCTTCTCTCTCTCTGTTTTTTTTACAGTTCTTACTTTAACAAAATGATCTTTATATATAAAGCAAAATAACTTGTAAACATTTTCTAATGTTAAAGCAATTAATTGTTATTAAAGACACAAAATAAGGGCGTATGATATGCCAAGGTCAAGGTCATTTCATCATCACAATAAACTGACAAGATAGATATGATTACTTTTCACACTTAAAAGCTATGAAAACTGTCAGAGAAAAGTTAACTTTGCTGGCTCACTACCACGGAAGTGGCAAATTTGTGTCTTTACTTAATTTCTTATGTTTTTACCACCTATGTCAGTAGTTCTCAATCATTCTGGTCTCTGGAACAACCTTATTAAAACATATTAGGTCCCAAAAGAACTTTGATTTATGTAAGACATAGCAATTGACTTTACTATATTAGAATTTAAAACTAAGAAAAATTTTAAATATGTATTTAGTCATTAAAAAATAACAACAATAAATACATTACACGTTAAAAAATTATATATTTTCTGACATTTAACTATGTTTCCCAAAACAAAATATTAGTGAGAAGGGGGCTTTGTTTTACATTTTTTGCAAATTTATTTAATATTTGGCCTAAAAGAAGACAGCTGGGTTTTCATATCTGCTTCTGTATTCAATGTATTGCAATGTGTTGCTTTGGTTTACGTACATAATAAATAAAATCTGGCCTCATGCGGATATGTTTTTGGAAAAGGCAGTAGTATTTTACTTTCCTTTTCAGATAATTGTGATATGTATATATATATATATATATATATATATAAATAATGCAAAGTCAATCATAGTTTCAATAAATTTTGTATTCTGTACAGTAGTGAGAGGATGAGAGTGAAAAGGAAAATACGTTAATATATTATGAAAATAATTTTCCCATCTTTCTATTGGATTGTCCACCTTTTCCTTATTTATTTATAAGACTACTTTATGTATCCTGATAGTCTGTTGCTCCCACCTCAGGGGTTTTCAGATCAGGTTTTGAGAAACATTAACCTTTGACATTAAGTAATGTTTGTGAACATGATATTTTGATAACTATATAATAAATCTTAATCATGGTACTACTTCACTCACTATTTATAGTCAGGTTTTATTTTTATAAATAATTCCATAAATGTTTGCTCTCATTTCTAATAATAGGTTTAGGTTAGCTTCTTTTAAAACAGTGCTAATGACAGCAAATGAAACCATCAACAAAACGAAAAGACAACCTAACAATTGGGAGAAGATATTTGCAAACCATATATCAAATAAGGGGTTAATATCCAAAATATACAAAGAACTAATACAGCTCAACAACAAAAAAAACCAACAATCCAATTAGAAAATGGGCAAAAGATCTGAACAGAGATTTCCCCAAAGAAGATATACGGATGGCCAACAGGAGTATGAAAAGATGCTCAACATCATTAGCTGTCAGGGAAATGCAAATCAAAACTACAATGAGGTATCACCTCACTCCGGTCAGAATGGCTATAATTAACAAGACAGGAAACAATAAGTGTTGGAAAAGATGTGGAGAGAAGGGAACCGTTGTTCACTGCTGGTGGGAGTGCAAACTGGTGCAGCCACTATGGAAAGCAGTATGGAGTGTCCTCAGAAAATTAAGGATAGATCTACCATATGATCCAGCTATCCCACTGCTGGGTATTTATCCAAAGAACCTGAAAGCACAAAGGCATAAAGATACTTGCACCCCTATGTTCATTGCAGCATTATACACAATAGCCAAGACTTGGAAGCAACCCAGGTGCCCGTCAAGGGACGAATGGATAAAGAAGATGTTTATACACGATGGACTACTACTCACTCAGCCATAAGAAATGATGAAATCCGGCCATTTGTGACAACATGGATGGACCTTGAGGGTATTATGCTGAGTGAAATAAGTCAGAGGGAGAAAGTCAAATACCATATGATCTCATTCATAAGTAGAAGATAAAAACAACGATAAATAAACATACAGCATTGGAGATTGGATGTTTGTTGACATGTTTATCATTATTTAATGTCCTTCTTTGTAATATTGCTAATTATAAATCTACCTTTTCTAATATTAGTATAGATAACCTAGCTTTCTTAGGTGTCTATATGGAATATCTTTCTCTATTCTATTATTTTTATCTATATTAAATAGGTATTTATTTACTTAAAGTATGTTTCTTATTAAAAACATATATTTGCATCTTACTTTTTTTTTTTTAAATTAGCACCTGAGCTAACCTTCTTGCCACTCTTCTTCTGGCACCTGTTGCCGATCTTCTTCTTTTTCTTTTTTCTTCTTCTCCCCAAAGCCCCCCAGTACAAAGTTGCCGATTCTACTTGTGAGTGCCTCTGATCATGCAGCCTCTTACTTTTTATCAAATCTTATTTCTCTCCTTTTAATTGGTATATTTAAATCATTTACATTTAATGAGATTGTCAGTATGTTTGGATTAAAATCTGCCATGTTGCTGGGTAATATTTTCTATTTGTTCTTCTTTTCTTCCTTTCTACCTTCTTTAGAATCATATAATTTTTAAAAAAATTACTCCACTTTATCTTCACTTATGGCTTATTTCTCACACTGCTCTTTAAAAAGGTTAATGATTATACTAGTGTTTATGTTATAAATCTATAAGTAATCACAATCTACCTTCAAATAATATCACGGTGCTTCATATATAGTGCATGAAATTTAAAATATCATCCCAATTCCTCTTTCTAATCTTTGTGCTATTTTTTCTACACATTTTTTAATATATTTTATTTTATATGTGGAAACCAAAAATACATTAATACTATGTTTGCTTTAGAAAGCCATTTATCTTTTAGACTGATTAAAAACAATAAAAAGTGAGTTTTATAATTACTTTTATTCTTACCACCTTTTATTGTAATTCATGTACTCATATGTCTTCAGTCTCAAGACCTTTTTACCAATTCTTCTAATAAAAGTCTACTAGTATTAATTATCTCTAATTTTGATGTGTTGTAAAGTTTCTATTCTCCTTTCATTTCTAAAATGTGTGTTTGCTGGATATAGAATTCTGGTTTGAGTTTTTTCTTTCAGCATTTAAAAAATGACACCCCATTGTCCTTTCACTTACGTAGTTTCATTGAGACACACACACAAAATCAATAATTTAAAGCTATATTACAACTTTTGGCTAATGGCGATGATTTATTGAGATATACGTTGTATACCATAAGATATGCTTCATTATTTTACATGAATAAAATTCTAGAAGATGCAAAAAGAAAGGGGGACTTTAGTGCTTTACTTGCTAAATAACATTATATTTTGTTTGCTTTTATTTTCTCCTTGCAGGTGAGTGCAGTTTGTCTGTGTCAGGAGGTTAGTGGGCAGGTCATTGAAATTTCTCAGCCCAATTATGCTCAATGAAATTGTATAAGAATAGAAATATATCTCTCCCTGCCTTCCTATGAACTATGGTTCTGTTTATTTGTTTAATTCCTAGTCCTTGCTTGAATGGAGGTTATTAGGCAGAGGACAAACTTTAAAATACCAAGAGAGACCAGATTGAATTTGAATCAGCCCCAAATCTAAGGGCAGTCAGATAGACCATGTCTGGAAGGTAAAAATGAGAGTATAGGTTTTCCTGGGCTGAGTGGACTGAAGGTTTTCGGAGGATGAAAGATATATAGGAGAGACTCATGAACAGCTTCTGTGAGGATTCAGAGAGATTCAGGTGAATAAAGATGATTTTAGGTCATTTTGTGTGAGTTATGATTTGCGGTTTCGTTTTGCACTTCTCTGCAGAGCAACAGTAAACGTTTAAGTTGCTATTTGATTCTTTTATTGTGTATCTGACTGGTTCTCTTTTGAACATGATACTGTTTCAAGACAGGTTACAAGCTAGCCCAGTTTTATTCACATTACAGGAGGATCATCTAAGATTCAGAGTACAGGTTATGTTTGCTCTAAATTTGCAGTGTTCTTCAGAGTTCTCATTTTCTCTTTTGTCTTCATCCATCTTTTAGTGAGAGCTGGGGAGACTCTGTTTCAGGATTTGCTGCTTTCCAAATAGCATTTTAAAACACAACATTCACTTGTTCTACTCTAACCTAGATTTTTCTTACTGTTTAAACCATAATCACAAAAATCACAGCTCAAAGTCCTTTTGCAAACACTGTTTATTAATTTTCTATTTACAGAACAAAAATATCAAAGCTATTTTAGACACAGATTTTGATCATTGTTTTCTCAAAGCAACTAAAATAAATCTCACCAAGGTCTGACTGGTTCTATTTCGCAGATATCCCCTCCATAAATCACTGAGATTTATAATATTTACTCAAATTCATCATTTGACCTTTTTGCTATTTATAGCATGATAACAAAAATGACTCCCCAAGCAGAAGCATATTTTCATTAAATGCTGTATCCTGTTATAGTATTTGATTTTTAAAATCAGTGAACTCTCACTTCAACAAGTGGTTAACGCTTGAAAATAGCAGAAATGACCTTTTCTTCCCCCCATTAATCTCCATGAGAAGGACAAATAAGTATTTTATCATAAACCAATCACAGGATATAACCACTATCTAAAAAATACTAACAATTAGACAATAATTCAGAAGTTTTGATTTTAAGTATCCTGTGCAGAACAGATTAAGAGAATATTGCCCATGTATTCCAGGAGAAAACCAATTAAGCCAGCCATATAATGAGCGATGATGTTCTCTCACATCTGCCAGCGAAACCAATCAACTTAATCTATTGTAGACTGCATGCTTCCCTTCAGCATTCTATGTGTGTACCTTAAAAAAACAAATCTGGTGCACATTACAGACACTTGCCGATATATTTGTGAAGCAACAGTTCCCAGAATCAAAACCCTTTCTAAATCAAAATGCTGATTGCCAACCCTTTAGATCTTGGGTCAAGTGGGAAGGGAAAACATTTTTAATATTCTGTAAGCTACATTTTCTGGATATTTATCCTCATCTTTCATCCCTCAAGTTATCTTTCAGTCAATTTGAGGAAATGTTATAGCTTTGCAAGTGATAAGCTGAGTTTGGTTCATATTTATTAAGTTCTTTATGTCTCAAATATGAAGATTTCTTTCTGAAAATTAAGAATGAAAGCATCAGTGGGTCATCAACAGCTCTTCACATAACTCAATTACTTATAATATTCGTACAATCTTGGGGTTACTTTAATTTAAATATTTGACATTATTCTTGGAAGAAATTGCCATCTCTGAGTGTTTTTTTGTAACTTTGGAGCGAGGTACGAGAACTGTATTAATAACCCAAATCACGATTCACAAGGAAGAGTCATTATTCTTTCTTTAGGAAACAAAAATATGTAAATCAGGGATATTTATAATGAATGTTTTAGTTTCCTAGGTCCAGATGGAGAAACGAGAAATGAAGTATATAGCATTCAGCCTAAAAGAGTTTTACCTATTAATACGTTTGTTCCCCAGGGCTCCTCAGGACTGGAAGTGAATAAGTAGCTTTCCAACAACCCAAATAAGGCAAATAAGGGCAAACTAAAATTAACAATTATTTATTTATACTTTCAACAAGTATTTATTGAGAGCCTTCTGTATTCTCAGCACAGTTCTAAAATAACACATAAGCTCACAATGTAATGAATAGGTTTCTATAGCAACTCTTCTGTTTGCTATATGGTTTTGTTTTAGACCATTAGTCTAAGCCTCAGTTTACAGTACCAAATAACACAAACCTAATAGAGTTTTCACAAAAAGTGTGTGTGTGTGTGTCTGGGTAAAATATAAAGCCCAAAACATATGCTTTGGTGTGAATATATAGTCAATTTTGGTAAAGATATGTGCGCATTTTGGGCATGATTCAATTACAAATTTTAATTTATATTAGTACTTTGTAATCACCTGATGTGTTATATCAAATTAGATTTAACAGCATTGTTCTTTTCTCTACATATTTTACATTCTTACCTGATGGAAATATTCCTTTAACAGATATTATTATTAATTCATTTATTATGATTATATTTGTATTTAAGCATATTTAATTTATATGTTTCTCTTTTTAGACATTCTGTCTGTCTCTTACATATGTATCCACACGTCTAACTTTACCCCTCAAACATTAATTAGCATTTCAATTTACTAATATATTTATTAATATTTGTATTTCAGTATTTTTTACACACCCACTCATTCTGTTATTACTCAAATATACAAAGCATAACATATATGCCCCATAAGGACACCGCTTCTGTCTACCATGGTAATTCTATGCAACGTAAATAAAGCAATAAATTCAAGTCCAAATGAATGAACTGATAGTGTTGTGGGATTATTTTTCAGTGAACTGGGGAGTATTCCAATAGCTGCCAATCAAATAAAAGTTGAAAGCTTTAAAAGTATGGAATATTGTGAGTAGCTACATTTATAACTTTGAGAAGAATATCCAACATTAAATAGTGTCTGATAGTATACAAGACTCCTCCGTGAAGAGAACCTCATTCATTTCCCAAACACTTGCACAAAATAAATTCATGAAAAAATGTTGACAAAATCTTTATTCTAAATATTACTATTACTATTCTTACAAGTCACATTTCACTGTTTAAATTGTCCTAGGAAGGCACTTCATATGCAATACCTAACCCATTATTGAAAAAGGTAAATTGAGACATACTAGAGTTGGACAGAGTTCAAAGATCAATGGAATATTTAATAACTTTTTAATTTATAAATAACAAAGTACATTGCAGAAAACTTCGGAAGACTTTTCCACATAGGGGTGTATTTTAATATATCCTCGTATCATAGTCTTCTATAACATTTTCAGTAGCATCTTAATATTTCAAAAAATGTAATGATTGGAGGCATACGTTGTTTTCATTTTTTCACTGTTTCAAATAACGCTGTAGTAGGCATTGCTGGGATAGGTATCTTCGCACACATCATTTATATTTTCCTGAGGAAATATTTTTGAAAGAGTAATTGCAGCGCCAGATTTTTTTGGTGCATCACCACACTCTATATGCTATTTTACACATCACTGTTTTCAAGCATCATTCCGTGCCAACATAGTAATTATCTCATTGTTTATAGATGACACATCCTTGATTATCCCTGTGATGGAGAATCTTTCTGTCTTCATTGGCTAGCTATAGTTCTTTTTCTATGAACTACCTGTTCAAGTTTTCTTGTGGCTTTATTTATTAATTAATTTGCAGGCAACCTTTATAAATAAATACTACCAACTCTTTTTCAAATATACTGTACAGATATTTTCCAATAAACAATACTGTGACCACTTGTTACATTTTCAAAATATGAAGTGATCAGTATGTGAAATTATCTTGCCTATATTTGAGATTTTATTTAGCTAAAATCTTCCTGAAACATCATCTAAATTTTGAGAATTCAGAACAACACTGTACTACATATATTGATTATATTTATTATAGCTATGGTGTTGCCTAATTTATGTCCTTTTAATATGTTTTGTTTTCAACACTGAAACCTGTTATAATAATGAATATCTATTACTTAATTTTATAATACAATTACCTAGAGATAGTATTTTATGCTGTAAGAAATGTCTACATATGTCAATTGTATCAATTGTGTTACATGTTTCATTCTCGCCATGTCGTTAGCAACATAATTAATGAATAAAGCTCCATTATATAATTCTAATGGGCAGGAAAATTGATTTACAATGGTCTACTTCATAATCGCTTTTATTCTTGCTCTGTGTAGGGTGGGACTGTGTATAATGTGATACTTGGTAGTTCCAGGAGCAACAGCATCAGTGGTGAATAGAATGAAAAGAGAAGGGGCACTGCAGACAATATTTCTTCAGGAGGAAACGAAGAAAATGGAGAAAAGCTGTCCAGAGTGGTAGAAGAAAAGCTAAGTAGGTCATGGGATAAGACAGTCAACTGTGGCGTGTGTCAGAGATCAGATGAAGTGGAGAATAAAGAGAACGATTGGAATTGGCAACAAAGAGGTTCATAAGGGGAATGGGAGGGTTCAGTGATAGGAAGAAGCTAAAGATACATGAGACGTCATGCTTCTTGGAGCAGCATCCCAAAGAAGAGGTGATATAGGATCAGGGTGATATTGGGAGAGGATGGGTTATTTTTGACATTGGGCATGGAGAGGGGGGCAGTTGTGGATGAACATGGTTGAGTTATATTTCTAAGGCCCTGAGAAGTTGAAGGAGTTCAGATGGCATGGCCCTAACTTTTTCAGTGAGGTAATTTAGCTGTGCGTAGGAGCTTGAGAAGAATGTTGCAAGCTTGCTGGCTGTTGAACAGAAGGAAGAGACCCTGGATCAAATGAAATAAAAGGATTGATGTGTGCACAGAAAGCCGTGAGCCATGAACTGATTTCCTTGATTACGGGATTTTCTTTAGCATCACTGCCTGCCTGGATGTGGGAATGGAGACGATACACGGCAACACGGATGCTAAGCTAGAGTTTTGTGGTAGTTATCCCATAAATATAAGGAAACGAAGATTTAAGTAAAATGATCATTCAGATGACCAAGCATAGTGTCTGGTGTAGATAGGACCTGAGAAGATTGAGGAAACTGATGGCCTGGGAGGAAGTGAAGGCAGTCAAGGGAGCAGTGGTCTGATGAAGTTTGTGGGGAGTGAGGACTTGAGAGAACTCTGGGGTTAAATGCTATGATTAAGATGCCAAGGCTCTGGGGTTTTAAGGACAAGTTCAGGGCCTAAGGCAGGGGTGATCCAAGAGGAGTAGACTTGGAGGATATCACAGGCTGGTACCGTATAGACAAAATTCAACCCACAACTGCCATTAAGGGGGATGACTCTAGGCTGAGGTTTGTACTAATGTTTCACAAAGACCTCAGGTGTCTCCTGTCCGCCAGTTACTGGCTGGCTTTATCTCACATATCCTCAGTGTTTTTCTCAATGTCTTCATGTTTATTTCCATGTTCACAAATGTCTATTTGCATAAAGTATTCAAGAACCTTAATGTTAGGACAACAACAGAAAAGTTTACAAAATACTAAATCAATATCTTAGTCTGTTTGGGCTAACAATACCATAGCAACAATACCATAGACTGAGTGGCCTATAAACAACTGTGAGGAATTTCTTTCTCACCGTTCTGGAGGCTGGGAGCCCAAGATCGAGGTGTGTGCAGATTTGGTGTCTGATAAGCGTCAACTCCTGATTCACAGGCAGCTGTCTTCTCCCTGTGTCCTCACATGGGGGTAGGAGTAAGGGTTCACTTTGGGATCTCTTTTTTTTTTTTTTTTTTTTTTGAGAAAGACTGCCAATCCTCCTCTTTTTGCTGAGGAAGACTGACCCTGAGCTAACATCTGTGCCCAGCTTCCTCTACTTTATATGTGGGACTCCTGCCACAGCAAGGCTTGATGAGCAGTGCCACGTCCGCACCCGGGATCTGAACCAGGGAACC
This sequence comes from Equus quagga, assembly GCF_021613505.1. Lineage (NCBI taxonomy): Eukaryota > Metazoa > Chordata > Mammalia > Perissodactyla > Equidae > Equus > Equus quagga. The sequence goes on along the minus strand of NC_060274.1, from coordinate 4,572,836 downwards.
CCAGGCCACCGAAGCAGATCGTGCGCACTTAACTGCTGCGCCACTGGTCCAGCCCCTCTGGGATCTCTTTAATAGGGCGCTAATCCCACTTGCAAGGATTCCACTCTCATGAACTAATCATCTCCCAGGGGCCCCACCTCCTAACACCACCACATTAGGGGTTATATTTTAACAGATGAATTTTGGGAGAACACAGACATTCAGTCCATAACATTTAAGGACATTGAAAGAAAAACAATTTAAAGGAAGTTACAAATTACATAGGTAAAACAGTGCATGGAATATGAAATCTTAACCAACTTCAATCTAAGGGTATAATTTAAAGTTTTCTCTGGGCAGTGGTCAGGCTTCTTAGCCAATCTTGGTCAAATCATCAAAACATTGAAAACATTGAGCCTGGACACAGAAACCAGGACCTGGGTCCTACGAATCTCACCGTAGCACATTCATGATAAGCATCCAGTACCACCACGACCATTTTAGCATACGCGTTCCATTACTGCCCATCCAAATGGAAGTTAATATTTCAGTACTCTTGTCAACTATTCAAAGGAAACAGAGAGAAATTACAAATTGTTATATTCTTAAGTCATTAGCCCATCTTTTTTTTTTTTTTTTAAAGATTTTATTTTTTCCTTTTTCCCCAAAGCCCCCCAGTACATAGTTGTATATTCTTCGTTGTGGGTCCTTCTAGTTGTGGCATGTGAGACGCTGCCTCAGCGTGGCCTGATGAGCAGTGCCATGTCCGCGCCCAGGATTCGAACCAACGAAACACTGGGCCGTCTGCAGCGGAGCGCGCGAACTTAACCACTCGGCCACGGGGCCAGCCCCTAGCCCATCTTTTAAAAGTACATAAGGCCACTTCTTTTCCCTCCAGCTGCTCAGTCACTTCCTTGACAGGAACGCAGTGTCACTTTCCTTTAGCACGAACTCTGCATGAAAGCTGAAAATGAGCTGGAGTCTGGAAAATGTTATTTTGTTAAGATCCATACATTGGAGAGCACTCAGGCAGTGTCTGATTGAACTGGTAATGCACCTTCTCACCACGTGAAGCAACAGCCTCATCATCCTCCTCCATCGAATCACCTCTGAGGCTTATTCCATTTGATGGAGACAGCCCTCAGATTCTCAGTGCTCAGAAACTGAAGTCCCCTTGTACAGCATCCTCTCTCACTTACGAGTTGAAAGCAAACTATCAGCACTAGGAAATGTGGTAACAGAAAACAATCAAGGGCCTCACACTCGAGGCTTCTGGACTCCTCTGAATATTCTTGTTTTATTTTTTTCTCTCTACCATTCCTTTCTTTTAACGGGAATTCTTCCTCTAAACTACTTTCTGTCAGAGCTACTTAGCTTTTACTTTGTTTTACGGAAATGTGGATTGGTGAACAGGCTCTTTTCAATTTGCTCTATGTGTTTCTTTCTCTTTGCCAACATTAGAATTTGACAGAAATTTGGGAACTGGCTTGCAGCTGGCAGGACAGAGCAATGCACGCCATATTTCTTTGTTATTTGTGCTTAATATATTGTTGGCAGACTAGTCTGTTTTAGCTTCTTGGCAGTATTTGGTCTCTCTTCCCTTGGCACTATTCCCTTGTTTTTGGACACTTAGGGAAATTTATGTAGAGAGCTTTTAAATGGTCCATTTTTAGACCAGTGGATGTAAAAATCACCAGCTGACCCTGTCCTGTCAAGCAGCCAAGAAGTGCCATCTTTATTGTAATCAATAGTCACTGAAGTGCAAATAGATTTTGAATCTGAGAAACACAACGTGTATTTGCAATTTTCATAACATATCAGTAAACACCTTCAGAACACACTTCTGCGAGTGTGCAGAATTTCACTGTGAAATCGGTGAGGAGAGGCTCTGATGAAGCAAAACGCATTTAATGAAATGCAAAATGCATTGAAATGCACAAAATCATAGGGACCCGTAGCTATGACTGTGAACTTTATTTGTTTAAATCAGCTTTAGCCGTGAAAAAGAAACCAGAAGAGGCTGCTCTCTAACAATCTGAGCATGTCTCATAACTGTGTAGCCAGTTGCTTTACTGGGAATGCTTTGTGCTGACAGCACATTTCAGTTTGCACAGAGTACAAGCTGGGATGTGCGCTGAGTGAATTTAACTTAGCCAATATTGTTTTGATGCATAAAAAAAGATTTCACCCTGGACACTGGTGTCTGCTCAATAGTTTGTCTGGCCTACATCTCATTTGATTAACAGAAATTTGAGAAAAAATAAACAATTGTGAAAAAACCCATTAAAATGGGAGTCAACCACCAGTATATTTTATGGCAGGCCCACCTCACCAAATTACATTGGTCAGGAACCTGTACTTAAACCATTCTCCTGCAGTCACTAAAAACACTGACACTCTCAAGTACATGGCTGTGTACTGTCCACAGAATCTATACTAGCTTTAAAATATGCATTAGTAAGCTTTGGAAGAAATATAACACACTGTTAAGAATGTTTATCTCTGAGTTGTGGGATTGTTTTCCTTTTTTATTCTTTTGCATGTAATCCTTTATAATTTGACAAACAATATGTAATTTTAAGAAAGTAACGAAATATTTATATCGTTTTCCAACTGCAAGTGGAATAAACAATCACAAAAATTAGAAGCAATTCTGTGTGCAGGCATTTTCCTAACACTTAAGTCACTTTGGAATCAAATCCTAAAGTTCTGTGACTGAAGGTATACTTAGAAAGTATCTCATTGTGCTGATCCCAAACTCTGCTGCTGTATGTCAATAGACAGGCTTTACACCAAAGTTTAGTGAACTGCGGCCTGCAGGCTGAGTTTGACCCGTCACCTCTTTTTTTCTGGCCCGTGATGGAAAAATGCCTTTTACCTTTTCAAATGGTTATATAAGCATCTACACAAAAGCCTCTTTTTGGCCAGCAAAACTTAAAACATTTATTACCAGGTCCTTTAAGAAAAAATTCACTGGCCCCTGATTGAAACATGAAGTGGTCCAGATTCAAATAAATGGGGGAAACAGTAGGTTAAAATTGAAAAGGTTTGTATCGCGCAGCCCTTGTCAACACTTTAATGTGCTATAATTAATGTAACTATAGCTAAACTGTAACTTTAACTATAAATACGCAGCCTGCCCACACTACTTGACCATGGGAACATTGTTTTCTTGCATAAATTTTGATACATTCCAGGTCATGGTTCCACAGAAAACTATTTGCTATATACGGTGCGGTGTATATGTCATTCAACTAGGTAACGTCTTCTCTGTATCTCAGTGGGAATCCATAGGGAGTATTTGCCTGCATGCAGCTCTCAGTGGAAAATTAGTTCGTGCAAAGTATTGCCTCTGTCTACCAGTAATTTACAATCATTTTGAGGAATATAAGAGAATTGTTGTTTGCGTAACGTAGAATGGCATCCTCTCAAAGACCTAGCTAACAGTGGGGCAGGTGGAGAATTAAGTGTAGATTCGTTACTTTCTTCCCAGCACAGTCTGTGGGATGAGGGAGAAAGCGGAGGAGAAGCTGTGCCCTTCTTTACAGGGAAAGCAAATCAGACATCTTGTTTTTAAGAACTGCTTGTCCTTTCCCACAGAATTGGTAAACAGACTTTTGTAATATGTTAAATGTGTTGCTAAGAACAATAAAACTCTTTTTGTGTCTTTTGAGTGTCAGGGCTTTAAAAGGGATGGAGAATGCAGAAGACCTGAAAAGAAAGAGACAGGGAGCGAGAGTGGGAAGTGGGTACTGAAGCCCAGTACTTGGGCTTGAGGGTGCTCCAGGCTCTTTGAATGGCCAAGAGTTCAGGGCCAGCAGCCAGACCCTCGGCCAACGGGGAGCAGCATGGGAGTGCTCAGGGCCTGGCAGATGAAGCCCCACACCAGCATCCTGGCCAAGAGAAGGCTCCCCTTGCCCTGGGTATGGGACTAGCGCTTGGCTTATTCTTTAGAACTCATTTAATCAATTGTGTTTAACACACAAACGGAATCAATATCATGCACAGACTCAAGCCTGGAAGGGAATGGGAATACAGTATGAACCCAGGAAATTTTTCAGATTTCAAAGAATTGAATCCGATGAAGCAGATTTTATTATATCCATTTACGAGAAATAAAAGTGATATTTTAAAAGATGTATTGCTTTGATCTAGAACATAAGCAAATCCTCAGACTCAAAATATTCAATGTTTAGCTTACTTCACTCCTTACAACCATCCAAGGGAATCAGAGTCCTACCTGGAGGCAGCCCACAGATTCCTGGTCTCCTTTGTTCAGGAATCCAAAAGGGCTTGGATTGAGAACAATCCTAGTTCCCAAGCATTAATAATATAAATCAAGTGGGATATAAAAATGGTTAAAGATTAAGATAATGCAAAGCGTCAGATGTCCAGATCAGACTCATAAGAACTGAAATCTTAAGCAGTATCAGATTTGCCTGTAAACCACAGGATAGAGATAACCCTTGAGACACAGTGAAGCACCAAGTCTTCCAACAGCTTCTAGGTCACTCCTTGATGCATCAGGATGCTCTTTGACCCAGATTAAACACACGAGATCTCTAAATTATGTTACATAAGATATCACCTACACAAAGGGAGCTATTTTGGTCATAAAACATCTCCATTTTATATTCTCATAAATATATACTGTCATTGATATTTTAAGCAGGCCATGTCTCACCAATCTATAAATTCCATAATCCATAAATCCCATAAATCCATAAAATTGGTTTACTATAAGAAACATAAGTAGGCCAGAGATAACCTGCTGAAAGCATTCTGCAGATCCGGACTCATTATCTTTCATTGGTAAGTGCTATCAGCTATTCAGATCAGCACACTTAAAAGGAGATTTTCAGTAGTTTTTTCCCTCTTTTTTTTCTCTCGCAATGGTTGTTACCATGATACAAAGCACAGGTTATAGACTGGCTTCTAACCCTTCCTTTCCCATTCTCCATTTCCAAATATAATTTCATAGGCACTTTATTATGCTAGATTTTGAAATAAAAGAACTCAGTCAGGAATTAGCAAATGGAAGTGAATCCTGATGGGAGATAGTAGCATGGGAAATCAGTTTCGAAATCAGAAAAAGATGTGTGCTTAAACTCTGACTACATGCACACTAAGTAATATGAAAGTTCCACTATCTGTATAATGGGGATGGCAATAGACTGGCCTCATAGATTTACTTAAGGACTAAGTAAGATAATATATCCACAGTTTTTAGCACAGTGTCAGGCTCTTAGCGAAACCAGACTAAAAGCTAACTATGATTTGTTATGGTGTTGAAGGCTATGGAGCATGGTTATTGGTGAACTTGAGACATGAAAGGATGCAGAAAAGCAGCAAAAAGAGTAGGTAACGACTGTTCACCAATACCCAGTTCTTCTCTACACCTGGGTGTATGGGATGCTTAGGTGCTTCTGACTTGCCCTGGCAGATGAGAAGTGAGGCGAGTCACTCCCAGGGGGATGCACCTACCAGCCAGTCCTCCTCTCCAGATGGCCCTTCCCATGGGGCGGTGATCACAGAAGTTCTTATTACTTTGGAGGTGCCTATCTGTAAGTCCTGACTGAAGCATTCTAGAATACCCAGGTAAACGTGGGGCCAGCTGTCCTAGAGATTTACACAGAACCAGAGAGTGCTATCTTTATGACAGAACACCCTCTTTTAGTGGTTAATTCACTGAGATTGTTATTACAGAATAACATAGACTCTTTGTATTTAGGACTTGTACCTAGATAAAATTCAGACTCCTTATAATTAAGGTAAGATTGTTTCAATTTATGTGCCCGTTTTATTGCCATTTACATTTCATTCTTCCCAAAGCACAAGCCAGCATTTAATGGATTGAAGAAAATGGATACACATGCATTCAGTAAAAAGCACAATTTCTTCTTGCATTTTGCAACTTTTATAAAAAAGGTGTAAATGCTGAATTGTACTTAATGTATCAAGTAGTTAGTTGATTTTGCAGACTAATTTTCTGCCACAGTATGCCGCTTGCACTGAGTAAACTTCTCAGAATGCATATTGGCAAATGCCTGATTCTTTCTAGTCCTGATGAATAGAATACATTGTCATAACAAATTGCTATCTTCTAGAACAGATTTTGCGAGAAAAAAAAGCCAATAGAGAATGTCAATGATTCTTGGGCTTTTCAGCTTACGATAAGTGGAGATCAATACCATTTATTTAAATGGCCATGTATTGCACCTGCTATAATTCTTTCCACATTCATCTCAACTTGGCATTTCCCTACAAATTTTTCTACAAGAAAAGCAGCAACAACAATGTAGGCTTTTTTTGTGGCTTTCTGTCCTATGAATCTATATTCATGGTATTTCTATAAGAAGGGCTCAATAGCCAGTGATACAAATTAAAATTTGAATGAAACAGATAGTAATTTCTTGTTAACGAATTGCATTTTTTTATATGCTGGATAAGAAACATTTTTAGAATATTTATTATAGTACGTAAATTGTCTTAAGTCATTTCAACATCCTACCAGGAATATAATATACATATTTCTCTCTAGTTCAGTTGAACAGTATAATTAACTGGAAAAGTTTGTAGCGTTATTTATAGGAAATGTTAGCTGATTTTATGTATCTTTTAAATATATTTTATCAATCCTAAAACAAAAATATATATTAAATCTCCTTTCAATACTTTCTTATTTATGGTTCTTATTAGGCTCACAATTTAGTGGCCGTGGCTCTGTAACCACTACCGTCTCAAAGGTGTCTTGGCACTTTTTCTTGAAAAAACCTCAACTGCTTCTCTGAGTGCAATTACCTACCCAATCTTTTATAATTACTGCTGCAATTTCCCCATGTTTCACAGTTTTATCATAACGTGAAGTTATGTTTTGTTGACTTCTAAAAAGCTCTTCCATTGCTTTTTCTTTCATTATCTTCCCACTTCTGATCAAGAAAAACAAAAGATTTATCTTTTTTGTGTGCATTTTGAAGAATCACCAGAATTTAAAGGATTCCCTAAAGCGTATGTGCTGAGGGTTAACCCTCATTGTTCTGGATTTTTCACAAAGCTATTTTAACCTCAGTTTCAAGATGACATAGTATCCAAAAGGGCTAGGCAAAGGACAAGTTCAATCAAGGGGCTCTGGAGCACATCAGTTAGAGAAAAAACTCTACTGAGAACACAATGACTGGAGCAGGTCACTCCTGTTCTGAACAAGGAGCTGCCGTGCAACCTAACGGAAAATGATGCGGGGGTTAACTCATCAGGGGCCACGCAGAGAGAACAAATATGTACTACAGGCTTTCATCTCCTTAGATAACCATTGGAAAACAACGTCGTGGCCCAGGGCAAAGACTGGAAAACAACCTAAAGAGATGACCTTTGTTAAAGTCTCTCCTCCATCATGTGACAATTACAGGTTGCATCAACTCCCAACAAGCCAAGAGTGAGCTGAACAGGGCAAGGGGGAGTTTTCTATGCCCCAGAGATTGAAGCTAGAGAGCCACAAAGCTCCTCTGAATCCTCATCAGGCAACTGACCGTCTCTCAGCTCCTAAACCTTAGTTACAGGAAGAATGGGAGAGGCTGGAAAACCTTCCAGCTCCCGCAAAACAAGCAAGCAAACAACACAACCATTTAGAATAGGCTGAGTAGCCAAATATCCAGAGAGGGAGACCTGGTAGGTAGAAAAACGGGATCCTGGTCTGCCAGAGGACACAGATAAGCCCACAAAAATAATAGCGAGAGAGAGATAACTTACGAGTTTGAAATGTAACACTCAGGCACACCCAAGTCTTTCTGGGGGTGAAAAAAAGAACAAGATTTTCTTACTGTAAAATGCAATAGGTGTACTGAAGAAAAAGTAGGGTCCCTACTGAGATTGTGGTCTGCAAAACTAAGTGCAAGGAATTTCAAAATGTAGTGCAAAAGTGTAAGAAAATAGACATCCTGAGGGAAGTACCAGAAAATTGCAGGGTAGATTGGGAAAACTAAAATGTTTATAACAAGAGCTTCAGAAGGAGAATAGAGACAGATTGACAACTTTTTCTCAATGGTAATTAATTGATTCTCAATGATAACTAATTAAGTCACTGATGACAAGAAGGGCAGATGTTATAGGAAGAATGACCTGAGCCTGCGAGTTGGAAGGGCTCACCAAGCTCCGGAAAGGATTGAGAAAAAGAGCTACAGATCAAATCAAGGCATGGTAAGATTGTGTAATTTTAAAGATACAGGGAAAATCTTAAAAATTTTTTCCACTGGAAGTCTACTTTCCTACAATATAAAAAAATCAGAGTTTTGCTTTGCAACACTAGAAGTAAAGAGAAAAGGCATGCATAAATGATCACATATAAACTATCAGCACAAAAGGGAAAAAAATAACTTGAGGGTATGTAAAAATTGAGCATATTGCTCACAGAAAACTGCTTGAGAGAAGGCTCCATCAAAAAACAAAAATAAAAACAAAATAATAAAGCAGAAGAGACAAGGGTCTGTGAACGCAGAAGAGGAAACATTGAGACAAATGGCAGGAGTGTGCACATATCCTGAGAAGATTTAATTGAAAAGAATGCATTCTGCAATTGTTGGATAAACTGTCACAGAAATGACAGGTGGGTTGTGGTGGTTCTTCAGATCTACTATATTCTGATTTATTTTTCTCTAATTGTCTAATAAGTTATGAAGAAATGTGTGTTAGTATCAACAACTATGTTTGTTAATATCTTCAACTATGCTTTGTCTATTTCTTCCTAAAATTATATATATAACTATATGTATATACAATTTTTATAGTAGAAACTGACAGAATATGTAATGCTTTATATATATTGTTATATATATGTACAAATAGGTACATATATATATAAATTGTCTTACTTCTTGATATATTGGCCTATTTATCATTGTGAACTCTCTCTCTCTTTTTTCTTTAGGAATACTCCTGTCTTGAGGTTTGTTTTGTCTTTTATTAATATCGTCTCTCCTCCTTTCTGATGCTGTTTGTTTTCAAGGCATATTATTTCTAATATTACATTTTCAACCTATTTATGTTTGTGTGTTTCAAGTGTTTCTCTTGTAGACGGAATAGAATTGGCTCTTTTCAAATCTAGTCGGATCATCTCTGTCTTGACTGGATTCAGCGGATTTATATTTAACATCATTACTGACATGGTTGTATTTATGTCTGCTATTTTACTATTCAGTTACTATTTTTCTCTTCTGTTTAATTTTTGTCCCTCCTTTCCTTCATTTTTTTTGTAAATAAATACTTTTGAGTCCATTTTATTCACTCTATTGACTTTTTCCCTGTATTTCTTTAAATTATTTTTAGTAGTTTCCCTAGAGATTACAATATGCATCTTTAATTTATCAAAGTAGACTTAGAATTATTATTCAATTACTTCAGGTAACACATAGGAAACTTCTGACATGTATAGTCACATTTAGCACTTCCATCTTTGCACTTATTGCCAAATTTACTACATCTACATACATTATAAACTGAACACAAAAGTGTTACTATTTTTGCTTTAAACAGTCAAAAATCTTTTAATGAGAAGATGATACACTACTGATTTCACTCAGATAGGGTTCGATTTTGCTTAGCAAAGAAGACTCATGGGACCCCAAAGGACAACGTCTATGAATCAAGTTTGCTTCAGGAAAAGGATACAATATAGCAACTGTATTAAATAAGGATGCCCATAGGCTCCTCACTGTAAGGGTCCTACAGAGACCAGCGTGGGCCCCAATAGTCCTCTCTCTTCAGGGACTCTCATCTCAACGGGATGTGCTTTGTTTTTAAAATTCAGCAACACTAACACGTGCATGGAATACCTCAAAATATGTTCCCTTCCCGGGTGTCTTATATCCCGTTCATCAAACAAGCATAGTGTTGCTGTATGACCAGCTCCCATGGCAGAGCCCTCTGGGCTTCTTATCTGGACCAGCACAAATCATCAATCCTACGGCACAAACCACCCCAAACTCCCCTGTACCCATGATCACAAAGCAACACATTCATTAATCGGTACATTTAATGCCTTCATTGAGGGTCAGTGCTGTGCAGACACATCATTTATTTCAACAAAAGAGCTCAGGTCAGTTCCAGGGCCACTGCTGTGATGAACCCTTAGACTGTGTGCACACCTGTGTACATGAGTGTGAGTGTGCATGCTCCTGTGTGTGTGTGATAACCTTTCATGCTTGCTCACATATTCACCGTTCCCATTACTCTTCATTCCTTCTTGTAGACCAGATTTGGCATCTTGGATCATTTCCCTTCAACGTAAAGGACTTTTTTTTTTTTTTTTTGGTTTTTCTTATAATGCAAGTCTGCTGGTGACAGATACTCCCAATTTTTGCTGATCTGATACCAAAAATATATTGTTCCCTTCATTTTTTCAGGATACTTTAGTTGCAGGTCTAATTCTTAGTTGAGAGTTTTGCTTTTGCTTTTTTCTTTTAATAGTTTGAATACTTTGTTCAGTACTTTCTGGCTTCCATTTTCTTCTGAAAAGAATTCAGGATGGATTATATTTTTGCTCTTCGTTATGTAAGGTTTTTCTTTTGTTTTCACAATTTCTCTTTATTTTTAACTTTCATTGGTTCAGTTACAATCTGCCCAGGTGAATCATTCTTTTTATTTATCCTGCTTAGTTTGTTGAGCTCCATGAAGGATCTGTATGTTAACGTTTTCACCAAAAGTGGGAAATTTTTTACCATTGTTTCATCAAATATTTTTTCTGCTGCTTTCTCTTTCTCTTCTCTTTCTGAAATTCCAATTACATTCATGTTGAAACATTGAGATGGTGTCACAGGTCTCTGAGAAGCTGTTCATTTCTCTTTTGTTTATTCTTTGTTCTTCAGACAGGGTAATGCCTATTGATCTATCTTCAAGTTCACTGAGTATTTCTTCTGTCATCTCCAATCTGTTGTTGAATTTTTCATTTATTTTCATTCATCTAGTGAATTTTTCATTTCAGTTATAATACTTTACTCTGTAGACTTTTCATTTCCCATGCTTTCTACTTCTCTCTTAAAATTCTCTGTCTATTCCCTCATTGAGACCATTTTCTGTCTTTGAACATATTTATAATTGCGACTTTGATGTCTTTTTCTGCTAAATCAATATCTGGATACACTCAGAGTCAGTTTTTATTGATTGCCTTCTTTCCTGAGAATGGCAGACACTGTCTTGATTCTTTGAATATGTAGTAATTTTCACCTTAAAACTGGATATTTAAATACTATATTGGAAGAATCCCGAGGTTTCTTGCATACTTCTGAAGGTGTTTTCACTGTCGTTGTCATTCTGCTATGTAGTTACCATGCCTAGACTAAAGGAAAAATTATGTGTACAGCCTAATTTGGTACATGATGTACAGCACGGTATCTGTGCTCAGTTCTCACAGCTTCCAGATGCTGCCTTTTTCATCTGGGACCCCTAGGGTTCTCCTGGACATACTTGTTTATATCATCAGACAAGTATATGGGGAGAGTTTACATTCAGATTAGGGGTTTCATAAATTCTGTTGTTTTTCTGCTTCCAACATTTGCTCCTTCAATTTCTAGCCACGGTTCCAGCTCTGAACTCTGCCTTCTGTCACCTCAAACTGGCAAGGATGGGAGTTTTTACTATGTAGCTACGGCAGTTTGGGAGTGCCTTCAGACAAGAAAGACTAAAAACTTGTAATTCTTACCCTCTGCAGTGGCAATTTTCAAAGTAAACTCTTCTCCAGCTCCTTAAAGCTTCCCACATTCAAATAGTATGTGTGTGTGTGTGTATGTGTGTGTGTGTGTGTGTGTATCCACAATTTTCTAATTGCTACCGGTGGGATGATTTGCCCAACCACTTCACTTACCATTATCAGAAGCCCTTCAATCTTCAGTTTTAATTGGCATTGCTAAGCATAGGCTACAAAAGAGAAAGCCAGAAGCCCGTCGAAAAGGTGATTCCAACAAGAGGTGCCTTAATAGAGATGGGGCCTTACACAGCTAGGTTCCCGTGATAGAGGTAAGTCCTAGTTTAACCCAACTCCTCCCTTCTACTCCCTCAGCCAGGTGACTAGTAGGAAACTAGTCTTGTGCAGAGCAGAGTAGGGGAGAAAAAAATTGTATATAAGAATTTGCAACCACAAGCCTACACCTGTGCATCTTGCACTGCCATGCATACATGTTATTTGTGTAACATGGGTAGTCCAAAACACCTGTAGCCATCAATTTAATTGAAAATAGTCCCAATTTAAATGCCCACAGGCACCAGGGAGAGAGAAATTCAATTGTTTTCCAAATGATAACACCCTCATCCTGTGCCTTAAATAATCTCCACAAATAATTATTCAAGGAAAATTAGCAGCTAAAAATTAAAAATGCCTAACCACAGAAGCAACCAAGACCAAGAATAAGAAGAGAAAAATGAATGAAAAAGTAGATGCAAAACCCTTTGCATATGGGAATTATGAGAGAAATATGATACAGCAACTATCTTACTCTGGCTAAAGAAATATCAATTATTTGAAAAAGATGGTAAAAATCTGGGACTTACTGAAAATGACTTAGCAGCTTTGCAAAACACCAAATAGAACTTCCACAAATGAAAAATGAAAAAAACATTTTAAACTCAAGGAATGTACTTTAAAAATAGCCATATCAGAAAAAGAAATTAGTAGCTAGGAGAATATATCAAAATAAATTATCCATAACATGGCATAGAGGGCAAAGTGGAAATATAAAATAATAAATGAAGCACATGGAGGATAAGATGGGAAGATCAAACATAGTCTATCTGAATTTCCAGAGGGAGAGCAAAGTTAGTAAATGTGGTGGGTTCAAAAGAAGAGATAATGAAGGGATTTTATTGAGCTGATGAAAGACATCAATCCACAGTATCACAGATACTAATGAGATCAGGCTGGTGTTAGTATGTAAGGGTAAACATTATGGGTGTTCACACTTATTCTACTCCTTCTCTTTCTGATACTTCCCAACAATACTTGAAGTAATATGGCCATGTGATTTTCTCTGGCCAACGAAATATGGGCATCATATTAGCTGTGTCATTTCCAAGCAGAAACGTAGTGAGTGTCTCGGCCTATCTCCCTTCTCTTTGCTATAAGAGAGGGGGAGAACGTGTGTGAGCAGAGACTACAATGGACCCCCTTATGTGCAGGGGACACTTTCCAAAACCTTCAGTGGATGCTCGAAACTACAGATAGTATCAAACTCTATCTAGACTAGGTTTCTCTTATACCTATAGTAAAGTTTAATTTATAAATTAGGCACAGTAAGAGATTAATAATAATCAATAATTAACAATAACTAATGATAAAATGGAACAATTATAACAATATACTGTAATAAAAGTTATCATAGATCTTAGCAACGTCCTCATACGATTTTTTTTCTTTCCTTATTCAGTCAGAAACTTTCACCTTTTCACTTAAAGGAAGCAATTTCTGGCTTCTCTTGGGCATATCCAAATTGCCAGCATCACTACTCTTGCACTTTGGAGACATTATTAAGTAAAATAACGTTTACTTGAACACAAACTCCGTGATACCACTACAGTCAATGTGATGACTGAGATGGTTACTAACTGACTAACTGGCAGGTAGCATATACAGCCTGGACATAGTGGACAAAGGTTTGATTCATGTCCTATATGGAAGGGAGTAGTACTGTGTGAGATTTCATCATGTTACTCAGAATGAGGTGCAATTTAAAACTTACAAATTGTTTATTTCTAGAACTTTTCACTTAATATTTTTAGATTGCGGTTCACCGTGAGTAACCGAAATGGGAAAGCAAAACTGTGGGTTGGTGGGGAGGATTATTGTACTTCACCATGGAATTCAGAGTAGCTGCACTGGACATGTAGAATGAGCAAAAATAAGTGTATATTGGTTTAAATCATTGACATTTGAGAGATGTCTGTAACTGAGTGTAAGGTAACTGATCATCACCAGAAAATGAAATGAGAAAAACAAAAGACTAGAACAAAAGTGGATATCAGAACACTGAAATAGGTTTTAGGATAATTCAATAAAGAACCAATAGGTTGTTTAATAAAAGAGATTACCACAGTTGACCATCTGTCTAGAAGACAAAAAAAAGGGGCAATAAACTTATTCATATTTGGACAACATAATACACGAAATTTTAGATGGCTGAATGTTAAAAAAAAAAAGGAAGAAAAGTGTTAAGGCTAACAGAAAACCTAGCAGACTACAAATAAGGGTCAAAGAGATTCTCTTTTTCACCAAGGCTTGAACTTCCCCAGATACGTTTTAAAGAAAAATAGGCATATTGGATTATAGAAAAATTTAAACCTTTGTATAGCAAAATCTACCATGAAAAATGCCAGTAGACAAATACGTAACATGGAAAATTTGTATTATGCAGATGGTAATATGTTAACTAATTACAATATAAAATGAGCTACAAATTTGTAAGAAGGGAACAAATAATGCAAAGAAAATTAAAATAATAATTAACAGAAGTGCGAATTTAAAGGCCATGAAATATATGAAGATATTAAATTCACTAGTAGAAAAACGTAAATAAAAGTAACAACAATATATCACTTTACATTAGACTGAAAACGTGTAAGATATAAAGCCTATTTCTAGTAGGCATGTGAAGTAAAAGATGCTTTAAAACCTTTCTGATGAAAATGAAAAATGATACTATCATTTTTAAAGAAAATAATCTAGTAACGTTTACTAAAATTATAAAGAAAAACATATACACACCTTTTGACAAGGAAGTCTCCCTCCTCAATTTGAACCATAGAAATCAAGTACTAGGAGCCGGCCCAATGGCTTAGTGGTTAATTTTGGCACACTCCACTTAAGTGGCCCAGGTTCAGTTCCCGGGCACACACCTACACAACTCATCGGTGCCCATGCTGTGGCAATGACCCACATACAAAATAGAGGAGGACTGACGCAGATGTTAGCTCAGCGTGAATCTTACTAAAGCAAGAAGAGGAAGATTGGCAAGAGATGTTAGCTCAGGGCAAATCTCCTTTAGCGAAAAAAAAGAAAAGAAAACGAAGAAATCAAGTACTAGAACATAGCAGGTTCCTGCCAGGTTTTTCTGAAGTGGGAAAATGATAAACTAATTAACCACTCATGCATACATATATATATATATATAAGTTTATATAAGATATATACATAGAAATATGTATATATTTATATAAGATATATGTATCTGCATGCGTGTGACACATGCATTTTTATATGTGTACATACATCCTATTCCATCTATTCCATATCAATTCCATCCTGAAACAGGGAGGGAAGGAGGGCAAGGGAGAGGATAAACATGAGAGAGATACATTCATATGCAATAACAT
This sequence comes from Equus quagga, assembly GCF_021613505.1. Classification (NCBI taxonomy): domain Eukaryota; kingdom Metazoa; phylum Chordata; class Mammalia; order Perissodactyla; family Equidae; genus Equus; species Equus quagga. The sequence continues at coordinate 4,557,509 of NC_060274.1, read as the reverse complement.
GCTAGGAGGAATTTACAAAAAAAAAATGAATGAGAAAATCATGATGCAAAAATTTTCTATAACATCGTTAATTTTTATAAAATAAACAACAAGAAAACCCACGACCCCGTGTACGTATAGCTGGCAGCTTGCTTTAATCAGAGGTCGTCAACAAGGACTTGGGTGAACTTCGTTTCTGTGGGAGGTGATACCTAACTAGGAGCGAAAAAAGAGAGAGGATGAGGAATGTCAATACAGGGCCATGATGTGGGGAGCCCATATCTGCTATAAGTGATATTGGCAAGTTTCTGCTGGGACTGCTGGGAATCATACAGGAGCTCTCCCAGAATTGTCAGTCTGAAGAATGGGAAGCAGAAGAATTTCTCCCGCATCTCCTGTCCCCAGGTGGTTGAGGGTTGCCCTGAACTCCGTGGTGCTTGCGTATCTTCATAGTATCTCATGATCACAGGGTTGAGGGACAGCAAAAGACAGACTGATGAATTGTGTTGTTAATATGGGTCCACATGCTAGTAAAGAGGAAGATAGAAGACACCTGTGTAATAAAGCAAAAAAGAAGGAGGAGGAGGAGGAGGAGGAGGGGAAGAAGAAAGAACAAGAAGAAGAAGAAGAAAAAGAAGAAGAAGAAGAAGAAGAAAAATAGATTTCATTAAGAAAGGAACATACGTACATGCATATAATCACATTTCTGTGTTGCTGTAAAATTATTTATGTGGGTAGGTACAAAAATGTATGTAGTGAATACATACTATCCTAATAAATATTTCTTAAATTGGATAAAGACAGACATACGGCTTATTCAATCATGATTTAGTTCACTTTATATTATAAAACCAGTTTTAATTTATAACAATTAATATAAATGAAGTTATAATAGTTAATTATAGAATATTAAAAACATGTAAATAGGAAATAGAAGAAAATGGTTTCAAATGTTTCTGCTGTCTAAATTAAATTTTAATTTAAAAATACTTGTCTTATTAAAAAAAGCAATATATGTACATTTTTTAAAATGTAGGAAACCAAAACAAAATTTTAAAGTAAATAAAATATTACGTTTGTGTAATTTTTTTCTATGTATATAATTACCCTTTAAAATGGGACCCTGCTGTATATACTGTTTCTTAATTTGTTTTACTCTATTACATTAACCTGCTTTATTCCAATCAAAGCATTTTATCAAAGCATCCACCATTATCTTGAACTCACTGAAAGGTAAACCATGAGATCAGGGATTTACCTGTCATGTTCGTTGCTTTATCATCAGTACCTAGGAGAGTCCCTCACACAAAGCAGTGTTGAATAAATACAAATTATGAAAAAATTGTTTTTCATTGAATTTGCTCCATGTGGTTTAGTGGATGAAGAGTACACCATTACAAGGAAGTAGAAAGTTATTCAACTATTGACCTGCTGCTCTACATTCAATTTTATTTTCCAAATTTTCACCATTAGAAACAATGCTGTACATTCCTGTAGCTGATCTTGGCACATCACCTTTGTTATTTCCTTGATTTAAATTTCTAGACATGAGATTGACAGGTCAAAGGGTATGCGTATTTTAAGTATTTTCATATACTTTGCCAAATTGAGATATCTCATCTTTTTTTCTCTTCTATCAGCCTTGCATGACAATTTCTTGAACTTTTGCCAATACTGTGCATTATCATTTACCATTGCCTGTTTGAAAGAGGAAAACCAGCTTCCCATTTTGGTTATAGTTGCATTTCTTAGATAATTAACAAGTTTGGACTTTATCCTAGTAATTTAAGAATTACTTTTTCATATCTTCTGCCAGTCTTAGGGAGTCATTGTCTTTTTCTTACTGATTTCTTGGAATTTTCAAATAGTAAAAGCATTAATCATTTGCCTGTCAGGCTATAAGTATTCTTCCCAGGTTGTAATTTGACCTTTATTCACACTGATAATTTTCTAATGATATTCAAACTTAGTTTTTCCACATCGAGCACTTCAGTCAGCAGCTCGTGCCAAGAAATCTCAAATAAGTTTAAACAAAAAACTCTTCCTTTTATTATCTCAAGTTTTGGTGTATGTCTTGTATATTCTTTTGAATTAACTTCTTTTTAAAAATACCATTAATATGTGTGGATTTCTATGAAATATTTGAAAAAAAATGACTCATGATACGTAATTGTGAACATAACACGGGCAGATGTTGACTAAATGATGTCGTTAGGTAGCAGTGCCGTTTAAATCATATGTGAGCAATGTCTATTTACAGATCATGCCAACTCAGAACCAGGGATCTATTGATCTGCCATGTGGACTTTATCTCTGACCATGCCTTTTTCTTTCAACTCTTAATTAAAGTGTTAATAACATAGAAGATCTGCACATCAAATCTATGGGTGAAATCAAGCAAAAGGGGATGGTAGATTTACTTTGACAGCTGGATTTCCAAAAGATTTCCATAGACTGTGTAACAAAATGATAATATACACCTTTTCTGATTCAGCTCCTATGACACTGCATGTTATCCATTCTCTATAGCCCCCTCAGCAAGGACTGCATCATGCAAATGTGTGTGAAGAAGGATGTCAAGGAAACCACTGGAGAAGCTAGTAAGTGTCCGTTGGCGTCTGACTCCTATCTGAGAAGTGTAAAGGGGAAGAGGTCTGGGGTGCCCATGTGCTCTGAAGATGGAACAATATGAGTGCAAAGATTATCCCAGAGTGTAGTGGGGCAACAAATGTATTAGCGTTTCCTGTTCACAAGATATGAGCCAAGTAAGACAGAACTTCCTTTGGATTAACCTTAGAGGTTGCCCAGGTAAAATGTATGGAATGGAAAGATGACCTGGACTGATGAGTGGACCGCAAAAGGCTGAGGGACACAGCCAGCCAGAAACACAAATTGGCTGGGTGAAGGATGCTGAAGGTGAGAGCTTCATAGCCCTGGGAGGGTCCCTGAAGAACTCACAAATGTGTTTAAAGAATTTCAATAGTTGATCTTGCATGAAATCTAGACAGAGGCATCTTAGAATAATAACCAGGTCCTAGGAACTCTCAGGACAGTACCAGTAAAAGCAAAGTATTTCCTGACTTTTTACAGCTTTACTCCCCACTCCTATCCCCAACCTTAGAAGAATCAGAACACAGTCTTAAATCCAGTGGGGAAAGCAGGCCACACCACCTCTTCCTTAACATCAGGAGCCCTACCCTCAAGCAAGCCTAAACCAGTAGATTTAATTTCCAATTAATTTGAAATGTTTTCTTTTTCTTAGTACAACTAGACATTTTAATTATGGAAAATTATGGAACTGATACCATTTGGGAAAGGATGAAAATGACGGGAAAACTTTCTATCACTAAAAAGGGAACTGAAAAATTATTGCCCCTGGCTTAAATTTCATTCCTTTGTAAGAGACAAACTTGTCCCACAGATCAGCTTTGAATGCTCAGTGGGGAGAGAAAAACAATTATTTTCTCATCCACTGGAGAGCCTGTTTCTTCAACATGATGAGTGGAATTATAGCTATGGACTCAAATCAGTAAGAATATATTTCAGAAGAAAAAATTTTAAAACTGGCCAAAGGTTAAATACCTCATTAAGTAAAAATGCAAGGAACTTGATTGTGGTTCATGAGTGTGGTCATTTAGGGATAAATATTGAACAGTATAATTATACAATTGTTTACCTTTCTTTTTATCTGGTGTAATTTAATTCAAAAACATTTTTTTAAAAAAGCCTTGGTTTGACAAGTCCATTTGAAAATGCCTTTATGAATTTCCCCTTGAAAAGAACAGCAGAGTCTTAACTGATCACAAGTATATGGGTCTAGTGGAATCTCACAGCTCTATGCTGCATGCAGACAAGATGGGCGCTGAGATCCAGGGGCAGTTAAGAACCCTGCTCTTGTATGGTCATTACACTCCCAATGCCTAGAAATGTCCACAAGTCTCGTAGCAGATTTATACATTGAAAAAGAGCTCTATTCCAGAAAGAGGGGAAAAAAAAGATTATAAAGTTTCTAAGTAGGAAGCTTATAGGCAAGTTTTCCCAGGTCATACCTGCTTCTGCAGCATTAAAATGCCAGGAGAATCTGCACAAAGGTAAGATGGCTTCTCTCTCATCTGGGCGGCTTCTCTTCTTCTCTCTCGTTCCCTCTCTGTTTGGTCAGCCTTCACTAAGTGAAGCAGGAGGCCAGCCTTCTGGAGCATGGGTGGTGCCCAACAAACAATGCCCCGGGGATAGAGAAGAAAAAAAGAAAAAGGGGAGAAAGAGATTCCTGAGAGGAAATCAGCTGGAATCTGGCTCAGTCATGTCCCACTGCTTAAGCTGAGCTGTTAACCTTTGAGCTTTCAGTGAAATATAGATTTGGGGAAAACAAGTATTCAGCAACAAGAGCTTAAAAACTTCCCGGTATTTACAGAGTTTTATGATAACACTAGTGGTGATATTAACAAATGTGATTTTTCACAATACTGTGCAATAATATGAGCCAATATTTGAAAGATCTGCATAACGCAATAAAACGGTGTTTCATAAATGACCAAAATCATGCTTGAGTAAAAGATCCATTGAAAGTAAAGATAGACCAGTATAAGATAAAACAATCAGCCAAAGCTTATGGATATTGTTCAAAATTCTACATTCCAACGAAACTTTGAGAAACTACCATTTGTTGAATTTCGGTGTAATATCAAAGAATATCCACTATTATCCAGAAAGGCTACTAAAATACCCCTTCCTTTTTCTGCTGCATATCTGTGTGTACGAGACCAGATTTTACTTATAAACTTCAACTAAAACTACTTATTTAAATAGATTGAATACAGAAGCAGATGGGGATCCATCTCTGTTTTCTATTATGCCGGATATTCATAGATTTCAAAGGTAAAACAACGCCACACCTCTAACTGCTTTTTTGTTTTTAAAAATGTAGTAATTTTTGTAAAATATGTTGTTTACTTTAACAGACAATGAGTTGATTATTCTTATTTTAAAATAGATTAATAAATATATTTTTTAATTTGTTTTAATTTCTAATACAGTAAATATTGACAAATATAACCCACATAAACAGAAGCTTTTTGGTGTTCTCAATAACTTTAAAGAGTGTAAAGGATTATGGAGACTAAAATATTTGGAACAAATAATGATAACATCACACTTCTCAAGCTGACTGAAAACTTAATAAGCTGGTCTCTCTTCCAGGAATTTCCCTTAACAAATTCTCCTCAGTTTCTTCCAAATGGCCAACTCTTTTGCATTAGTCAAGACTCAGCTTTCACATCTTCCCCTTAATACTTAATAGGAATTCATCATCTCACAAACAATAAAAGGCATTTCTCTTCTCTGGTTCTACATAATATTATTTATAAATTAGATGATAGTACTCATCATGATGTGTTTTAATTGTTGTTGTTCTTGACTGTCTACTCTACAGGATGGAACGATCCCTGGTGGTACTACCTCATTTTCCTTGAGGGCAAGAATTAGCCATGTTCTATCCATATGTCATTAATACCTAGCTTGTTCCTTTCATATGACCCGTGCTTAAAAATATCTGATAAAAGCGTGAATCTGATTTTTGTGGCACTTCAGAATAGTTTGAAAATGTTGATGGATACGTTAAACTCAAGGTATTTCTGTCTCATCAAAGGTCTCATTCGCAGGAAATGACAGTTATATTATGATATTTCCAATGTTGTCTATAGCAGTAAAGATGTGTCATAGAGGGCCATTATTTGAAGCCTTGTAGCCACTGCAATGTTAACTATTTTCTGTAATATTGCATAATAAGAAAAACCTTATTTGTCAGTATTTCCATGATCCTACTGGTCAACCTTCTATCTTATGGCCTATTGTGACAGTGAAATGCACAGAGCTTCTTCTTTTTGGCCTTTGCTTTCCTCATCTGCAATTTCATTCTCCTTATCTTATTTTTTTACCTCACCACAGATCATCAGGAGCTAAGATACTAGAAGGGTAATTTAAATTCCTTGATAAACAAATTGTTCTTATCAAATCTGCTGCAATGACATTAGATGTCCCTTGTATTGACAACTACCCAGAAGCTGCCATCTCAAAGAATTTGCCCTTCACCGAGTGCGTTAAAAAGTGTCACTACTGACAGCATGCACAGCAGCCATGTTACCAGAGCAGACACATATTCTCTGGAGCACAGTGGTGGCCTGAGCTCTCAGATTTGTCATTTTTTAGGGTTCTGCCTCTTGGATACCCGCCTTTCTTGCCCAAAATAAATCATAGCATCTCACAGTGCTGCCTGGCACATTGATACATGCCGACTGCTACAACTCTGTCTGAAGATGTGATTCCATATGTCACTGTGCCAGCTTTCAACTCATGCTTCCTGAGGTGACCCTACTTCATCTGAGATGCTCAGGAGTTGCTCAGATGTCACGCTGTCAATCATCCCATAGACATGCCTGTATCAGGATGCTTGGTTTCGTTGCTTCAGGACTTCCTCATTATTGATCTTCTGTTGTCATTGGCTATTAAGCTTCATGTGTAAGTGATGCTGATAGAACTTCCTAAGAAGCTAAAGGTCACTTCCAGACAGATTCAAGTCTTGTAGCCAAAAAAGGTTAAAAAGACCACTAATCTTTAGAAGCTTTCGCTTGATAGTTTCCTCTAAGCCTAGTTTCTCAAAATGTTGGATGTTAGAGTTTCCTTGATCTATGTTTTCCATTTCTTAGATACTAATTGTCTGAAAGGAAAAATAACAGTATAATTTTGTAGCTGCTTTAAAGCCACAGTAGCAAAAAACTTTAGTATTGAGAAAAATATGTCATTGACTCCAATCTCACACTCACACTATGAAAAAAATTTTATATACATATATAGAGAGAGAGAGAGACAGAAAGAGAGGAGACAGAAGTATAGTGTGGAAAAGATGAACAATGTAACTTCGAAACCCTCCATGAGATAATTCGATTTGTGATTTGCAATTTCATTGAAAAATGTATAATTATTCCATTGTTCAGAATATGTACTATGACATATTTCAAAATTTACATGATAAATTCCGTGAGTTTTATGAGGGTATTTATGATGTTTCTTCCAACGATGCTTTTACATTTCCTCCTGGATATTGACACTATGTTAAGATTTTCTGGGTTACTTTCCCTGGTTCAATTCAGTCTGAACTGAATGCGTGATGTGTACTTATGTGATAAATAGCATGCGGTTGAGAATCTGAAGCTCGCTTTCATTCCACTCTATTTAACAGGTGGCTGACTTGTTTAACCAGTCTCAGTGTTTTCATATGTAAGGTTGAGCTACTAATACCATAATCTTTCTCTCCTGAACTTTTGGCATTGCCTTTTAAAAAAATATCAACCTATAAAAATTTATACATTATTTTATTTTTTCTGTAAAATTATCTATAATAGTCAATATAGCCAATTTAAGAAATTAATGCTGGCTCCAAATCTAGGTCACAACATTTATCACTTGGTTCAAAAGGCACCCCCATACTATGTGATATAACTACTGTGACTTTATAATATGTTTTAATGTTGTTTCTAGCAAATTCTATTGTGCTATCAATAGATAGACTCCAAGGTAACCCCTAAATGTACTCGTCTTTATATGAAAATAACTAGTGGAGCATAAAATTATGTGTTTATAGCTCTGGAAATGATAATTCTGCAAATCTGTAAGCCAGTGACTAATATTATAAATAAGAAAGTCCAAGAGATAATTGTAGCATGTTGTTTGGATATATGCAAATCTAACAAGCAGAGTTTCAAGTTCCTAATAAAGTTCACAAACTGCAGAGATTCTCTCTTCTCCAATAAAATATATGCAAAAATCATATTTTAAGAACCACATATAAATACCAGTTATTTATCAAAATTTCAAAAATTACCTTGTGAAACCATCTGAAACACTTATAATTAGCTATGATCATAAAATTCCATTAGTGCCCACGATATGCTACTACCAAAAATGCAATTTAAATAATTTTGTTACATGAATATTTAAACAAAAATTTCTTCAACTCCCAGTTATTGGTGGGAAAACATGACTTTTTCCTCACGAACTGACTGGCTCCAAATTTTTCTTCTGTGATGAGCCCTGATATAGCAGCTGGGGAATTGACACCCCCTCCTATGTCCATCCTGATCTTTGATCCTTTCAGCCTCTCTTCTCTGATTTTCTCTTTGGGAAGAAAAGTGAGAGGATTGTAACTTGAAAAGTTTGGAAAACAAAAAAAAAATGAACAAAAACAAACATAGAACACTACAGACGGGGATTCTGGAACTAATAAAAACAGTTTACAGTAGGGCTGGTTCTGGTTGTGTTAGCATTTCTTAGCCCATTAGAAGCAGGCAAATACTTAAATTTAGCTATTTGATTCTGGACCTTGGAATGATTTTGGCTTCAGTTGGAGCTAATGTGAATAAGCAAAGAGTCAAGGAAAAGGAAGAATAGAGAGGGGCCCAAGGGGAACAGCGAGGATAAAGGCAGCCGGGCTTTTCTCAGCCCAGGGACAAAGTAAGGAAGCGTTTTCCATATTCCATTTCCTGGAGACTTGAAATTAGGGTCCACATTGCTAAGTCATTTGAATGAGCTCCTGTGGACTGTATATTGGGAGAAAGAGGAGACAGCACTTACACAGTCACCTCCTTGGGCACCAGGGCTGGTCTAGCATTTCCAGGGTTGAGAGTGCCTCGCTATAGGTAGCAGTTTTTGTAAGAACAGTGCGGGGCTAAGGAACGCCTTTGAAATTTGAACCCAAACAATACAATACTGTTGGCTTTGGAATATTATTTTGCCCCAGCTCACGTGTTATTTACTTGTACTTCAAGATCTATCAGATCAAATGTCACCTGATTCACTCATTTACTCTTTCATTCATCCACTCACTTACTCATTTATTTACTTACCCAGCAAGTGAGCGACTTTATTGAGCATTACCAGAATGGCCGAGACCTGAAGAAGTTGCTGGTAATTCAAATAAGAAAAAAAATGCAGGTCTTTTCCTTAAGGCTACAAAAAACAGCCAAGGAAGAGAGATGAGTAAATAGTTAAAATAGTTTAATAGGACATTGGTTGCAAGAATAGAGTGTTCATGGATGCGATGAGCACATAAGCAAGATGATCCCATTGTGAGATATTCTGATTATCCTCTCCCAGTTACATCAATGCTGTCTCCTTGACTCCCTACATCCTATTCATACCTCTGGGGAAGCATGTGCCCTGCTGTATTTTAATCATCCATAGGATTGCCTCCTTCACTGGACAATTAACTTCTTGAGAACACAGACTAAGTCTGGTCACCTGTTTATCGTCTCCACACTGACCTCAGCTCTTAAAACATGTTTGGTAAAGGATGAATCAAGCAAAGGACATTAGCTGGCTTCAGCTGCCTCAGTTAATCTCATATCCCTCTTCAAAGCGTTATTCTTCAAACCTTCTCTTCTCAAAATTATTATATCTTTGACAAATGTGATACAATATGATACAAAATCCTTCACACAATAGCCAAAATTAACTTGCCTGAACACCATTCATAATTTCCTCTCACCAGAGACCTGGAATTATTTCCAAAGGGGAACTTTGATGATGGTCCTTATTGCCTCTAAGTTGGGAGAGCTCAAATTGTGATAGAATTCAACATATGATGCAAACACATGCAACCATGAAACATCTTTCTGTCTCGCCACTAAGTCACTGCTGCTAAATTTATCAACCTGCTGTTCTGAGTCTGCCATCATGCAAAAATGTAAAAGGCACCAGCAGCTATGCAACGGTATACTAGTATCCTATTGCTTCTGTAAAATTTATCATAAGCTTAGTGACTTGTAACAACACAATGTTATACAGTTCTAGAGGTCAGAAGTCTGAAATGGGTCTCCCGGTGCTAAAATTAAGGTCCCAGCAAGTCTGTGTGCTTTCCTGAAGCTCTAGGAATGAATCCATTTTCTTGCCTTTCCAGTTTCTGGAGGTTGTCAGCACTTCGGAGCTGGTGGCCCCCTTCCATCTTCAAAGCCACCAATGGCTGCTTAGGCCTCTCACACTGGATCACTCTGACAAGCTTCTGCCTCCCTCTTTCAGTTATAAGGACCTACGTGGTTACATCAAGCCCATCCCAATAATCCAGGATAATCCCCCGATCTCAAAGTTAGCTGATTAGTACATTTAATTCCGTCTGCAATCTTAACTCCCTTTTGCCTTGGAACATACTCTTTTGGCAGGTTCCGGGGATTTAAGTGGAGATTTTGGGGCAGCATTATTTTGCCTACCATACCTCCTCTCTGTGCCTGCTTCAGTGTCCATGCCCATGAAATCATGTCAGGGCATCCCTGATGTGTAAATTCTCACCTGCTGTACCATCATGCTATTAAGAAGCAGAAAACAAGTTAGTTCTTAGCTGATGCATAAAAGAAGGGACTTATCTAATCACAGAACTCCATATAGTCTTTTTCTATCAGGATCGTTTATTCCAAAAGGGAAGGATGAGTTTGCAAATGCTTGCATGTGCTACCCCAGGAGGAATTCACATTCGCTACACACTCCTGAAGACAGAGATGGAGAAAGCTGCTTTGCGCTTTGGCTGAGATCTTGGATGTCACAAACGGGATTGCTTGCATGAGAGTTTTTTGGTCTTTCTCAGTTCCCTCAGAGACTTCCACTGTGTCCTTATGGGGCTTCCGGGCTGTCAGCTGCTCTCTATCTGCACCACCCCACTGCCACTCTGTTAGATTTCTTCCCAGGGCTGCTTTCAGAACAAATGTGTCAGCACTTTGTAGCAGATGGTTACCTTCAACAGTGAACACAGTCTCTTAATCGATCACGCAGGCTTCAAGAAATGCTGGGTGCACGTCTCAGAGACAGGCTGGCTGCAGTGAGAAGTACAGGCTAAGGAAAGCAATTGCTGCCCCTGGGATTCATGGGGCAGAAGCCATATAGGATGGCAGCAGAGACATATTCCTAGGCTTCCCTTTGTGAAATTCAGCCAAGAAAAGGGCATATGTCCTAATGTGGAAAAGATCCACTGCATAGCAAAGGCTTAGATGGTTTAATTTGCAGCTGAATAGACACCCATTCTTGAGGCCAGCCTGGTAGTGTAGTGGTGTACTGGTTAACTTCCCATGCTCAGCTTTGGTGGCCTGGGGTTCACGGTTCAGATCCCAGGCATGGACCTACACACTAATCATCAAACCACGATGTGGTCGCATCCCACATACAAAATGGAGGAAGATTGGCCCAGATGTTAGCTCAGTGACAATCTTCCTCAAGCAAAAAGAGGAAGATTGGCAGCAGATGATAGCTCAGGGCCAGTCTTCCAGAAAGAAAGAAACCCATTCTTCCACCCACCAGCTGTCTGACTTGGAGCAAATCACAAAAGGTTTTTAAGATAAATTTATCTGAAAACTAGAGATGACTACCTTTTACAGTTTTTGAGAAGAGTTATATAGAAATTACTTTGAAGGTGATAGACTGACAAACACAAGGAGCTATTATTTTGATGTTTCTATTAAATATACTATTGCCAGGCTTAACTAAATAATCTGAAGTTTGGTATAAGTTAGCCAGTGGTTCTCAACAGCGTCCTCAAAAATTATTTGGAAATGTCCGAGTTATTTTATATCATCACAAATAGTAGCAATGCGGGGTGTTATTGGGTTGGATCCAAGTGAGGTGGATACACAAAAATTCACAGGACAGTCCCGCACAATAAAATGTTGTTCCAAGTCCTTCCTACTTGGTAATCACATAACCCACTAATGTTCCTGTAGGCGGATGAATATCTGAGCCCAGAACTTAATACTCTTTTGAAACATAAAGAATTTTTTGCTAGGCTTTAATATCCACGGAATTATCTGGAAACACAATTATCATGTATATTGAGTGAAGAGTGAAATTTGTTTTGTTCAGACATTTACCAAAACTTACAATTCTAGAAAACCAAAATATGGACAACAGCCATACCTCTCATGGTGTGCACCACCAATCCAACGTATGAATCAATCTGTATTTGTAACTGTAATGAGCATATAACTTACGTTAAATTATCCTTGTTTATGCCTTATTTCAAAATGTTAAAACTACAGAAAAAGTGTGAACTGTAACTAATTGACTTTTCTTCTCTTGAATATGAGTTTCAGAGGGTGTGAGCATCAATGTATTTGTCCCCCAGTCATTTACATAATAAAATGCATCTAATTTTATTATAAAATACTTTTTTCATTCATTTTAAAGATGGAATATTTGATTTTTTGTTTACTTATCTTTAAATGTAGGTTACATCATCCATGCATTTTTCTTTTTTAGTTTGTAAGTTGGTTACATTATTGTTTAACATATCATTGATAACAATGAGAAGGAAGTTAAAAGGAAGATAGTGGGTATTAAGCACTATGAAAGTACTATACTAAAGTTTTGCCCTGTGGGCCATGAGTGTTGACTCAGAATTAACTAATGTTAGTTCCACATAATGAATATTCCAATAAAGGAGTGACTAACACGCTGTAGGATCACAGAGGAGGGAGTGATTAGCTATCCTTAAAAGTGTCCCAAGACTTCTCAGGGCAGGCACCAGGTGAGTAGTAGCTTAAAAGTCATTTAGAAGTTTATCTGTAGGTCAACTAAAAGAGAATGATTCATGATAGAGGGGAGAGCATGTGCCACAAGGCAAGTGTGTAAACACAGGAAAGAGCAGGAAATTTGGTGTGGCTTAAGGGAGTGGGGTGGGATATAAAGTGTAAAAATAGGGTTACAGTGCATCTGCCATGATGGATCATTGGACTTTTTGCTGCAGGCTGGGGGGAAGCAGATAAATGATTTCACTGGTAATATGACCTCATAAGCTACAGTTCACAGAGTGATCTGTTTCCACATGTAACGAACTAAGAACCATGTTGAGATGTCCTGAAGTTGTCTCGGTGGCCTACTATCATTGTGCTTAAGATTTGCAATTTGTCAGAAGAGGTCATTACATTTTACATCAAAAAAACGTGAGATGGGGGGCTGGCCTGGTAACATAGTGATTAAGTTCATGTTCTCTGCTTCAGCAGCCCAGGGTTTGCAGGTTCAGATCCTGGGCATGGACCCACACACCGCTCATCAATTCGTGCTGTGATGGTGTCCCACATACAAAATAGAGGAAGATTGGCACAGATGTTCGCTCAGGGGTAATCTTCCTCACCAAAAAAATGAAAAAAGAAAATGAGATGGAAACATGAATGAGGAAATAATTTATCTTCTTTAGCCAGGATAACGTAGGAGAGTGTCAGAAATGACCATAATATTCAGGTGAGTGTGACTGAAAACAGTTTGCTCAAACAGCATATACAAGTCGTATTTAAGTGAGACACGCACTTTTGAGACTACTCTTTCGATAATCACCCTCTTCTGAGATACACACACACGGTGCAAATCAGGAAATAAGCCAAGGGGCCTAGTGAACAATTTTAAAGTCAAATGAGGAAAAGCATTTTGGATACTTGGAAAAAAACACAAAAGAATGCAACCACTACTGGGACACTGGCAGAAATAGAAAAGTTGGAAAACAAATAGAAATTAAAAATTTCAACATTGCACAGAAAACTTGATTGGTCCTTGACGAACGTCAGATATGATCTTGGGCATCTCATAACTATTGGCATGCTTTCAGAAACACTGATTATAAGTTGATACTTAAGACTTTGCTTTATTGGGGGTTCTGGTAAATTGACTTTTGTGAAAGAAAAAAGGAATTTTAAAAAGAAGCATGAGAACTTCCTGAGCATCCATCAAAAACTATGTTAATCTTCATGACTCCAGGTGTGGGTTAGCGGCAAATAGCACATCCTCACGTTTTGATTGCCGATGGCTGCCATAACCACATCCATCAACCCAATTAGTGGCATTCATTCTTAATCAAATCAGGTCAGTGCCAACCCATTTAGTGCAGGTACTCAGATTCTTTTGTTTTTATTCCCTCTGCTAGCAATAAAACAAGTATGACTTATACTTTTACCCATTTACAATCTACAGGAGAAGAAAATTGGGTGACAGGACATATGCCATTGTTTCTTGATCTTGGACCTATGCCTATAGAGTAAAGATGTCCTGAGTCAAACACACTGCCATGTAGAAACCTCCTCTTGCTATTCAACCTATTCATTTGGCATACATTTGTTTTTGTTTCTGTGTGTTTTAGCTACCGAATTAAAGAGAAACACTATAATTTCATTTTTGCATAAGATGAATTTACATTAATCTCAATTTTATTTCCATAAATAAGTCAGCAATGGAGGCTGATTACCTGGGGAAAAGACTCCACAATTTTAGCAAATCTTAGAGGTCAAGAGGATTTCTGCAACATCAGGCCGTATAGTAGAATATTCAACACTGTCTCCCAAGACTGTGGTTTTATATTTTTTTTCCTTTGAATGGGTTAGAAAATTAAATGATATTTCTTCATCTAAATAAGCTTTGTAGAATATACAGTACTCTCTTGGTCTCATTGGAGCAGTTATGTGGTTAATTAACCAGGTAGGTGTCACCTATAATATAAGCCAAAAGCAAATCAGAATGACTACCCAGAAGATGTTGAGAGTTCTTGGAATTTTAACTATTATGCTGTTTATTGTTTGGAAAAAAGAGAGGACATGATTTATCATCTGTGCTTGCTGTCAAATGGCCACAAATTTGAGGGATAGAACAAATGAAGAAAAAATCTTCTCCTAAGCAGTAGAACTGGTGTTACGATTTTAATATTTGTCTGAACTTCTTCATCCACAGCTGATTGGACATAGAAGATTACAAGATAGAAATGGAAAATATCCCTTCCAGGTATTATAGTCAGTTTAATTGCATGTATTTCACTCATCCACATACATTTAACATCAGTCAAAATTGTTCTGTGAGCACGAGACATAGGAATGCTTAAATAGGGCATCTTTGGGTAACTTCTAATGCCCTAGATTCACTGGGAGTACACGGGAAGTTACACCACTCATGAAGACGCAGAAATCTACAGGAACTATTATTCTGAGTGTTTTCATTTCCCTTGAATTCCTAGGCACAGTTTAATTCTTCATTTCTTCTAGTTTTCTGTATCTTCAACTATATCTGCTAGTATATACAATTAGGAGCCGTAGATCAGTGTCAGGAAGCTTCGATGTCTCTATAATGTTACTTCTATGTATCCAACATTTTAAATATTGTCACTCTCGGCTAGAGAACTGAACTTTTATTTTTAAAGCCAAATGAAATAGAAAATATAAACAGAACGCCGCTCAGTGGACTAGCATCAGTAGCTGGAAAATGGGTATTTGAATTTCCCATTATAACAGGAGTAAATTTGCAAACTACCAACAGTTTAGAAGTGACTTAGATATATGTACCGTAAGTATAAAGTAACAAGGCATATCAAGGCTTACGTATTATCACATCTGTCAGAAATTATAAATCTAGTAGATCCTGTGAGAGGCTATGTATTTATTGCAATGATGCTGCCATTGTTACACAGGTTTTTACATTTTCTTCATGGGGCAGTTGAGCAAACAAAATAGAAATCCATCTTATTACGATATGGTTATGCCATCTTTTGAACACAAAATTGCACTGCCATTTTGACTCTACCCCATTTTCAAGACTTAAATTTGGATAAGTTACAAATGTTTTCAAGAACAATAGGAACCATTTGTTAGGAGTTCAATTGTGTCTCCCCAAAATATATGTCAAAGTCCTAACCCCTGGTACCCGTGAAGGTGACCTTGTTTGGAAATGGGGTTTTTGCAGATGTAATCAAGTTAGGATGAGGTCATTAGGGTGGGTCCTAATCTAATATCACCAGCGTCCTTATAAAAAAAGGAGACGATAAAGACCCACAGTGAATACAGGACGGTCATGTGACCACAAAGGCAGAGTTTGGAATGATGCATCTACAAGCCAAGGAACACCTAAGGCCACTAGAAGCTGTAAGAGGCAGGAGAGGATCGTTCCCTACAGGCTTTGCTGAGAACACTGGGTGTCAACACGTTGATTTTGAATTACTAGCTTCCAGGATGATGAGAGAATAAATTTCTGTTGTTTAAACAACCTATTTTGTGGTACTTTGTTAAGACAGCCCTGTGAAACTGATATACCATCAAAGAAGTAACAGTAAAATATAGCACAGGAGTTTCTTAAAATGTTGTGAAAATAAACAGTAGTCTGCACAAATGAACAAAGATACCAACCTAGTAATGCTCTGACCTGACACCACCCAAACCACTCCTGTTACTTCCCAGACATCAACTTAAATTGACACAACAATAAAAAATTAAAAGAGCAAGTCAATTCACCTTTGGGGACTTGAAAACCAGAATCCACACATGCCATAATGTTTGAGCAACTATTTCTGCTAAACAACATCGAAGAAGGATGCCGAGTGTCAATTCAAAGTCTTCTTGGAAAACGTGATGTAGTATTGTGGCAGAGGTGTCCCACATTGTGTCCTCCATTGACCCTGATCTAGAGAAGGTATTCCTTGACATGATGGGCAGAAAAATGAATCTGATTACACCTTCAATGCAGCAAACATCTACAACATATCTACTGTGTTCCAGACTCTGTACAGTGGTGAGAACACCAGACATCAGACTTTGTAGCAATACAGTCTAGTAAGAGAGGCCATGAGTACTAGTAAAAGTACAACACAGAAACCTAATTGGTACTGAGCATGGGGCTCTGGCCAGGGAGCATGTCTCTGAAGTACTGAAACTTAAGTTGAGATTCTAAGCATGAGAAGAAGTCATCTTAGTAGATTCTGGGACTAAGTGTGACCCAGGCAAATGGACCAGAATGTACCAGGTTCTTTGTTGGGAAAGTAGTATAGTTGGAACCTGAAGGAAAGTCTGTCAAATTACTAGGGAGGAAACAAATGATATAAAATGTCTCTGGAAACACACTCAAGGGTTAGATGATGGATCACAGGGATGTATTTTGGTCTTTGTATTTTAAAGGAAGTACCATATGCAGATCCTGAAATATTTTAAGAGACAGACTACCATAAATCAATCGAAATGCTTTAAAATAACCTGGGCGTTGTATAGAGAATGGACTGGAGGGGGCCAGAAATCAAAGTTGGGAGATCAGATGAAGTGATTCTATAGTCTATGGAGACATCATGGTGAATTAAGCTAGGGCATTGGCAATGAAGAAGGAATGAAATGGATATTTTTTGGAAATGTCTTTGAGTTTCAGTGGCAGGACTTTCCGTGGAGAAGGAGAGGTAGTTGTCAGGAGTAACTCCCAGGTTTGGCTTGAATAATTGGTTTGATGTATTTCTTGAGGTGAGTAAGACTAGGGGGTAAACAATGAGGTCAGATTCAACTAGATGAGAAAGCTGGATCTTGGCACAGTGGCTTCACTAGGTGGAGAAAAGACTCTTTGCTCAGATTCTTCACCAAAATCTAACTCCCTCAACTCTTAACACTTATCTCATCCCCCAACTTAAGATCCAAGGAAAAAATGTGATAGCATCAACGATAAGGGAACACTCTTGTGCTCCATCTGAGAAGTTACATCCATCACAGGCCTTTCTTTGCTCAATAATTAGCAAACATGAAAAGTAGCATGAGTCTGGGGAAATTATATCAATATAAAAAGAATCAAACTATTAAATAAATAGGTATAATTAGGTTCCTAAAGTTTTAAAATTCAAAAAGTCAATTTTGGATAGCACTTGTTTTGAATTATCTCAAAAATTAAATAAAATAAGAACATTATGAAGCAAGATATAAAAGTCAGAAAAATTTTAAGCTCCAATTTTAAATGAAAAGAGAGAATGGCACATTTAAAAAAACATAAGTAACAAATGGAGTTAAGAAAAAGTAAGGAGGGAATTTATTAATGCAGAAAAATAAATCAGAGTTGAAGTGATCATGTATGCCTTAGAATTCACAGGAGAAGAATAAAGTGTAAACAATGAAAGTTGATAGGTATAGAGGACAAATAAAAGAAAGAAATAAAATAAGAATAAAGACTATAATAGAAAGGAAAATGGTAAGAATTTCCAGACAATGATAATCTAATTAAAAAACTTCAGAAGAATCAACTGAAAAACTAGAGTTACAAAAAATGGCCTGATTTAAAATCAAAACACAAATATCTTACATATCTAAAAATATTAATTAAAAAATACAGTGATAAAAATGTAAAAATGTGGGCTGACCCAGTGGCTTAGCGGTTAAGTTCCTGTGCTCCACTTCGGTGGCCCAGGGTTTGCCGGTTCAGATCCCACACAGACCTATGCACTGCTTATCAAGCCGTGCTGTGGCAGGCATCCCATACATAAAATGGAGGAAGATGGGCACAGATGTTAGCTCAGGGCTAATCATCCTCAAAAAAAAAAAAAAGTAAAACTGACATAAAATAAAATACCTAGGAAATAAAATAAGAAAATAGAAGACGTTTATGAAGAAAATTAGAAACACTACTAAAGATATAAACATGGCCTGAATTACTAGAGGCATTGTGTCCATGGCATAGATTCAATAAGGCAAAAAAGTTGTCACGTCTCCAAAATTAATCCGCAAATACAGTGTGAGTATAGCCAAAACTTTAATAAGATTTTTCAGAAAATCTGACAAACGATCCTAAAATGTATATAATTCAACATGTGCACAAAAGAGCCACACTATTGTGGAAAATAACAAAAGAAGAGCTTTTCTTTCAAGATATCAAAACATATTTTACATTTCAAGTTACTAATACAGTGTAGGATTTGCATTAAATGAATAGAATGGAGGAGAATGGAGGGTATGGGAATGAGGTATATTCATGAAGTCGGAAGGGCAGTGGTATGGTCTGAAAGCACCCCCCACAAATTCACGCATTGATATCCTGATACCCAAGTTGACCATATTAGGAGGTGATTAGGTCATGAGGGCAGAGCCTTCATGAATGAGGTTAGTGCCGTTATGAAAGAGAGCTCAGAGAGCTTCCTTGCCCTTCCACCATGTGAGGACACAATTAATTAGAAGCCTGCAGCCCCAAAGAGGGCTTTCACCAGAACCCAAACACTCAGCACCCTGATCTTGGACTCCCAGCCTCCAGACCCATGAGCAATAAATTTCTGTTGTTTGTGAGCTGCCCAGTTTGTGGTTTTCTCTCATAGCAGCCCAAATGCACCAAGACAAGGTGGGAAGTGCTCATAAAGAAGACCCTAAACGAACGCCTAGCAAAAACAGATAGATGTTCGTCATCGAAAGTAAGTACTTTTATGTTTACTTAAAAGCAAAGTTAAAGAATAAGAAAAGACTTGCGGAAAATATTTTCTATGCATATAACAAAGGAAAACTTTGGGAAAAAATTCGTAAAAACTACAAATTAATTTTTTTAAATGACGACCCAATAAAATAAAACAGAGGTGTAACAACAAATGAAATAAAATATTTGATAATAATGAAAAGTACTTGAACTTCACTATAACCACAGGATATGGAAAATAAACCAGAGTTAATATTTCTGCTCATTAGATTGGTAAAATTTCCAGTTTTATACCTAAGCTGGCAATTGAGAGGAAATGTCTATCTTTCTGCACTCATAGCTGACTGTATGTCATTTCATACAGTCCTTGAAAGGAGAAAAAATGAAACCCTGTCAATGTCGATTCTACAGCCTAAGCCTTCATTGTCAGATAGGCATATTTAGATGTGTTACGGAGAAACAAAGATAATGGAATAATATTGGAGTGTTAATACAGATCATATTTGTTGCAATTTATTTGAATTATCTAAACACAAGCTGAAACTACCCAATTCAACTTGAAGTTCATTCTTTTTGGTCTTAAATGTGATACGGTTGCCATAGCAACTCTTTAAAAACAAATTCTGTTTTGTGTCAATAAGCATCCATCTGAAATATGTAAGTTCTTACAATTCAATGTACTTTAATTTCTTCTACGTTAATTCCTGTATTTCACCTAAAGAATAAGGATTAATAGTTGGTCTCGTAACCGTATCACTGTAGGCCAACATGTCTCCAATTTATGCACAAACACATTTTTCATGAATTCCTGGGAGAGCAAAACAAAAATTCAGTACAAATACTTTTTAAAATGATTTCTTTTTTTTTTTTTCTGAATGCAAGGGAAGGAAAAGGAAAGAGACTGCTGATACTGAAGAAGGAAGGCTGGAATGGAAACTTGATTAGTGAAAATACTTTAAAGAAATTTAAAATCCACCTGGCACTCAGATATAAAAAGCAATGAAGATTGAGCTGCTGCACTGACGTTTCTGTCTCGATTGCCAAGGATTGTGATGACTCATAATTCATTGCTATGCCAGTCTGTCTGTCCAGCACAAGGTTAAAACAAATGGAAAAGCAAAATGCAAGGCTAGTGTCAGCATGGTGCTGGCAAGTTTTAGTGACCTGTCATAGTGACACAAACCCCAATGTGCCCAACTAGAAGCTCCACAGGCAAATGTGTCTAATGATAGAGACTTCAGGAAGAATCTGTATAGAAATGAAATTGGAAGTTCCTCTAATGCTATCTGACAGCATGTAGACTGACCTTCACGGGTATTAACGTGACATAAAGGATGTCTCAGTAACCAGGCACAGGGAGATATAATTGGCAAAGTAAAGGATTTTAATAGAGTATATGAGACTGTGTGTGGAGACAGATAGATGCCCTCTCTTCTGTACGATTTTCTTGTAATGGTAATTGTGTGTGTGTTAAATGAAAGCATGGGTGAGCCCAATTCAGCCTTCATAGAACATCAGCAATATTAAATATAAAATGATCAAAAAATACTATGTGTGTGTGCTTTAAGGTGAATTTTTCATACATGATAGTTGTCAGGTTGAAAGCCAAGATTCACCCTAAGGGCTGGAACAGACTAAGCCCCTCTGGAAATAGATTCCTAATTCTGCCATAGGATGGTCTGACACTATTCCTCGTGCTGTGTGTGTGTGCAGGCACATGCATCTCATCAAGAGGGGAAGTGAAGATGGATGAGAATGAAAACCAGGAGTATTACTGTTCTACATTTTCTATACTTCTCATCAGTGTCAGCTCCTAAATTTCTGTGTAATGAGAACGTGGGGGAAGAAGTCTTGTTGGTAGAACTTTACTGGAAGACGTGTATCATGTATGTTTCTTAGATTGCATGTTTATTTAGGTGGTTTGAGGAGCTAATTCAGATGTCACCGTATCTAAAGCCCTCCAAAGTCCTCCTTTGCATCCCCGTTGCTGCTGACGATATGGCCTTCCTCAATACTTACTCCTAATGCGGTATAAACGACCATAAGGGAGGCTGGCCCTGTGGCCGAGTGGTTAAGTTCAAGCACTCCGCTTCCGCAGCCCTGGGTTCCCTGGTTTGGATCCTGGGCACGGACCTGGCACGACTGATCAAGCCATGCTATGGCAGCATCCCAAATGGAACTAGAATGACTCACAACTGGGATATACAACTATGTACTGGGGCTATGGGGAGAAAAAAGAGAAAGATTGGCAACAGATGTTAGCTTAGGGCCAATCTTCCAAAAGAAGTTAATAAACACCTCATTTAAATAAATAAATGACCATGAGGTCCTGATAATCATGGTGAGACATTATGATCTTAAATTGCACCTTTAGTCTCAGTGCTCTAATCTCTCCATTTTAGAATCTCTAATCCCTCTGTTTTCCCACCCCAAGCTGAAAATGATGAACACAAAAGTCAAAGATTCATATTGCAGTGTAGAATTGAGTGCAATAATATAAATAGGAAGATAACAATGACTAGATTGTCTGGCGTGTGAGCACTCAGTAGGTGGAAATTCTATTTTGCAGGGTTTTGTGAGTTTTGATTTTTTCCAGACATGTACCTTGCAAATGGCAGGCACTGTGTCTAGCGCAATTTGAGACTAGACAACAAAATCACAGGTTCCACTATTTGCTTCTTCCGTGATCCCAGACAGGTTGTTTAACATCACTGTACTTCCATTTTCTCACCTGTAGATCATGATACTAGTAAGATTTCTCCTATAGGATTATTGTAAACACTAATTGAGAGTATAAAGTTGACATTTGCAAAAAACAGTACCTGGGAAAAGGAAGCACTTAGTAAATGAGAGCTATTATTATTCTTATTACAGAATAATGGCTTAAAATATCACCAGAGCTATACCTACAAATGGCCATACCAATTGTTAAGGCATCCCCTTCGAGGATAAACTTATCCAGTGGGATGTCTTTATGTATTCCATTGAGATATTATTAAAGCCCTTTGAATTCTTCATTTTGAAAAACTTTCAAAATCTACAGAATTTGATTTGAACATTTTGAATCATGGCAATTTGCTGAGAGGCATATTTCTGATCTCATTCTTATTCCTCCAAAATTGACAAATGGAGTATATTAAGTAGTAGACAGAGTGGGAGATATGTAAGGAATTTTTCCAGCCTGCCCTCATGGAAATTATAATTTAGAATTCAAGTTGATAAATAAGATAGTTAAATAAATTACCCCTTTTCTGATAAAAAATGAAAGGAATAATTACTTGTATTTTATGGCTCACACAGAACTAATGATGCACTTCTAATGAACTTCAAAGGTATGCTAATTCTGAAAATATAGTCAATTAGAAGAATAAAATTTGTAGGTTTATTATAAAAATTAAAAACACTGAGAAACAGAAACATAGAGTTTATCTCTCAGTGAACTTGGTGATTGGAATGCCCTGGTCAATGTGTTATCTGCTTCTCTTTGCACAGAGGAGAATCTACAGTCTTATAGAAAACTCTCAAAGGAGTGTAAGCCTGGAGACAAAGTACCAGTTAGACACAGTTGCAGTAGTTCAAGGTAAAGGTGATGGCGGTGTCATGTGAGGAAATAGCAGTGGGAAATGAGCAAAGAGAATTTATGTAAAAGAAAGCAAGGAGGTAGAATGGATGGGATGGCGTTCAATTAGATTTGTGCAGGAAGGGAAGGGGGGAATCCCCAGATCACACCCAGTTTCTGACTTGGGTACCTGGGGATTGTCCCATCATCATGTAAGACAAAGAATGGATTTATGGGGGCAAAGACTGAGGTTTGTTCATCCTACACCCCTGGATCCAGTAGTAATCAGAACCTGTGGCACATAGTAAACAAAGAGTTGACTACGACTAGTACACTTATACAAACCAAGAAAGTAAGCCTAGAAGAGCATTTGAGACAGGATAGAGAAAAAAGAATTAGAGGAGATGATTTCATGGGGTATATTAGAAACCACATGACCAAATAGAGATGCTAAAACATCCTTTCCTAATAATTTCATCATAGAGCTTTCAGAGGTCAAGTAAAAGTGTAGAAAGGAAATTCAGCTATCTAGACATTCTGATATAATAAAAAAAATATGTATTTTTTAATTCAAGTTTTGAGGTATAATTTACATAGAGTAAATTTTACACTTTTCTTGGTGTACAGTCTATGAACCTTGACAAATACATACAATCACGTAACAACCACTGCAATCGAGAAAGAGAAGATACATTTCCATATCCACAAAATGTTCTCTTGTACACGTATGCTGTCAATCTCCTTCTCTCATCACAGTCCCTGGCAGGCACTGATGATTGTCTGTTCTTGAGGTCTGCATATTCCAGAGCATCATTATAAGTGGAATCATACAGTGTGTAACCTTTTCGACCTGGCTTGTTTCATTTGTCATCATGAATTTGAGCCATCTTTGGTGTTCCATGCGTTGGTAGTCCACTCTTGCTCTCTTTTTTTTTTTTTCTTTTTTCAATTAAGCAGTTGAAAAGATTGTAGATTCCTAAAGAGTTGTATCTAATGATATCAGTGTGCTACCACTTTAAGTGTCAAATCTTACTTCCATTTAACTTCTTTTACTTTTCCCATTTTTAAATATCATTGTCTTAAGTATCAGATGTTGTTATAATTTTTATTTTAATCACCATATATAGTTTAGAAAACTCATGAGGAGAAGGATAGTCTATTGTATTTACCAATATTTCTACTCTTCCTTCTTTCTTCCTCCTGATTCTCCAAGATTTTTTCCTTTATCGTTTCCTTTATGTTTGAAGAATTCATGTTAGCCATTCTTTACAAATAGGCCTATGAGTGACAAATTATTTCAGTTCTATTTCATCTGAGAATGTGTTTATTTCCTCTTCACTCCTGAAGGACAATTTAACCTGATATGGAATTTGTAGTTGAGATTTCTTTCATCATTTGAAAAATATTGTTCTACTTTCTTCTGACCTACCTGGTTTCAAATGAGAAATCCACTCATTTGAATTGGTGCTCCCCTCTAGGTAATGTGTTTTTTCTCTCTAACTGCTTTCAAGATTTTTTGTTTTGCTTTAGATATCAGTAATCGCAATGTGTCTTTGCATGGATTCCTCTGTGTTTAGACTATTTTGCATTCATTCAGCTTCTTTAATATGTAGGTTTTTCTTTCATCAAATATGGGATATTTTCAGCTATTAATTTTTTCAAATACTCTTTCAGCTTCATTCTCTTTCTCTTCTCCTTCTGGGACTCTGATGATAAAAGGTTAGATCTTTTGTTATTGTCCCACAGGTCCTTAGGCTCTATATATTTACGGGGTTTGGGTCTCTTTTCTCTCTCTTCTTCAGAGTGCTTTCCAGGCTGGGTGCCTGTTGTGGCAGGATCCCTCTTGTCAGTTCCCGAAGCTGGACAGTATCTCTGATTGAGGGAGAAGAACCTCAGCCCAGGGCAGACCGAGAACATGTCCTTTGTCCACGTATTGTTAGCAAAGCTCCAAGTGAAACCTTTCACTGGTCCTGCTGGGCTCCCCTGGTCTTGTCAACAGGAATCCCATTTGATCCAGAGGCCACCATGGACACATTCTGTTGCTAACTTGGACATCAAAATTACCCTGTCTGGGCCATTTACTTCTGTTGGGTAAGGTGGGGATCCTAAGAAGCCCGATCACTATGCATTTCCATCTGTCTTGGTACCTCTTACCAATTCAGTTCCCTCTTTCCATCTTTCAGAGTTCTCATTTGGTTGTCGCTTGTATTATGTATGCTGCATTGTAGCTGTACTTAGTGGACGAGGAAGGGAAAGATCAGTCTACACCATCTTCTCTGTTTAGTAACCTGCACACAGTTTGCAGAAACCAAGTGGGCAGAAATCACCCTGCCCTCCAAATATTGAGGATTTGTGCTCTGTTCTCTGATTACTGCTTCCGATCACAAAGGTGCAGACACAGAAGTTCCAGCCACTGTTGCACAATTCCCCATCCTACTGTTGAAAGCCCCGCCCCATGTGGCTGAAGCAACTTCCAAGGAATTAAAGTGCTGACACATTTTTTTCCTATATTCTCTTTTTTTTCCTTTTGGGAGCTAGACATTTAGTTACTGGGACACTCAAAAGCAACAAGGGAAATTAGAAAATCACTGTGCAAGCCCAGGGAAAGGTGGAGGCTCAGAAAATACCCAAGAAGAACTTAAGGTTACACCTCAGTGTGATCCCTGGGTCACAACAGTAGATAAGCAAAATGTGGTATATACATACGATAGAATATTATTCAGCCTTAAATACTGATAATAGGGTTTCTCAGGTTTAATTTATCTGAAAATGTCTTTATTTCACATTTATTTTTGAAAGACTTTTTTTAGTTTATATGAAAATATCTTTATCTCATATTTATTTTTGAAAGAAATTATTTTGTCTAGAATTAGGGGTTGTGAGGTAGTTTTTCTTCCCTTTTACCTCTTTAAAGATGTCATCTTGTTTGCACAGTTTCTTTCTTTCTTTTCAAATGTCAGCACCTGAGCTAACAACTGCTGCCAATCTTCTTCTTCTTTTTTTTTTCTGCTTTTTCTCCCCAAATCCCCCCAGTACATAGTTGTATATTTTAATTGTGGGTCCTAGTTGTGGCATGTGGGATGCCACCTCAGCGTGGCCTGAAGAGCGGTGCCATGTCCACGCCCAGGATCCCAACTGGTGAAACCCTGGGCCACTGCAGCAGAGCATGCAAATTTAACCACTCGGCCACAGGGCCAGCCCCTGCTTTGCATAGTTTCTGATCAGACATGGCAAAATCCTTACCTTTCCTCTTATGTGTGTAATGTTTTATTCTCCCACTCTGGCTGCCTTCAAGATTGTCTCTTTTTCAATAGTTTTCAGTGGTTTGAATATACTATGTCTATTTTTATTGCTATTTATACTATTTTGAGATCATTGAATTTATTAGATCTCATTATTACTTTTTGTTATATTTTATTATTTTTGGAAAACTACAGTGATTATATCTTCAAATATTGCCTTTGCTCTATTCAATTTCTCTTTTCTTTCTGGGATTCCAAACATGCATGTGTTATTTGTGTATTGATATTGTTCTACGGTCGTCGGATCTTCTGCATTGTTCTATGCTCACTTCATTCTTTTATTCACCCTGTGTTTCAATTTGTGTAATTTCTTTTGATCTATCTTTACATTTACTAACTTTACTTGGCTGTGTGGAGTCAACTGATGAATCCATTTAAGACATCGTTCATGTTTCTAACTCCACTGTTTTTAATTTCCAATATTTCTTTTACTTCTTTTTTATCTTTCCCTCTGGTTAAATCCCCATCTGTCACACACACTGGACATCTTTTCTCCTAAATCCATTCACATATGAAGTATAGTTATTTCAAAATTCATATCTGGTGGTGGCGGGGAAGTAGTCTACTCTCATGTCCTGATGCAGTGTCTGTCTTAGGTCAGACCCGTGTACCCGGGCTTGGTAGGTTGGTCTTTCTCAGCGTTCTTGACTCCCTCTTCATGGCAGCCCAACTCTGCCTTGTATCTGTCTGTCTTATATATTTGTGAGCTGCCCTTGATGATGTTTTCATCTCAACAGGTGAAGTAAGCAACGGAAAACAAGAATAAACTGACTGGTAAAGCTAATATAACAAAAAAACCTGTTGGAAATTCATTATGTTATTTTAGACAAAAACCACACAAAATCTACTGTACTGTTGGTCTCTTTAGGGTAGGATTTGTCATTTGTCTTTTGAGGTTTCCCAATGCCTTGTCCATGTTGACAAATAGAAACTGAAAGCAATAAGATATATTAGAGTCTATCAGGAAGCCATTTGGTGTAAACCTAATTTGGCCCAACTTTGTTTTTCCTAAAGGGCCTGACGTGGCTGTTGAGCATGCACAGTATATCCACTTTAAACATTTCCTATGGCAAGAACAAATGCCCTTAAGATAAATGTGCAACTTCCCCCCACACGGCATTTTCTTAAGGATAAGCATCTCTCCCTAGGTTAGGAACTGATTGCTGCACTCACCTATTACCACCCAGCTTGAGACAACAGACCTGCCACCCTGCCGTGTCCACCAATATGGCAGACCTACGACCTGCTGTGTCCATCAATTGCTGTGCCAACAGAGCAGTCTCCTGACTATTGTAAAAGGGACATTTCAATCATATGTGAAACATCCTCTTTGAGGGTATATAACCACTCTGTATACCCCACTTCTTTGGTGCCCTTCCTTCCTTCAGGAAGGAAGCCCCTAGGCAATGGTCCTCACACTTTGGCTTAGAATAAACTCACCCAAATTTTCATTTATAGATTGGTTATGGATTATTTTCATCGACAATGGATAGTATTCGTGGTTTTGTTTTCTGCAGTTTCAGTTACCCAAAGTAAACTGTGGTCCAAAATATTAAATGGAAAATTCCAGAAATCAATAATTCATAAGTTTTAAATTGTGCGCCATTCTGCATAGTGTGATGAAATCTCACTCCATCCCACCCAGGACATAAATCATGCCTTTGTCCAGCATATTCACACTGGACATGCTATCGACCTATCAGCCACTTAGTAGCCATCTCAGCTATCAGAACCACTATCATCAACTATAATGTTTGTGTTCACATAACACTTATTTTATTTAATAATGGCCTCAAAGTGTAAGAGTAGTGGTGCTGGCAATTTGGATATAACAAAGAGAAGCCATAAGGTGCTTCCTTTAAGTGAAAAGGTAAAAGTCCTCAACTAAATAAAGAATGAAAAAAACTATACGCAGAGGTTGCTAAGATCTAAGCTAAGTTTTATTACAGTATATTGTTATAATTATTCTATTTTGTCATTATTATTGTTGTTAATCTCTCACTGTGCCTAATTTATGAATGAACCTTTATCATAGATCCGTATGGAAATATGTATGTATAGGAAAAAGCATAGTATACATGAGGTTTGGTACTATCTGTGGTTTCAATCCACTTGGAATGTGTCCCCTGTAAGTAAGAGGGGACTACTGTATTGGAAGGTAGCCAATTAATGTCTGTTTAATTCTGAATCAAAAGATCCTGGTATCCTTTATATACCAGGAGGGCAAACGTGTGCTGTGTAGAGGTGAGGATAGATTCAAGAGCTGCTATTTTCAGATATAGTGAGGCCAAAGAGGTTTTGCTACCTGACTTCCAGTGGGGCCCCTTTAATAACAACCGCCACAACAAACACCACAAGAGCAATAACAACAGCTATAGAACAACATTTTTTCCACTAGTTAGAAGGAAGAAATCTTCCCAAAATCTGTCTCAGGAACTTAGAAGAAAGTTTTCAACATATTGCCCATACCTTCCTATTGTGTACCCTACTAAGACTCATTGTAGCATTTCTAATAATTGTGGGTACTCAAATTGGGTTAACCAAAGGCAAATAATATGAGTGATACAATCAAAGTGTATCCCTTTCTTAGTAAGTCCTTTTTCCCTTGAGAGTTATCTTATAACCTATGCCCCCTGTGAAAATATATGCAAATGATGCAGGGTAATGAAGCCCACAGTAACATGATTGTTCACCTGTTATGCTTAATGAGGCTTATGCTATATTCCTCCAGGTTCGGCAGAGTCTAAAGCTAGCTGATTCATTTAATCAGCACCCTGATACATAATGCTGCTATTTTCTTCTGTAATGCCAGCCACAGATTTTCATGATGAACTTCAATGCCTTTAAATAATGAATAAAAGGTACAAGGAACCAGTAAAATGGTACCTGAGTGTTCTTTATAAGCTAGTTCACACTCGTTACAGGGGTGCAAGGATAATGTATAGCAACCGTTTGCCATCCTACAGCTCTTTATCATTCTGAGCTGTTCTCTCTACTATGAGGACTGCTATACAAGATAAGCTTGTTCTTAATTTAACGCTCAAAATCATTTTCACCCATTGAGTTAATGAGTAACTCAAGACAAGTAGCTTGTTTAGCTAGGTTTTGTTTGTTTGTTTGTTAGCTGAGACAGATTATCAGGACAATTGCTTAATTCAAACTTGTTGCTGCAATATGGTTTGTACAAAACTTTCGCAATTACATGATCACACAAATAACCATGAGTCTGAGTGTGGATGAGTGGTCATTTGCAAACAACCTGGTATGTCTTTTGTCAATAGAAATTGATTCTTTCTGTTTTACGCAAATTTAACAATAAAAAGATCCTAAACCATATAATTTACTCCAAGCTCATCCTCTAATACCACCAATAAGACTGGTTCTTTGCACATTATTTGTAATCTTGTACTTTAGACACTTTGATTTGAATTAAAACTCACCCTCCATATCTTAATGCCTTCTTCCAAACCTATCAACATCAGTTGTACAGTAAATAAATGCAGTAAAATAAAACCAAAATCATTTCTGCTTTCTTCTCTGTCCTCTGGAGGTAACTCTTTCAGTGCTAACTCTTTCCAACACACCCAAATTCTTGGGCTCACGTAATAGTCTACGGAAAGAACAGCTCTCGTAAATCAAACCTGTTTGGTCTCTTGTAGTTTAGTATCAAAAAGGAGTGGTGGTGGGACTGAAGCCAAGATATTAACCAGGATGAACTTCATACTTTTTCAGAGGCTTTCCGGATAGAATAACCATGACTGACAGGCACAGAAACGCTTACTTGTAATACCCTCATATGCACCTGTTCTCATCACAATTCTATCTGTGAGACAGGACAGGGAAAGACAAAAGAATACATTGTCCCACTCAGATTTTCACTGCATTCGGGTCTCAATATAAATTAGATCCTGACATTAAACAAATAAATCATTTATAGGAACCTGGCATCTTTCCTCAACATCCTTATTCATGACTTTTTATACTATGCTTTAAAGTGTTTTACATCAATAAAGGAGAGTATGTGAAAAAAATGCATGTGTGCATATAAGCGTGTATGTGTCCTCTTTTCTCTTGAACATTTGCAACTAAATTAGCGAACATTATATTCACTTCAACAAATGATTATTTGGAATACTCTTACTCTTTGATATGAATTTCAATTCACCACACAAGTGGTATAAAAATGAAATTTACTGCTCTTTATGAGTCAAACTACCGTATGAGGAGTTTCCCAGGACACAGGACTATCAGCGCTAAAACTGGGAGTGTGCCGGGAAAATCAAGATGGTTGGTCATCCTATATCCAACCATCCAGCCTCCTACCTTCTCGTCCTTGTTCATTTTCCTCTGTGGTCCCAGTTCAGTCCTGGGAATTCTTTCTGCTCCTCATTCTTCATGGCAAATCTGATGGGGCACAGTTAACTATGACCTTCTTGGGGCTGCGCAGCCTCCACAGGCCTTCTCTTCATGTAGTTTGGGGACCCAGGCATTGCTTTATATTTTCTGCCACTGTAATTTCATTTAAAATTTATTAGGTTTCTGATATACTTGCCTCGAGTCAGCTACATGTGCCAGCAACCATAACATTCTTTTCCCAATTAGGACTAACTTTCAAGCCTGACTTTTTTCCCTTGCTCCATAGCCACTGTCTCTCAATTTAATGTCAATTAGCTTAAGACCATAGGCATCGAACAGGGGAAGATACTCAGGAATGAATCTCTACGAATAATTTATATTTTATAATAAACATTTGTTATCCCAACCTTTTTTTTTTTCAGTCTTGTACCTTTCCACTTGGATCAGGAGGCAGCTCAATTTTCAAACCCTTCAAGTCCCAATGTTTTAGATTAACTTTATTTTGCTTATTCTCTCAAGAAATTTTTACCTAAGCTCACCTGTTTCTTTTGATGCCTTGCTAAAAGCAGAAAGTAAAAAGTAAGTGATACCATATTTTGAGTCTTTCCAATCTCTTCCCGTGGCCTACACTTCACTAGGCATGTGGATTGCTTTTCAAGTTTTTATAGATGACATTTTATCAAGTGTTTTGCCAGTGCATATAAAAGATTCCCTCTCTCCAACCTATATCAGTTTCATCACAGACTTCCTTCCGACCACTAAGATGATTTTTATTATGGCAGCATTTCACGTCAAGGTACCATTTTTGCACTCTTCAGGATAATTTAAGAGTTAATTAAATCGAATGAAAAAGGATAATTAAGTTAAGAGTAATTAAGTGGAAGAGGATCTACCATACTTATCACCTGCATTCCATAGTCACCCCAGACACTTATCCATCAGCAAGAGAGAAAGTAAAGACATAATTTCTTCGTTATTCCTTAGCCTAGAACTAACTCATGTTTCTTCTGCTTACATTCCACTGTTGAGAATTAGTCGTATGGCCACATCTGAATGCATGGAGAGGTGAGAAGTGTGCATCCCCAATGGGTACCCACTTCTGAGCAACAGCTTTAGCCTCTAGAAGGTGAAACGCAGGCCGCATCCACCAAATAGCTTGAATCAGGAATGTGTGTCATCTTTCACTTCTGCTCTGTCATCCATCAGAGAAGCAATCTCCAATCTAACTAAACTTATTTTCTGATTCTAATCCATCAACTTCTCCTCATCTCTAGTGCAGCTTTTATGGTTCAGGCCTCTAACATCTTGTTTGCGTTACAGCGCTTAGATTTAGCCATCTTCTAGAACATTGCACCACGAGTGATGTTTCTAACTAAAGCACAAGTTGTTCACTCATTCCCCTTTTTAAAAAGGGGATCTCTATTGTCCTCAAACAACTGCTGACTCCTCAAAGCTCCTCTCTTTTCACTCTCTCATATACTCTTCCCTCCATCTTTCCTGAATCACTTTCAGATCCTACAGCTGAAAGTGCCCAGCTCTTCTTTTCACATTTGAGCCTGAGCGTGGGCTATTTCTTCCACTTGGTGCCGTCTTCTCCCCATTTCCTCCTAAAGGTTTTGCCTGGATAGCCTTCACAGTCCATGTCTGAGAGGTCTCAATTTTACCTCCACCTCCTCAGGCATGGTATCCTTATCCCAATCCCCACTTTCTAGATAAACATTCCTCTTATTTTGTCTCATAGTAACTTTCCCTCCCTCATATTAGCATTTATCAAAATGTATCATAATTGCCTGATTACTTTTCAGTATGGATTTCCCCACGATACTGGAAATTCATAAATCTTTCCCTTATTTGTATCTGTGGTACCCACTACCCTTTCGTGGACATAGTGGATGTTTGGAGAATGTTTGTTGCGTTGACTTAAATTTATCTTATATGACAGAAAATCTTGCAACAGTGGCTCACATTATTTGCCAGTTATGAATAGAATAAAATGGTTAAGCGAGTTCATATTTTGTACATGCTTAAATTGGAGTTGGTAGACTGAATTTCATATGAGAAATCTTTCAGTAACATTATCAAAATGAATCAAACACTTTTCTAAGCAGATGCAAATTGAGAAAACCACATAAATATTTTGCGAGAGAAATTTAAAGTCTACCTTCGCATAAGGAAACTAAATCTATCTGGTTTAAAATGCTTAGGTAACCACAAAACTGCAGGAAAAAATATATATATAATGTTTTAGATATAATTGATGCATGTTTTGAGACTTTATTAATTTAAATACAAAATTATTCTTTTTTTTGGCAATATTTATCAAACCTGCTCTCAATAAGTGCAAATGAATCGAGTGCCACGTATTTAAGGAAGAATGAAGAATAAGGTAAATTGTACTAATCAGAATTACATCTGAGCACATATAAAATAAAATCTTTTATTAGAAAGTATTAAGATGTTTGTGCTTAAAATCTGTTGCATATTTCTTTGCTGCTGACAAGATGACAAAGTAATTCAAGAAATGTTTTGATATTGGTTTTATTCTACTAGGAGTAGGAGAGTCTTTTAGAGTTAAATATAGTGAACAATGAAAAACAACTCATTTTCAGAAATTCAACTATTTGAAATTAAGAACATATTTTAATTTCAATTAAACAAATGCTTTTTACTTCTTCTCAACTGCCTTCAGAGAGTTAATTGAAAAAAGGAAAAGAAAAAGAAAAACCAGTTCACAAAGCGTTTACATACAATGTGGAGAACATGGATATAAGGCATTAATGCATATTAACTAATTTAATCCTTGCCAGCAGAGAGGAAAATGACAAATTGGGCACCATTATTATCTTTAATTGAACCTTGCAGGTAAAGGAATTGAACCTCAGAGAGGGCCAGTGGCCTGCCCAAGGTGACTACAGCCAGGATGTGGACGCATGCATACTTCCAGTCCATGCTCGCATCCTTGTACAGAGACGGCTGATAAAACATTCAGAAGTTACTAAAATGCAGTTTGGACTGTGACTACAAACAATTCAACTGAACACTTTATTCCTTCTCACAATTTTTATGACTATTCTCCTCTCCTGGGTTCTCTCTTTCTTTCTCTCTCTTTCTTTTCATTAAACTTTTTATGTATTTGGAAATAACTTTTTTTTAGGGGGGAAGATTAGCCCTGAACTAACATCTGCCAATCCTCCTCTTTTTGCTGAGGAAGACTGGCCCCGAGCTAGCATCTGGTGCCCATCTTCCTCTACTTTATATGTGGGACATCTGCCATAGCACAGCGAACCCCGGGCTGCGGAAGCAGAACTTGCAAACTTAACTGCTGTGCCACCGGGCCAGCCCCTGGAAATAACTTTAGAATCACATGCAGTTTAAAGAAACAATACAGAGAGACCCTGCATACACTTTACATACTTTTCTCCAAAGGTGGCATTGTGCAAACTTATAATCCAGTGTCACAACCAGCATATTGACATTGAGTCAGTTAAGAGAGATTTCCATGGCCACCAGAATCACTCTGGACCATCCCTTTCACGGCCCTTTGGCTGGGAAGAGCTGACTTTTCTTTTGCACCTGTTGTTTCTGAGTTGACAGCTCCATGTCTGGGGGATATGAGGGAAAAGAAAACTCACAAGACTCATTTCTTCTATCATTTCTTGGGTCCTGAGGTCCCTGGCCTGTTTTCCTGCTCTCCACCTTTCAGAGTCTCCTTCTGTCTGTTTTATAGATAAGGTCAATGATATTTATTTGGAATTAGCAGAGAAATAGGGAAAAGTGTATCTACTTTATGGCTTCTAAAACATTTCTCTCTTCAAGACTAACGTCACTAATTCTTTCCTAGGTTCTTATCACCAAGGGTGTGTTAGTCTGCTCAGCCTGCCAGAACAAAGCCCCAAGAACTGGGTGGCTTTAATGGCAGAAATTTATTTCTCATGGTTCTGGTGGCTGGAAGCCCAACATCAAGGTGCTACCGAGCTGATTCTTTCTGACCACCATGAGGAAAGGATCGATTCCAGGCCTCTCTCTTAGTTTCTGGTAGCTTCTGGTCTTGCGACAGCATTAACTCCCATTTTCCTTCTCCCTGTGCACGTCTATCCAAATTTCCCTTTCTGTTTCTACTTTTTGGGTTTTTTTGGTGAGGAAGATTGGCCTTGGGCTAACATCTGTTGCCAATCTTCCTCTGTTTTGTATGTGAGATGCCACCACAGCACGTCTTGATGAGCGGTGTGCAGGTCCGCGCAAGGGATCTGAACTGGCAAACCCTGGGCCACCGGAGTGTGCAAACTCAACCACTACACAATCAGGCTGGCCCCCAAATTTCCCCTTTTTTATAAGGATATCAGCTATATTGGATTAGTGTTCGCCCTAATTACCTCATTTTAACATAATTACCTCTTTAAAACCCTCTCTCCAAATAAGGTCACATTCTGAGGTACTGAGGGGGTTGACACTTCAACAAAACATTCTCAGGGAGACACATTCCAGCCCATAACTGGGGTTGTATAACTAAAAAGCTTTATTGATTTTTATTGCCTTTAAAAATTGGCTTTAAATTCCCCACTAAACTATAACCCCATGAAGGCAGGGACCAAGCACATAGTGTTAATCGTTGGATCTCCTCTCCGTTTCCTTCTTCATTGTGAATCAATATTGAAAAATAATCTCTTGGAACAGTAAAGATGTAAGTACGGTTCATTTACATTTTGGGGCCAACCCAGTGGCACAGCGGTTAAGTTTGCACATTCTGCTTCGGTGGCCAGGGGTTCACTGGTTCGGATCCAGGGTGCGGACATGGCACCACTTAGCACTCCATGATGTGGCAGGCGTCCCACAAATAAAGTAGAGGAAGATGAGCATGGATGTTAGCTCAGGGCCAGTCTTCCTCAGTGAAAAGAGGAGGATTGGCAGTAGTTAGCTCAGGGCTAATCTTCCTCAAAAAAAAAAAAAGATTCATTTACATTTCACTGAGAAACCTTCCACAAATTATTTTGCCTCTCTTTTCCCAGCATTTTCAGTCTTTGATTTTCACTGACTTCTTTGAGAGGCAACATTATACAGTGATTAAGAAGATGGAATCAGGTGCCAGATGGTCCAAGTTAGTTTCTAGAATATACTTGTTAGCTATCAGATTGAGGACAAGTTATTGAAAACTCTGCCTCACAATACTCAACTGCAGAATGGGGAAAATCGTGGTACCTACTTCATACAGTAATTGTGAGGACCAATGTAATATCTCCCCAATTTTCAAGCTACCAATCCTGGAAAATCACATATGTATTATATGAAATGTAATATAAGAATACGTAATATAAAGATATAATAGAAAAGTCGTCTACTGTATAATTACATGTATATGTAAATATATATTATTACACACCATGTATTTATACAGCACACTTGACTTTTTATTTCTTTTGGTGTTCATTTGATTGTTTTTTCCAAAGTGAGTAGAGATATTTGTGGTTCCTCATATGCTGAATAATTTTGGTTTGTATCTTGGACATTTTACGTTATGAGATTCTGGATCTTCTTTATATTCCATGGATAACGTTGACATTTTTGTGGGCTATACTTAAAATGTCAGCTTTGTTTCAAAGCATTTGCAATGTTCTCCTGTTCTGTGCTATCCAGTGGTCAATCTTGGACCTGGCCAGAAATCCACCCTTTAGCTTAGCCCTTGACATCTTTGGTGCTAATTAAGCCAAGATCCATCCAGAGAGGGCGGGCACAGGAGTCCATGAAACTACTTACAGGGTCCCTTTCCTACATTCCTCCTTTTCCATTCTTTTCCAAGTGCTTACCCCTCTCCCGGCTCCCTTTTTAATCCTCCTGCCAGAGACTACCCAGTTCCATGATTGGGCTGCCCTGAACCAAGCAGTGAGAGAACTAGGGAGAAGGATATAATCCACAGGATTTGACACCACTCTCTGGGACCCACAGCTCCACCCAACAAGAGGAAGTCTCTCTCCTGGGAGTTTTTACTCCTACAGCTCCGTATCTGGCAGGTTTTGCCCTGCCCTGCCCTGCCTCTGCCTGGGACAGCCCAGTTGCTGAGGCAAGAGCGAAGAGAAAATGGAAATTAAAAAATCCTGGAAGCTTTCTGCTATTCTTTCGTAGCTTTAGAGGTTACATTTTCCACTCCATGAGCAAGGATTAGTCTTCCTTGGGTCTCCCCGCCTGCACCACGTGGTCAATTCTGCATTTGGATTCTGTTTTGTTCAGGCTGGGGGATACTGGAGAGGAAATAATGGTCACCTCATCACTGTTGAGTTGTATTTGAATTCTCGTAACCTTCCATGACCCATCTGACCATATTACTATATGGAATTCTTGATAACTGCACACGCATTCTACCAAAGCTTTGCACTTAAGTTCAGTGAGAGCTAACAGGAGTGTGTGTTCACTCCATCTACCCGAATCACTTTAGATATTTTAATTTGCCATTTAATATCATTGCTGTTGTTGTTGCTATTAACGAGGCTTTTAACAAATCTTTCTGTTTGCTATTTATATTTTTTCTATTGTGGATTGCTTTCCAATTTGTGCTATTTGGATGTCCATTCTCCCTTTATTTATTTCATGAGTTCTTTTTGTTTTGTGTTAGGAATTAAACACTTTGTCACATGTATTGAACCAGAAGGATTGTCCCTGCTCTCTTCAAAGACCAAGCCCTCCTAACTTTGTTTCGGGTCTCTTTCACTGTTGCTTTATTCATCAATTTGCATCTAGAGTTATTCCCATTCCTTCTCTCTAAATGGAGAGATGTATCATATTGATTGGTTGAAAGACTCCATATTATAACAGCATCAATTCTTCAAAAATGTCTCTATAGATTCAATTCAATTTGAGATAAATATTAGCAGAAAGTTTGATAGAAATTACCAAGCTGATTCTAAAATAATACAGAGATTCAAAAAAAAACTAGAATAGACAATTTTGAAAAAGAAAAAAATTGGAAAACTTACACTATCTTATTTAAATATTATAAAGCTAAAATCTTCAAGACATAGCATACTTGGAGAAATTATTTACATATGAGATCAATGGGGCAGATTAGTGAGTCCAAAAATAGACCCACATAGAGCATCATTTGATTTTAGACCAAGGTGCAAAGGCAATTTGACAGAGAAAGAATAGTTTTTATTAAAAGTGGTGCTAAAAGAATTGGATATAGGGGCTGGCCCAGTGGCATAGTTGTTGGGTTCAGATCCCAGGTGCAGACCTACACACCGTTCATCAAGCAATGCTGTGGCAGGCAGCGCACGTACAAAATAGAGGAAGATTGGCACAGATGTTAGCTCAGGGCCAATCTTCTTCACCAAAAGAAAAGAAGAAGAAGAATTGGATATATATAAGAAAAAGAAAAAAATCTTGATCCATATCTTGCATCCTAAGAAGAATTAACTCAAAAAGGATCATAAATCTAAATATAAAACTTTTCTAGAAAAATGTATAGAAGAAAATCTTTGTGACTTTTGTTTGGACAAGGATTTCTTAGATGCAGAACCAAAAGTATGACCCATAAAAGACAATCCTGATAAATCGAACCTCATCAAAATTAAGAGCTTGTGTCTTTGAAATCTACTCTTAGAGAATAAAAGATAACTAGAGAATAAAAGATAGAGAACAAAAGAAGTAAAAAATGGTTTCAAATTACACGTTTTATAAAGGACTTGTATCCCAAATATGTAAAGGACTTTTGAAATGTAATAATGAGCAAACAAACAACTCAATTTTAAAATGACCAAAATATTTGAACAGACACTTCAACAAAGATGACAAATGAATGGCAAATAAATATATCAAAAAGTACCCTACATCTTTACTTATTATGAAAATGCAAATTAAAACCACAGTGAGAAACTGCTATGCATCTACTAGAATGTCAAATAAAATCTGATAAAACCAACCACCAACAAGGGCAAATAAAATTCTTATACGTTACTGATAGAAATGCAAAGTAGGACACTTACGAGGAAAACAAAAACAATCGTAAGGTCAAGAGAAGTGAAATGTTTCAAGAAGGAATGATGAATCAACCAGTTCAAATGCTGCTGAAGAATCATATGAGGTGAAGAGAGAGTGAAGAGAAAATTGGATTTTGCAAAATAGTTGCATTAGTCAGGATTCTCTAGAGAAACAGAAACAATAGGATTTCTCCCTCTCTCTCAGAATTAGTTCATTTGATTATGGAGGCAGAGAAGTCTCCTACACACACACACACACGAACACACACGCGAACATACGCACACGTATGGAGGATTGTTCTTTAGAGCGTGCATTCTCAATAGGCTCGAGATTACCACCAATGGGCTGAAAAATGGTTCTGGGGGCAAAATATCTTATTCTTTTGATGCCTAAATCATAGATATTCTGCAGTTCATAGGCAGATATATAGTACATCTCTTGAGTTAAAATTAGAAAAAATAGCCTAAAAAGATTTCTCGAATAAAAGGTTGAGGAACATTGCTTCATGGAGCATGAAGATGCTCTTGCCTTTGTAGCAAGATTGTGGGCAGAGGATTAGCCACAGATACATGGAGGTCAGTAGATTTGGTAGAGACGAACGGTAAGAGAGAGTTCCAGTATACTTCTCTCTACTTTCCTAGTGAAGAAGGAAATGTGATCACCTTCTAGGTAGTGGCGGCCTGGAGAAGATGTTGGAGTCCTAGGAGGGGATGGTGTCCAAGTCATCTCACAGCCAGCTAGTGGACGCAGTAACTTATTGGGCAGTATTGAAGGTGCCATACTGCAGCAAGTTTGTGGCTGCTGGGGCTCTGCTCCCACCCATTGACCAAGATCACTGTTCACATCCCGGGACACAGGCTATTAGCAACATGTACATATTCCAGGGCTGCCATTCTTGTAAAAGTGTTTACTTCACGTGGCTCCCTACTAGGAAATTTACTAAAGTCTGTAGTTTACTTCCTTGTTAAATTTAAGCACCTGAATTCTCTACAGTCAGTAATGACTATAATTAAAGTCACCTCCATTTAGCAATGGATGTCTTAGTTGACAGTGGAGTTGTAAACACAACCTCAGATAAGGATTTCGTTTTTATGAGTTAGTGTATAAACCTATATCTATGTATATGTTAATGTGTAGGTACATATGTGAAACAAATTGTACTGAAAAATACCAAATGATTTTTTTCTGTCACAGGTGTACACAAGAACATGCTTAGATAAGTGTATTGTTTTTTGAAGTTCATTGTCTTGGGGTCTATACATTGTGGAGAACAATTACATCATTGAGAAAATTCACATGAATTAGAAATGTTAACTCATTCATGGTCTCCATCGTCTATGGACAAATGGGATAATGATCTGATTTATACCTTTGTTATTCTTTGATATATTTTTTCTTCCAGGAGAACAGACAAGATTTTGAGGCTTTTTTTTTAATTTTACTCTTATGAAAAAGCAAAAAATAAACCAACAAAAAGTAAAATGCCCAGGGGGCTGGCCCCGTGGCCGAGTGGTTAAGTTCCCGCGCTCCGCTGCAGGCGGCCCGGTGTTTCGTTAGTTCGAATCCTGGGCATGGACATGGCACTGCTCATCAGACCACGCTGAGGCCGCGTCCCACATGCCACAACTAGAAGAACCCACAACGAAGAATACACAACTATGTACCGGGGGGCTTTGGGGAGAAAAAGGAAAAAATAAAAAATCTTTAAAAAAAAAAAAAGTAAAATGCCTAAAACAAATTACAAAAGCAAAAGAGATTTTCAGGAATTCAAATGGACACATTTTTCCTTATTTTAAAACTAAAGTTTAAAGCAGAAATCTTAAGAAAGTGAATTCAGTGCAATATTTAAATTTTCCAATATCTAGAAACATACAAAAGATAAGTATACTATTATTTCCTTCCTGCAACTAATTAAAGAAATAACTATTTTTAACCATTCATGGAGGGCACTTGCTAAATTTCCTTTCCAAGGGATTCTTGTGTCAATGGCCCCATCTCAGCAAATTTATCCTTACTTCTGTGCCTGTCCAATACATTCCACTTGGCCCAGAATGTAGTTCCTATTCTCATCAGCAAGCAGGTGGCAGTTATGCAACTTACTTCTCAGGAAGAATATACTTTAGCATAGTATGCACCGCTCTGCTTACTCAGCCAATACTAGATTATATTAAAAATCATAGACTTAGCCTCACAATCTTTAACAGCATAGCAACTATTCAATGAATTTCCTTTTTCTTTATTGTACAGTAGAAAAGATCAAACAGTTGCATAGAGATAGAAATAAATTTTTATCGTTAATTCTCTCTCCCGATAGC
The DNA here is from genome assembly GCF_021613505.1 of Equus quagga. Taxonomy (NCBI): domain Eukaryota; kingdom Metazoa; phylum Chordata; class Mammalia; order Perissodactyla; family Equidae; genus Equus; species Equus quagga. The sequence goes on along the minus strand of NC_060274.1, from coordinate 4,516,833 downwards.
ATCTTTTTGTAGTTCTTCTGGGAGTCAGACTAGACTAGAAGCTAGAAGCTGCTTTATTTGAATCTTTCCCTTAGTGGCGTGGGAAAGAAAAAAATGAAAAGAGAGAGAAAACGAACATTTAATATGCATTTATAGTGTACCACGATCTATTCCATACTAGCTCCTTCCACATGTGCCCTTTCGATGGATACTTGCAACACTAAGGCTGTATTAGCATACTATTTTTGTAGATAGCAAGACTGAGTCTCAGACAGCTTCTGCTTCCCATAGTAAATATTGTAATCATAAAGACCCTTCCTACACCCAAAATTCTTGTTCTGTGATTTTCCTAAAAAGGAGCAATTTAAGAATTTAACACATTCAAAATTCTTATTCTGTGATTTCCCTTAAAAAAAGCAATTTCAATATCTATCACATTATCTACTATAGGTAGATAAGCTAACATTTAATATATCTCAAGATTTTGCATTAAATGCTAAAATCGGCATGATTCTTCCCCTACCCATGCCACAAAGCTTCTCTGCTGATTTTCAGAAGCATAACTCTCAAGGGCAAAGAGCTACACATTTATCATTAAATGTTGACTTTAGTAAAGATGCACACTAACAAATGCACTTATACCAAAATTACTTTCTTTGTTCCATTGATTCTTCCTGGTAAATGATCAGAGACTTAAGAGTTCTATGTTTTAAGATAATGATGTTTATTACCAATTATTTACACTATTTAAAATGGAAGTAAAATAAATGCCCAATGGTAGCAGATTGAGTAAATACATTGCAGTAAAGTTATAGATGAAATACCACACATTGGTTCAAAAAATCTTAAGTATTTGAAGATTTTTAATGACATGGGAAATATCAAAATATTACTTCAAATCACAATCAAAATTTTATGTACAAAATGAACACTAAGTGTGCATATGTGAATGTGCACACACGCAATCATATACACATATTTAAAGAAATACTGCAATTTGCTCATGCTCTGGACAATGGGAAATCATCAGATGTTTGCAAGAAAGAATAATCAAGATCAGATGCATTTTAGCAAGAATAATATGATAATACAGTGAGGGATTTACTATGGGGACAAAGCTAGAAAAAGGAGAGCAATTAGGAAGTTATTGTGGAAGACCAGCTTTGAGGATAGGGAGAGATAAGGATCTAATGAAGGCACGAGGGGCATGAATATGACAGAAGAAAAGGAGTGAAGGGAGAAAGCGGCACTGCCCGTGTCACTATAGAGGGCAAAATGCTCAGTATAAACATATTTTATGCGTCTGCATGTATAAACTACCTTGAGAGGCACAACTCCAGATGACTATGTGATCATGTGAAATTTTGCAGAAATAACTCCCAGACTCCACTCATGGAAAGTATGTCTAAGGGCTCCTTGAAGCCAGCACTTTATCTTATCAGTCTTTGTTCCTCCAGCCTCTGGTACAGTGCCTGGTCCACAGGAGATAAGCAATCAATGTTGATTTATAATTGATTGAAAGAACGTAGGCACAGTGCTCTGCTCCTGTCCCAGACAAGCAGGTTATCTTTGACTTTTTCACAAAGTCAATTTACTAAAGTCTCTTTTTCACAGGTTCATATGCATGTCATTTCTGTGTTTGATTAAATAAGGTTCAATATTACTTGAAGATACATTGAACCAACTCGGGGACAAATATACTAGAGGAGTAAGGGGAGCAGTGTATTTCCCCAAAGAACCTATTAGTTGCCGAAAATCCAATACTGGTCAGGAACTTTAGCTAAATTTCCACTCATTCCTTCCTGTGTACACTTCACAAAGACCAATTGCCTCCCAAGTCAGGAGAAAGTAATCAATATCAGTCTCTTTCTCTGAGTAGCATTGGGTCTATGAAAGTTCACAGTGGTCAAGTTTGACAGAACATTTCACCTTGTCTGACTCAAAAGTTATTGAATTTGATTTGTACCCAGAGACACACTATTATAAATGCTTTGGTTGCTACAGCACTTGCTAAAAATAAAGAAGAAATCAGATGCTGGAATCAAGAAGTCAGAAGTGCAAGCACAGACCAGGTGAGTTTGCTTCAACCTTACCCTGACAGCTCAGCACAGAGGTTTGGAAGAATGGAGAAGGAGGAAGACCGGCGTTGGGTAAAGTGGACTTCCATAAAACCAAGAAGGAGCCAAGTTTGACAAAATCTAGGATGTCATGACCCTATTTGAATGAATGCCCATATTTCTAGCCTAAGGAAAGACTTGTATAATGATTCTTTCGTTAATCTAAGCACCAGATACAAGGAAAACCTGCCTACTTTGTAGTTTAATGACGATCTCATTTTAAAAGTGCGACATAGTCATGGTAGAAAATTTCAAAATACAAAAAAGTAAAAGACAATGACAAAAATGGCCATAATGTTACAATCTAGTAACAGTTAATGTTTATATTTTGGAATATGTGTTGAACTACTTTTGTAAGCACGTGTATAAAAATTTGTATATGTTTGTGTACAATATGTAGTATTTGTATTCTGCTTTTTTCTCTTGGCATTTTATTGAAAGCATTTTTACAAAACTTTAAAATATTCATTTACATTGGCTCCATAAATTAAAATAATGTGACTTTTTTATTATTTATTTAATCAGTAATCTATTTTTGGACGTGTGGGTTATTTTCAATCTTTTGTTATTTTAAAAATGTGAGATCAAATATGCTTAAAGATAATTATTGGATTATATCTGTAATTATTTCCATAATATGAAGACCTAGAAGTTGAATTATGGGGGATAAAATTTTTAGGAATAGATATTAACTTCAGAGTGGGAAATGTAACACAGAGGGCAGAGCCTAGACCCTGGAGACAGACGTGGTTTCAAATTCTAGTCATGCTACTCACCTGCTGTGTGAAAGTGGGCAGGCCACATTTTATTTTTTTCTCATATGTGCATTGGAAAAAAAATAGTTTTGCCTTATAGGATTGTTGGACAAAATAAATAACACGATACATATTATTTCTTGGTAAAATGTCATGCTTGGAATAAGCACTCAATAAATGTAATATTGTTTTCATTATTGAATAAAATGATATCCTTTATGAATGTGCTGTGGTCTGCAAATTTGACCCAGATCTCCCTTTTTTAAATTTAATATTAAACTCTTATAGAATGCTTCTAAGGATGGATTGATGTAGCTGATTCATTTTGGCATGTATTCTGTTTTCTAATTTGGTTTAAAGTCTTAGCTTAGTAGCTGAAAAGGTAAATGTGCCATGTCTGCAATGATAATACAATTGCTTTAAGTATATTTGAAGAGAATAAGGGATCATTCTGTGGAATACTGTAAATACTGAGTTCTTGATACCAAACTTCCCAGAAGCTATAGAAATAAACTTCTAACATCCAACTTTGTACTGTGTAGAGAAGAGAGGATGTCATCATGGTAGAACAACCTTAACGGTGTTTTTCAAGCTTTGACTTGGGACTGTGAGCGTGAGTAGCACATAGGTCACTTGTGGTTATTTTCAAATAACACCAAGATTCCTTGAATCCATTCTACGTCACCTCTGTCACTGGCAAGGGGCTCAGAATGACAATGACAGTTGTTGTAATGACAATTACAATATGAGTTGTTGTTGTAATCATGTATCAGCCTCTTTCAAGAATGTAAGAAAAGAGGAAAGAGACATGATTATTCTTTCAAATTATGTAGAACGACTTGTAAAAATGATAAAAGAAGAAATCAAGTTTATCTTCCTTTCTGCAAGTGATTAAATCAGGGCTTTAGTTTACCTCTCTTTCCAATAGTAATATTACTAAGGCATTCTATTTATTAAGCACCAACTATGTGCCAGATAATTTAAATGGATTATCTTACTCTTAGTGACTATTATCAGTTAGACAATGATTAGCACACTTAGCATTATTAAGCTACACCCAATAAATTGCATTGAAGGCTGAGATTCAGAGTGAAATGAAGGAAAGAAAGGAATGCCAGTTTAATATGTTGATTTTTTTGTTACTCAGGGAAAATCATATTGGACTTTCCAGCTCAAACTAACAAGAACGATCAATGAGACACAAAGCTCAGGAGACCAACAGCCTCACCCCTGAGAGATTTCACTGGAAACGTCCTGCAAGTTCTGTCTGTCAGGAATTCAGCAAGTAAACCTCTGTTCCCTTTCTGATGAAGTCACCAATGCTGTTAAGAGTTTCACCAGAAACTTCAGGGTTTAAGGAACATTTGCTGAAATTTTAAAATAAGGAATTGGGAATTCCTATATAAAGCTCCACAGCTAGAGTCTGGAATAACTTGCCCAATATTCCGAATTATTGTTATTTACAAAATAAAAGTACATGTGTGTAGAACATGGCTTTGCTGCTTCAAAGACCAATTGCTTTTCAACCTACTCCAGTAGACATCTACCCAATGGAAACTACCCTGGATAAGGTCACCCATGACTTTCGTCTGGATGAATCCAGTGGACACTTTTCAGTACTTATCTGTCTTCTCAGTTTTCACCACAGCTGTTCACTGCTTTCTTCTTGAAACACTCTCTTCACTCAACATTTAGGATGTCACAATTCACAGGTGTTCCTTTTTCCTCTCTGGAAGCTCTTTTGAAGTCGAATGAGTAGATTCCAGTTATACTTTAGAGGTAGAAATGAAAGACTTGATTCCGGGGGGAGAGTGAGGGAGACAAGCCAAACAAGATCAACTCCCTGATGGACTAACGCAATAGCCACTTAGCTGACTCCCCATCCATCCTTGCCCCTGACCAATCCATTCTCTGCGAAGCAATCAGAATAGTCTCTGCAATGTGCAAAACATAATAAGTACAATATAAAAATTCCTCAGCCTAAAATCACTACATTTGTAACATAATCTGAAATCATACTAACATCCACACATCTACAAGGCTTTATATATATAATCTGAGTCCTTACGACCTGGTCAACTTCATCTTATGCTTCTCCTCTCTCTCTTTCTCTCTCTCTATCTCTTTCTCTCACTTCTGCAGTGCCTCCACTTCAGAAATTCATATCTGGGGGACCTGTCATAAGGACCCTCCTTTTTCAAAAATTCCTAGAATTTGCCCAATTCTTTCCTCTCCCAGGATGCTCATTCATGCTGTTTCCTCTACCTCAAATGCAATTCCCCTCACTGTTCAATGGATAAAATCTACTCTTCATTCAGGTGTATTATTATATATATATTTTTTTCAAATAAGCATTACCAGAACCTAACAATCAAAAGTAACCATCCCTGTAAAGTCTCTCCCTGAAAGTATGACAGTTTATCGCTAAACTCTAAGCATCTTCCTTCATTCACCACCAGACACCACCATGCATCATTCAGAGGCCAATTCCCTTGCATGCAGGGAGAAAATGGATGTATTTGATTCAATATTATCCTGAGTTGTCCATTTGAAGGGCTCCCATATATATGCCCCTATATCCCAGTTATTCTCTCATTTATCCCCTAGATTTTGAGGACCCAAAACCTAAGTAAGACACTGTATGAGCTATGTGGATTTGCAGTGTGCCTGCTTCCCATTACTGCTTTGGTGTTCTGATGTCATTGGCTTCACCATTGGACCAGACTGTCTGTTATATACAAGCCCTCTGGGAAGCAAGCTTAAGGGCTGGTATAAGTGAGTAAATTTTTTTTATCTCCTCAGAGAAATTTAGAGATGTAGGCTAAATATGACATTCTTCAGAACCCAACGGAAAGCTCCCAGGAAGTTAAATCCTTTAAGAAAGAAAGTCAATTCCTGGCATCCTTCCAGTTCACAGCATAAAACTTTCCCTTAGGTTCTCAACTTTTTCAAAGCACCTCCTTCCTCTAAGCTCCCCCGCAGGAGCATCCATCTACTTTTTCAGAACCCCACCAATTCCTCACCATCCTATCCTCCACCACTGAGTGCATTTCCACAAATCCCAAACACTCAGAGAGAAATTTGTGAAGGATTCTAATGCTGGTTGTTAATTTCCCAATTCTCATAAAATTGTCTCTAGAAGTGGGCTGTGTCGCTGTAAGTCTCACAGCCTGTTCGAGGTGGGAGTAGGCTCTTAATGCTGGATCTCCATGAAATATTTCACTGCCTTTGGTTGCACAGATGCCTTTTATATTCTCAAACTTTTTTCAAGGTTTAACTTCCAACCTGTTTGATACAGCAAATAAATATTCTCAGAGACTGTGCTGTTTAAGCTCCTAATGTTGGAAAATATAACTCAGTAACAGTCACATAACTTGAAAGTGTTTCCAGAATAGCATTTACTTTTTCTCCACTTCTGTGTGATACCCCTTCAGATTGGCTGAGATTGAGAAAGAAGTCATATACGTATCACCTAAAAGATGCTCCCTTAGTTTCACAAGGAGAAACTCTGATGTGACCTGTCTAGTGAGTTCTTTCAAAATTTTAGCCAAGATCTCTAGGACTCTTCAGTTTCTGTCTCTAGGAAGTGCTAATTCTTGCAGTTACATAAGTGAAAATTTATTTTTGATGATTTCATGTCTGTTTTGCCCACTTATTTATAAGAGCCACAAAGACACAGTTTGTGTCAGTTTGTCCTGTTGCATTTTCAATTTAAAGCCGTGCTTGGTACATAGTAGACTTTCAATATTTAATAAATTAATGAAGATTTAAACATGCCTCCATACTATATAAAATAAGAAGTGGGCTCTTATGCTTGTCCGCAATAATTGATTATTCTAAGGAGTTTACGCACAGCTACAGACTGATGTCATAGACGTACCAGGGTAAAAAAAAAAGGCACTGTGTAAATTAAATTTTTTGTTAGCTATCCACGACCATGATGAAGCAAGAGACCTAGAACCAGATGTCAGATTACATGTTTAGACATCTGGGAAATGCTATCAGCCTAAGGTTCTACTGGCCGTACCAAAAGTATGGAAGAGAGTGATCCAGAAAAGGCCGTAGATCAATGACCATAATGACATAGAATACAGAAGACAATACTCACTAACAATGACGGTTTATAATCATCGAGAGTTAAGCATTAATGAGAATTAGTGTGAAAGTTCCACTCAAGGATCAAATGACACTGGAAGATTTCTTAAACTTCTGTATCATAGGCAGCATTTTCCATAAAGCCAAAGTCTTCAGAAATAAAAGATGGAAGTTAGATCATCTAATTTTAGGAAGGAGAGAAATCAGCAAGCCATCCAACTAGACTCCAAACAAAGCAGATTAAAGATTACCTTATGGGACAGAGTTCTGGGCAGTCTTGGCAATACATCAGACTTTTAACATTTTGATGCTTACTTTGGTAATTGCATACTATTGCTGAGTGATGACGCTGAGGTAAGGAGGCGAAGTGCATCCCTGGTGGGATCAACATGATTATACTTTACTCCATGCGCACATGATCCTGAAAGTGGAGCATTTAAGAATCTGTAGTTGGGACATTGCAAAACCATTTTTTCAAATGAAAATGGTGTGCAATATTAATAGCAGATGAGAAATTGCCATTCTTGTATGCCAGGGGTACTTTTGTTATATTTCAAGAAGCCTTAACATTCCGTATAGGTAAACACTTCATGTGGGTAGAACAGAGAGGAGGTCAACAGTACAGTGCTACCCTCCCAACTTAATCCAGAAGTTTCCCCGAGAGGCCAATTAAGAAGTCACTTCAGTTTACAATGTTCAGCATATTTGTCTGACGTTGTCTAATGGTGTGTATACTAGTTTTAAATAAGAGTTCTTGAGCACCCTGCTCCAGAGTTTAAAGCAACATCTGCATTAATTTTAAGCATCGGGACACAGAGGTGTCAAAGCACGAGGCTAGGATTTGGGGCACACAGATCTTAGATCTCTTGTCACTGGTAGTTACATGAAGCCTTTAAGGAAATAAAGGCCGTTCCCTGTCAAACTGTGTTAACAACTACATAAATAAAGAAGCAGCGGCATTCAATATAAAATAGCTACAGGACAGAATCACCGACAACAAAGCCCCGAGACTTCGGAAGTCCTCTGGCACTGAAGACATGTTTTCCATAAGGTATTCTTACCGGACCTATCAGGTGCACAGAATGGATCCCAACAGCCACTGCAGCAGGGCCCCATTGAAACAGCTGTCTGATTCCAAGGAGCCAAACAAAAAGGAGTTCACTAAATCACAATCTCAGAAAATACAAGTGTAGTGTCCTGAGTCTCATTTTAATATGTATAGATAATCCCGGGGATGTCGTTGCAATGCAGTCAGATGCAGTAGGTCTGGGGTGAGCCTGGAGGCCGGCATTTCTGCATTTCTGATAATTTCCTAGCTGATGCTGTTGGCGCTAACCCATAGACCACACTTCAAATAGCAAGGCTATGGAGGCTAGGAAGCGGTCCCAGAACTCAAATCATTCTGGTTAGCAGCTCCAAGAGATAAATTGCTCTCTTAAAGAAAAACCTCAGACTGGTCATTAAATCTAAGGGCAGAGCAATAAACCAGCATGGCTCCTTCCAACAGCTCGTTTAATAACAATCCAATGGCAACACTGAAGTACCTCCATCATGCTCCTAACAATCCTGATTCCCTGGCCACCGCTGTTAGCGCCTTGAATACAAATGCACAGATATATGAGACTTTCCAGGATTATAATACCCAATTTGAATGAAATTCAGCTTCAAGGAAAAGACCACCAGGTGGTGAGAGGGCCATGCATTCAGGAAAGAGTTCTGATACAATCGTCTCGAAATGCAGTGTTATATTATGTCCACGAATCAGTTATATCTGCAGTCATTTAGAGAAACAACCACCCTGCTGATGCCATTCCAAAGAGTAAGGGAGATATCACCCCAATCTGCAGCTTAGACATGAAAAGGAAGGGACATATAATGAATAGCAGTAGTAAAAAGTCGCCCATCAAAAGGATGGAAGGCTGAGTTTTCTCTATAAAGAAGCTATGGTTGATTTGAGGTGAATTAAACTAACAGAGTCCATGCCCTTGAGAAGTTTATAATCTAAGATCAAAAAGGGTAGAGCCACTGCCTTTGCTGTCCAAAGAAATAACAAGGTTAAATTCTCTGTATTCACAGAGAACATCTATGACACAGCTTAGGGGAATTTACGAGAAAGCAGAGCAAGATTGAATGGCTGTATGAAGAGATCAGTAAGTACAACTGTGTTCTTCTCTCTTCTCACTCGGAAAAATCATTGCTCCTTTTAATCTTCATCACCGATTCTGGCCGGCAAAACGGGAAGAACTTGATGGCAAATACTTTGTATCCACTAAGAAAAGCCAGTGGTGCTTTTGGGATCTTGTGTTGTGCTAGGAAACACATCTGGATCTCATCACGTCCAATTGTTTTAACAGTTAACTTAAGTGAAAATGTCAGGAAACTTGTACAACTAATGGACCATGACTCAAATGATAATAAATCCTGCAATGTGAACCTGCAGGTCTGCTCCAAACAGCAAAGTGGAGAAGAGGTGGTAGTAGCAGGGGTCCCTTCAGTTACGATGCTCCAAGCATCACATGAAAACAAAACCTGGTTAAGTGAGTAGCCTAAGACAGGATGGGCATTATAAGAGTGACTATACAAAAACGACCAATTAGACCATTTTATGGAGGACAAAATTATTCCCAACTTCCAGTCAGTTTAAGCAATATTTGTGAAAAGAAATTACGGTAGAAGAGAAAATACATTTTATTTAGCTTAATGTGTAGGTTTTATCATATATACATGTCTTTGAAACAATTTTTACACGCAGGAACATGTGACAGTCATGTTTCTTTATAAACTAGTGTTTGTCCCTGCAGAAACTGATGGCGATGACAAGTGTGGAAATTATTCATTAGAAATGTAAAAGAAAATCTCTTAAGGAAAATAAATTGAATGGATCTCATCTGTGTAAGGCTATTTCTCTTATCTCTCCATTCCCAGCCTGTATAGGCATTATTACCCAATTATGTTTCTTAAATTTCTCCCCTGACTCTCATAACAGACTCCTAGTTTAAATGCAAACATTTTAATTCGACATGTCTCTATGTATTTACTTCATATATTAAAAGACTTTAGGCTTATAGTACAAATAAAATTTATATAGTACCTTATATCCAAGTGTCTAATCCCCTTTGCATATCGAATGAATATGATATGGAATACCATTAGTGTGAAAAACTGGTCCTCCTCTCTCCTAAACTCATGATGATTATCATCACCACTTTTACTGAACCAGGATGGACATAACACTATACTGAATTCCTGGTGTAACTTGACTTTTTTATCTCCCTTTAGGAAAAGGGCATTAGAATATGATGAGATGAGATACGATCAGGATAATCTTTTGTTCATTAACTTCATAATTTCTTTGACCTCATTGACAATGGAATTACTTGCATAGACATTAAATTCACTGCTCTGTGTTGTTCCTAGTTTCTTTCAGACTCTTTGCTCCATGACTGTCATCTTAATTCTCAGGAGCTCATTTCTTCTCTGTCTGATCACTTATTTTGATGACTTTGTGCTTCTGGATTTTGGCCCCATTGCTTGCATTATGTTTAATTGACTCTTGTTTGCCTGCCTAGCTTTTGGTCCATTGCATTTCTTGACTTTGACTTCACTGCTTGCAGATCTCAAAAACTCCTAATTGTCTGCATCCGGACTTGGCCATCAGCTTCCTCAGTTCTGCACAATCTGTCTCCAACATTGACCTTATCCCCACATCAAACATCTTGTCCTTATAACCCACGGTTATCCACGGTACGGACAAATGGAGAACCTTGGAATACATTTCTCAGCAAGGAAATCACAAGACAAAGAGTTTGTAATTAAAAGTAATTGAATGGTAATATGCAGATTGTTTTGGAGGCATAAAGAGTGGAAGCAGGAAGTCCACTGCATACTTCATTTCTACTCTTAAGAAATCAGGTATATCTGCATGTCAGATCTGAATCACCTTCTCTGCTAACTCAGGATGGTGAATAAAATTTCTCTTCATACACAGAAAACAATAATGCTGGAGGTTTTTTTCAAGCTAGGTCAAAAACTGTGATCATATAAACTCAAAACAACGGATTTCCGAATGGTAAATTAGCATCAAGTTTGCATTAGTGTAAATTGTTGGATTGCATTTATGTTTAATTTATTTTTTGTTCCCTTCATTTTATTTATTTTTTTCATTGCTGTAACATTAGTTTATAACATTATAAAAATTTCAGGTGTACATCAGTATGTTCCAATTTCTGGAGGTTGCATCATTTAGATAAAGCCTAGTATAGATCCATATGATTGTCTCCAAGGCAGAGAGCAGTAGGGTTCAATTATTCTGTCTACCAAGAGAATTTCATGTCAAATTACTCACCTTCTGCATAGAACAAACTTCTCCAGGAAGCTTGAAGAAGCATTTCTAATTCTATAGGGTGCTGAATTTTTATCATAAAAATGATAAGGGAAGTTTTTTTTTTATCTTCTTCTGAAAAGTCTACTACAGTATTCAATGCTATGATTAGAGAGATGGTGGCTTAAATCTCTTGAATATAAAAAGAGAGGAAGACAGCCTTTGGCCATAATCACTGCTTAGCAGCTTTAGTTAAACAAGAAACTCGGAAAGATTCCTCTCGTTTTAGCTCTTGGCTCAGGAAAGAAAATCTTCGATCTTATATACCTGCATCAGACTACTGGGTATATTATGGACATTTTCACCTCACTATACAAACCAGACAGGAGGTGTTCAGAGATGCAGAAAGATAACAGGGAATATTAGAGGAACTCTATATTTCATATACAGGAAGACACTTGGCTAATGATTTAGTTCCTGTGCTTCTATCAATGCTTTATGTGCTTTTTCCCTCCTGCACATTACCCAGGCAATGTATTCTATTTTCTGAGACCTGTTGATGAATAATGTGACCACTTCTATTTAAAAATCATAACTTCAATTTCATTCCTTCAATATTGATTATTTTTTTACTCTATAATTTTTGAAAACCTATTCTGGTTCCACCATTTACAAATAAACATAGAAAATGTGAAGATCATTTAAAGCAGAATGTAAAAGGAAAGAATTAAGGGTAGTGTTGGAGTCCTGCAAAGATTCCTCTTCATCAGGTGGGAATATCTATAATAGTTTAATTGCGCATACATGCATACTCATTTACCCATAGTCTTTTAGAAGGTCTACCCTAAAAAGATTGTATCCACTGTAAGAAACAGTTCATTGAATTCCATAATACAGCTAATTATTAGGACATTTTTGAGGTTAACCTGCTAACTTAATCCTATTTTAAAATATTATTTTTAATGAGTAATCAAGAGGCATGAAAATTATTTACAATGACATGCAAATGCCATGCTTTCAGAGGGGAAGCATCCACTCACGTTTATCGTAAATGCCCCAGATGTCAAATCCAACAGCAGAAACTCAATGAATGTTAGTTATAAGTAGAATAGAAGAGTTAATTAATTAGTAATCATTTATATTCTGATTGAAATAAGCAAACTGTTTAACCCATAACTGGGGAAGAAATCACTTAGTTATCTAACTTAGACTGCAATAAATTATCCAATTGAAACTGAAGAGAGTTTGAGAAAGCTTTTAGGTTTGTAGTACATATGTTCTCAAAATCACGGCTCCAGATGGCTTTCCTGCTATTTCAGTTGGTGAGGAGACCACTATCAAAGAAGATATTATAGCCTCCAGCTCTATTCAGTTCCAGTCTTTGTTTATTTGCTCTTACTTGCGATTGTTTTCCCAATACAAAATTAATTTATTTACACCACATAAATGAGAACATACAGAAAAACAATAGTAAGAAAATAAAGATCGACCACAAGCCTACCAACAAGACTCTTCCTCTGCAATTTACTGCAATATGTCAAGGACTTTTTCTATTTATTATCTTTTGATCTTTTTCAGAAAGAGATCATACAGTACACAGTACTTCAGAACATGCTTTTACATAACAAATGTGCATATTATAAAATATGACTCTACAACATTTTAACTCACTACATAATATTTCACGAGTAAGGGTGCTGTTATTTCTAACATTTCCTTTTGATAGACACCAAGGTTATCTCAATTTTCTAATATAATAATAAAACTAAAATTCTGAAAATATTTCTAACTATTCATTTAGAGTATCTTTATATAAATAGAGTTGGTTGGTCAAGAATTTTAATAAATATTACCAAATTGTTCTCCAAAAATTTTGCATCCATTTGTCATCTACCTGGAAGTTTGTAACATTGCATTTTTCACTTCATTGTCATCTATAACGCGTATTATCATTCATTTTTGTCATTCTCAATTTGACTAGCCATCTATATTGCAGTGAATGTCAACAATGTTTACATATGTTTACCAGTTTTTCTATTTCTCCTACAGAGAAATGATTATTAATAACCTTAAGCACTGTTTCTATTGGTACATATTTCTTTCTCTTATTGATTTGTGAAGGTGCTTTAAATATTAAAGATATTAATATTTTGCTTGTCACATATACAGAAATTATTTTATGCTTTAACATTGTTTTCATCCCCAGTTTGTTATGGTAGGCCCTATGGTAAAGTTTGTGCCCACAAACTTTAGGATATTGTCCTAGCTATAGGACATTGTCAGTTTCGCACAAATAAAACTCATGCTAATTATAATGCTTGCAACGTAATTTGAGATAATGGAAGACCCATCGCAAAATGCAAGGTGTCCTCTAGGGGCCATCCAAATAGGTACCTTGGCAGGAAGAATGACCAACAAATTCTTATATGTGCATTTATTCATTTATTTAACTAAGTGCATTGGACCACTACTGTGTGCCAAGTACCACATTAAACGAGAGCAGCGTCTGAAGTACCGTCTCTGCTCTTATGGAGCTGACAATCCCCCAGGCATGCCTTTACTATGTACTTCTAAATTGCATAGGTATCAATAATCTAACAAATAAATATGAGTAAAAGTAAGAAACAAATGCAATTCATCATTTTATCACCCTGAATGCTACCAGTGAGATATATAGCATAAAAACATGTCCTTTATTCTTTTGTATGGTGTGCCATGGCACTTTCATTCTGAGTTTCTGCAAATGATGCATCAAGAAATGGGACAAGGTTCACAAAGTCACATAATATAGATTAAATAAAAGGCTTTATTAGAGAAAAGAAAAATTTAATATGCCAAAGCAAACTGAGAGAAGAAAAGGCAACACTGTGCTTCTCCATCATCTCACAGGGAAGCAAGCTGAGGCCAGGCAACTTTGTGGAAGGCACAGCCCCATGATACTCATCCTTTCTATGGGGCAAGCAAAATGACATACTTTGTCACGGAGGTTTTCACAGGCTGCCTGACACCCCAGCAGTCTCGATGGGGGTGCCAGCTATTTATAGAAGTTATCTAGGAAAGCCAGCTGCTTAGCAATGAGGAAACATGGAGCCTATGGGAAGGGGAAGCTGCAGTGCTGGGGAGAAAAGCCCAGTGTTCCATAGGGGTGGAGGAGAAAGTACAGTCTTTCATAGGGGGCTAGAGAGAAAGGCCAGTGCTCCATAAGGGTTAGAGAAGAAAGACCATTGTTCCATAGGAGGCTGGGGGGAAAGCCTAGTGTTCCAGAAGGGCTGGGGGAGAAACCTCAGTGTCCATAGGGGTGAAGGAGAAAGTACAGTCTTTCATAGGAGGCTAGAGAGAAAGGCCACTGTTCCATAGGAGGCTGTAGAGAAAGCCCAGTTTTCCATGAGAGGCTGAGCTTGCATGAGGAACTCCCACTGGAGGAAGGAGGAATCTTCAGTCCTAGTTAGTTCATTGCCCATGAAACCCAGAGTGAGCTGAGTTATTTTTTCGGACATGCCTGCTCATGGCTTTGCATTTGTAATTATGTATTATTTTATTCAAGAATTGTAATGACCATCATTGTGGTAGATTATAGTTTCCATGAAGTCTGCAGAAGAGCTTGTAGATCACTACAGTCCTTTCACGCCATGTGACTTGGGCACCCCTACCATCAAGAGTTCCCTCAATTTGGATGTGCGTAGGCTTGTGGCTACTGTGAAAGTGACAGTACATGACTTTTGAGGCTAGGTAATACATTTTCTGCTGGGTCCTCTTGAGATGCTCATTCTTGGAGGCCCTTCACCATTCCCTGAGGAGTAGAGAGGCTACACAGAGCATTTATGTGTATGCATCTAACTGACTGCTCCCCACTGAAGTCCCAGATGAAGCCAATATCAACCTCCAGACATGTGAGGGAGCCTCCAAATGACCTCAGTTCAGCCACAGTCTGGCACTGCATGACAGACACTAGCAAAAACCATCAATTTGGGCTGAGACAAGATCCAGAACCATAAGAGTTAATAATAAGGATTGTTGTTTTTTAAAGCCCCCGTTTTGGAAGCGTTCATTATGCAGCGTAGATAACCAGAACAGTCATATATGTTTTGGACCTCGGCGAAAAATTAAGTGAAAGTGTCTTTCAATGAACTCTTCTGCACTCCTTTTCAGTTTCAATACACATATCCCATAGTCCCAAAAGAAATTCAGATAGAGGATGAATGATTTTTTTCTTCACCAATAGCTATCATTTTGATTGAAGTTAGTAGATTTCAAGGAAAATGTATGTCCAAAAACTGTATCAGTTGTTAGAATCAATGCATATTGATCAAAAAGAAAAACACAATTGAAGGAATACAAAATCCTCCATAATTTTCAAATGAGTCAAGATATTTCACATTCTAAGTGAATTTTAAAATTTAATTATAATGACACTTTTCTGTCTAACCAAGATGGACTTGCAGAGACTTCCCTCCCACCTGATACAACCAAAAGAAAAAACAAAAGACAAAATACACGAGACAATGATTTTCGAGACACAGGACATCGGGCAATGAAAGAATGAAAGACAGTGATCACTAATATATGGGAAAAAAAACAAAGTGAACTCTATAACAACCACAGCTTAATGCCTTGAAAAGTTTGCAGGGCACAGTACAGAGAAAGGAACCCGGGCAGGATCCTGTGAATTCCATGATGAAGTGACAGAGCAGAAGCTTTGAGAGACTAAGCTGGCTAGAGATCAGAGGACCTACTATTAGAGATGGGAGACTTAGAGAAACAGAGAAAGCGAGAAAGAGAGAAAAGAAATGCAGAAAGATCAGAGACAGACAGAGAGAGAGAGAGAGATCTGCAGAGGTTCCCCTCAAGTATTTAGCAGAGTACTAATCAGTGCATCTGATGCTGAGGAAAGAATGATCATAAAGAGTTAAAATGAGCAAGGAAATATTAAAGGAGATATTGAGTGGAGAGCAACGAAGTTAAAGATTATGGGCAATTTCTCATTGGAAACAATGCAAGTGCAAAGAGAATGGAGCATTATCTTTAAAGTACTGAAAGAAAAATCTGTCAACCTAGAAATCTATATCTAGAAAGAAGGTTTTCAAAAACAAAGTGAAAATCAAGACATTTTCAGGCATATTATAAATACTATAGTGATGAGGAAAATAAGAAATCAAAGCGGTTTAGCTAAGACACCAACAAATAGGTAAAGTGGAATCATAAAAACATAATTGAAAAAAAGAGTGCAAGGAGAAAAATTTAAAAACACCAAATAAGATAAATTGAAAACAGAAAAATGATAAACTTAATGTAACTATATTAATAGTCACATGAAAGGTAAATGGTATAAACATTCCAATTACAAAGGAGAGATTGTCAGATTGGATACTAAAGCAAAACCTAACTATATGTTGCTTACAGTAAATGCACTTCAACTATAAATAAAAATTGGCTAAAAGAAAAGGGATGGAAGAAGACATATCAGTCTAACCACACTCAAAAAGAGACCTGACACATTATATTAATACCAGACAAGGATTTCAGATTAAGGAACATTACCAGGAAGAAGGAAGGTCATTGTACAACAATTATTCAAAAAGACATAACAGTCCTAAATATTTATGTACCTAATAACAGAATATATTCCACATGAACTATTCAAGAAAATGAAAGAGGAAGAAATTCCTGCCAACTCCTCCTGTGGGGCGGGAAGCCAATCCTGATACCAAAAACAGGAAAAGACATTACAAGATAAGAAAACTGCAGTGTGATATCCCTCAGAACATAAAAGCAAAAATTCTTAACAATTGTTTGAGCAAATTAATCCACCAATATAGAAAAAGGAAAATATATCCTAAGTATGGTTCATCACAAGAATGCAGCGTTGATTTAGTATTCAGAAACCTAAGCACGTCATTCAATATATTAAAAAACTAAAAAAGAAAAACCACGTGATTATCTTAATAGGTGCAGTAAAAGTACGTGATGAAAATTCAGCATCCTCTGCTAATAGGTACTCTCAGGAAAGAAAGAATAGGAGGGAACTTCCTCAACCTGATGAAGGACGCTAATCAAAACTCTGAGCTAACGTCATAGTGGTAAAAGACTGACAATTTATATTTCACGTTGTACTGATGTCTGGCTAGTGCAATCAGGCAAGAAAAGTAAATAAATAAAGTCTATTCACATTAGAAAAGAAGAAGTAGAACAATCTTTATTCATATATGATAAGTGCATCCAGACAGGCAAGCTAACAGAATCTACAAAGAAAGTGCTAGATCTAATAAGTGAGTTTACTACATTGTAGAATAGAAACTTAACAAAAAATCAATTATATTTCTACAGACTAGAAAATAACAAATGTAAATTGCAATAAATGAAATACCATGTATAATAGCATGAACATATAAAATACCACCAATGAATCTGACAAAACAATATGAAAGGCCTGAATACAGAAATCTATGAAACCTGGCTGAGTGAAATTAAAGAAGACCTAAATAAAATATTCCACGTCTGTGGCTTGGAAGATTCAAGATTGTTAAAATGTCAATTCTTTCCAAAATGAGCAATAGAATCAATGCAACCTCAGTCAAATTCTCAGAAGGATTTTTTTTGTCAAAGCTGACAAACAAATGAACGAAAGAACTATGAAAGAATTTAGGATGCGAATGCTGGAACACTGCAATCATAAAGAATGGAAATTCAGTGCTTGAGTTTTATTTTTTTGTGGAGTATAGTTATAAACTGAAGAGAATATGCACACCTCAGTTGCAAAAAGTTGAGTGGAATGTAAAGTATGGTAATAAATGAGACAATGTTATTGAAGAAAATAATTTTCTAATGTAAAGCCAGCATTTGGGAGAAGAGAGGCAAGAGAAAAAGTAACTATCTAGAAACCCAAGAAGAAAAGCAAATAAATAAAATGTCTGTACAAGAAGGAAACCTATAAGTGAACCCAGTGATTACTCCTAATTTCCTATTATGGTACGAAGTCTTTTTATCTCTATCCTCTCTGTCACCTTAACAAGGATTAATAAACTAACTAAATAAATAAAACTTAACAAGGATTAGTAAACTAAATGCAGATATTCTGCAGGCAGAAAAGGCATTTACTTGTTATGGTCTTTTCATGGGTACAGCTAACTTGGCATGATATCAACCATGTGCCAGTCATGTTATTAGTCAAAAGGAACCTTAAAAAAAAGGAAGATAGCAGTAGCTCAAACAGAACGCAGGGGCACGGATGAATTTTTAAAGGACAGCAGGCTACTGTCCTCCTTCTCGAAAGCATCTTCTGGACTTCCAAATCACTGCTTTTTCTGCCTGCCCTTTAAATATTGTCATCTAGGGTCCTATTCATACCATTGACTCTTTCTATGCACACTCTACTTATGTCACCTCCCTTGTTCCTATTTTTTACTGTTTATTTTAACCTGTAGTAGCCAAGATGACATAGATACTCAATAAATATTTTCAACCATTTGGTTGAATTTCCCAAACGAATAACAGGTTTGCCAGTTGACTAGATGCTTCAGTTAAGACTAAATAAGAATATTTGGTGGTGAATTTGATCAATACGGTTACATAATTTTTGTTCATTCTCAACATGGTGACTGGGAAAGTGCTGATGTTACAGCATCCCGGAAAATTTAAGGAGAGTTCCTAAAAGGAGAGAGCTCAGCAAAAGTGTTTCAAATCATTTGAGTGGCCCAGACCTTGGTATGAGAATGAAGAAGATGAGGGCTTTAGAGATTTGAAGACTAAAGTGATATAAGTGGTAGAAAGTATCTTTAGGGACATTCTCCATCTACCTAGAGTATATATGGGATATGCTTAGAGATAAACTCTGTACAACCTTCTAGATCTGTTGTGAAACCTGTTTCTCTCCTTGTCAAGAACAAGAGCTGTGTTCTGCAAGCTGGCCACCTGCTCACTGGGTTAGACAGCTGTGAAGCACCATCCTTAATCATTGCAGGCAGATATTACAGTACAGAATCTGAACGCGGATATCCAGTGAGGACCACAGAAGGTCTGCAGGGAGGAAAACTGCGTGGATTCAGGATGAGGAAATTGCTGTCTTTCGTCTTTCTTCTTTCCTCCCAAAAAGTGTTTTCCTTTCCTTTCCAGTTTTGATCATTAAGTTAATCTACTGGAAAATTAATATGTGTTGGATATTTCAAGTGTAGAAAAATGACCCTTTTTAGCTGTTCACAGCTGCAACTGTGAGAAACTGAAATTAATATTGCTGCTAAATGTGGCCGTGAGCTGGGAAAATGACAGTGTTTCTATGTAAGAGTACAAATATCCTTTCTTGGAGAAGTACAAGGCAGCTGCTCAATCCATTTTCCAGAAAGACAAGTGAATTTTAAAAACGCCCCCACAAAACTTGAGCATCTACATTTTTCAGGTAGATCTTGATTATTGTCAATATTTGTCTGAGCACCTTGGAGTAGGCAACCTGCCCTGTACTCACTGTGCTTCCTGAGAGTTGAATGGCAGTCAGGATGCTACCTGACTGAAAGAGAAAAGCCAGAGCGGACCTGGGAACCAGCATACCTGGGAACCCACATGCCATTGCACACCTGGGAACTCGCACACCTGGGAAACTGCACACCACTGAACACCTGGGAACATGCCCTTTCTCTCCCAATCCAGATTTTCTATATCTACTGCCCTCTCTAAAGTGATCATGACTGCCTAGCTAACTATGATGACTCAAGGAGACTGCGTTCACTCACTTCATGAAGGAGAAGCAGGTTTAACCAGAGAAATGGACACGTGACCACAGGTTTGCATCCATACATTTCTCTGTGATGTAAGGTGTAGGCCAGGAGTGGGGAGGGTGTCCAACATCTCCTCTATCCCTGGAAAGAAGCCGATTCTCAGAGTCCTTCTTGTCAGATAACACACAACACATAGTACATAGATATTCTGATTCCCAGGACTGTTCTGATTGCATATCAGGACTTGACTCATTCATATCATTACGCCTGTCTGCCACGTTTAATTATACATTCTGGGCTTCCTTTCCCTTGGCTGTAAATGTTCCTTCTCCTTAGACCCCACAACAGCCCATCTTTACTCTACAAACCTTCCACCCCTGCCTCTTCTCACTGCCATATCAGCAACCACACCCCTACAATGAAATAGCCACGTGCACCAGACAGTTCCGCCACCTTGTGGTCCAGATTATATTTCGAATCATATATATGTACAGTTTACATATAAGAGCGAGAAGATACAGGACTGATGGTCAGCCAGTAGGATTTGGAGTAATTCTCATGATAAATAATTGTTGCCCCAAGCCCCCACATGTCCTGCCACCCTGATTTCTGAATCCAGATTGCTTCACAATCCAGCAATTGGAAAACTGCATCAGCAACTTGTCTCTAGAACCCTGCTCCAGTGTCACTGCCGACACCTATTAGGATTTGTCTGAGCCTGTGTCCTCATGGTTGTTAAATATTTGAACATCACTGCATTAACACGGCCTCTACTCGATCCACTTAATCTTCACCTCTTCCCCCTCACTACAATAACATCGCTCTGTGACAATTCTCCCATGTCCACCACGGGGCCACAGTTCTTTCCTCCTCATCCCAACTGACATCTGTGTGTGTTTCAAACCTTTGGTTTCTCCCTTCCTCCTGTAGTTTCCTTTTCATTTGGTTTCTACAACATCGTTAGGTCCAAGTTATTCAACTTCAGTGGCATTTATCCTCTTTCTTGTTTATGGGGACCCCCTTCTTTCTCGTATTAAACATTAGTGTGCCCCTTGGCTCTTCTCCATGACCCTGGCAGTGTCTTCCTCCTCCATAGCTTCAACTTCTAACCATGGGCTCAGAAATACCAATCTTTAGCTCACAGCTCCCTTTAAGCCTTGGTTTTATACGGCTGGTTATGAATAACAATTTTGAGTGTCTCCAGGTCTTCTTAAATTCCACATATCCTAAAATTAAATCCTTAGTTTTTCTTTCCAACCTACTCTCTACCTATGGCCTGTTCTCAGTGTATGGCAACACTATTACACAGAGTTCCAACCTGGATTCCATCCTGGTTCCTTCACTTTATCTTATTCTACGACTCCAAACATCAGCTGTGTTCCCAAGATTCTTTTGCTTTAAAATCTCTTAGAAGTTCTCTCACTGACTTTTTACTTTCATAGATTAGGTTCCCTGAAGCAGAAACTAAGAAAAATATTTCAGCGTAAGTGCTTTGTTTTGGAGATAGTCCCAATCACATTAGCAGAGTAGTAGAAATGGAGGCAGGAAAGAGAGGTAACCAACACAGCATGTATTGTGAAACACGTCACCATCATCGGGAACTGGAGGTTACTCCACAAAAGCCAAAAAGGCAAAAAGCCAAACAAGCCCAAAGCCTTTCAGTGGCTCTCTTTTTGCCATGGAATAAAGATCAATTTCTTCTCCCAGGTGTGTGAAGACACCATGATGTGCCCGCTGCCTCCCGCTCCTGCCACGTCCGGTGCAGTTTTCCAATGCCTGGTGTAAGTTCAAGCAGTAGACAGTTTCTGGTCTCCTCACCTGCCCAGGCTGCTTTCCCAAGCCCTTGTCTCTTCTCAGACTATTGCATCGACTTTGGCAGAATTTAGACAAGGCTCAGCTGAATAGAGGCCTTATCTGTAACACTTTTCTTCATCCTGGAGGTAAAATCTCATAGATCCCAGAGATGTCTATTAGAGAAACGATGACACTTTTCTATTTACTTTGTTTCTCCCATTGGACGGTGATCCTTTCAGTGAAGAGCCAGAGTGGATTCATCTTTATCTACAGCCTGCATCCTGCCAGTGTTTGTACCATGCTTCCTTGTTTGTGAGTGTGGGGAGGCGTGGAGCCGAGGTGCAAAGAAAAGTGTGATTTGATTTTAAACTCCTATTGAAGGAGTGTGTGTGTGTGTGTGCGCCTGTGTGTGTGGAGATATACTGAAGCAGGATAATTAAATGTCTGATGCAATTTAGCACCTTTCCTTTCCTTTTATTTTTCTGTTTTTTGCTATCTGAATTGATGGCACGTATTTGGCCTAAACCCTGTGTTAAACATTTCTGATGGTTTTGGCAAGCTTCCTGATGAAGTACCAGATGTGCAGGTACCAGAATAAGGACTGCCAGTTTCTATCCATGGAGAAATTAGTGAGCTTAGAAAACTCACACCTTGAGAATGACAAAAATTGGTATTTTATTTCTTATGAGAGGATTTTCAATGCATGTGTATATTTACAAAGGGACACTGAAGAACTGATTAAAAGTAGGACAAGTAATGAGTAGTTATTACATCCTGAGATGTAATATCTTTGGCTTGAAAGTGAATCTGGCTACAGACTAGATTTCCAACTGTACCACCATCACCTATGCCACTTTCTCCCAAAATGCACAGATTTTTACATCCCCTTGATTGCAAACATAGACACTGCTCTCCACCGAAGAGCCAACATAACGTTTTGGAATCACAGAGTTTTAGTCGATAAAAGGCTTGGGCACAGAAGACACAAGGCACTGGATCCTCATCCCACCCCCTCTTTCTGCTCCCTCCTAACCAACTCTGAGCCTTGACTCTCCCTGGATGAACCGCCCATGATTTCTAATTATAGGAGAGGGATAAAAAGTAGCAGAAAGATGTATTTTATTTTTATATCTGCTGCCAGTAGATTGCTACTCACATTGCTCTAGGAAAAAAAAAATGTGTTTACAAATGTATCATTATCCAGCAGATCTTAAATTGCACAACTATTAGCTGTTACTATTGACTATTGTCAGAATAGTGCTACTGCCTGGGAAAAGGTCAAGTCTTTTCATTTGTTTTTTTTCATGTGATGAATAACAAATAATGAACCACAGCATTTATTGGGCTGTTGAGATTTCTTTCTCATATCTGCAGACTAGTTACCAGTTTTATACTTTCTTTGCTGGCATCAGACAAATGAGTTTCATATTTATTTCATTTTTTAATCCCAGAAAGGAGGTCTGATTGGGGAAATTACTGCTCAGAGGAACAACTACAAGCAAATTATATTACTTATACAAATCTTCACATGCTAGTTCATGCCTTTAGCCAAGAGCTGAAAGACAGGTTGGCTCTGATGTCAGGAGGAAGGTGATCAATGAGTCCTAGAGGTGTCAAACGATAGCCTTTTCCATTTCCACACACGTCAGGGGCTCTAGTTGGTCTGAAGTCTGAAAACAGAAATGCCGTACTTTCCGCACTTAGCCGTTCATTGGCTGATAAAAGGTGTTAACCATAAGCCTGGAGAAGAGAAACAGCCATCTTAACACACTGCCATTGACTCTTCACCTCCCAGGGAGGCATTGTGATGCCATGGCAGATCCAAATGAAAACACTCTTGGCAGATAATCACCTGCTTGCTAGGCAAGTGCATGTGAATTATATTAGCAGCTTCTAGGAGCTTCACACGGACAGGAAGCCCTACTTTCCAGCTCACAGACAAGCTGAGATTTTGGATGTGGACAATCAGACTACAAGAAGGTGCTAAATCTTCATGAGGGTGTGGGCTTCCAGACAAAACAAAACACAAAATCCTAAGGGTTTGGTGGAAGAGATCTTTGAAAAAAAATAGAGGTGAAAATAAAAAGGTCTTTCAGGGTTGTTGCAAAAATTAAATGCAAAAGGCTTGCAAGCTAAATGCTCTCTTAATGTTTTTTCTTATTATTATTGGGAAGAGCGTGACCTATGCAGAAAAAAATTTTTGTTCAGCCAAAATAAGCACAATGCATGTGTTTATTGTCTGCTCTGGAGCCCTGGCTCCCAACTCACCATGGATGGACTGGGAGAGAAGAGTTATATTAAAGGACACTCGCCATGTGACTGGACTTATATAAGCCAATTTCCAAAACGTGTTTTATTTAGTGCTCACAACCACCCTATGCAATGCATTATCACACTCACATGAGCAGATGAGGAAACTTAGCCGTAGCGAAGACACATGCATTACTCAAAGTCATAGGGCTACGAAGACAGGGACCTGGGATTCCACACTATGGTTCTAAACACATCCTGGTTAACTGCAGGGAGCTCCCACAAACTCTGCCCACACAAAAGGAAAGAATCACAGAGAAGTTGAAGAGGGTAAATAGAAAACACAAAACCAAATAGTACAATGAATCCAAATAAATGACTAATTACAAAAAAAAGGGACTAAGTACTCCAGTTAGGAGATAGAGATTTTGTGATCAAATTTTAAATTGTATAATTTTATGCTATTTATGAGATATAGATCCAAAATGTAAGGAAACAGACACTATGAAAATAAAAGGATGAAACAGTACACATCAGACAAGAACTTTATGTAAATTAATAAACACTTTAAGGAGTAATATCCAACTCTACAAGAAAGGATAACTATGTAACAATAAAAATACTTAATTCTCCAAGAAGAACAAAAAAAATCTAAACATGAATGTACTCATTAACATGCCTCAAAATATACAATACAAAAATGAACAGAACTACAAGAAGAAACTGGTAAGTTCTCCATTACATAAGAGAATTTAGCATCTCTCTCTAAAACAGATAGATAAGGGTAAAAAATAAGATTAAAACAATGAAGAACCTCTAACTAAGAATAGCAGGAACCATAGTTTTTTAAAAGCCACACTGAGAATTTCAGAAAACTAACCATGTAAACATCTGTAAGCCAAATGACAACCGATTTCAAAGGAATGACATACTAAAAATTCCGTCCTCTCATTGAATCTAATTTTAAATTAGATCAAAATCTAAAAAGTTTACCAGAGAAAAAACCTCAAATACCTGTGAAGTAATAAACAGTTTTTTATAGCTTACAGATCAAAGATGTACATTAAGTTAAAATAAATAAACATATATACACACATACATATTTAAGGCTATAAAGTTACCTCCCGTCACTGTTTTAGCTGCATTCATAACTGAAAAATAATGTACTTAAGAAGTCAGGATGAGAAGGAACCAATAATATAAATTTATAAAAAGTAAAAAGAATAAAATAATAAGGATAAAAACAGAAATCAATAAGAGAAAAATAAGTACTGTGTAGAAATGATCAGCAAAGTTAAAAATGATCTTTTGAACCAATGTGTTTCCAAGATACTATACAACTGACTGGTTAGGATTTTTAAAAGACAAAGATCAAGAGAGAAAAGGAGGGAAGGAGGGAGGAAAGAAAAGAGAGAGAGAGAAACAACATTTAGAATTAAAAAGAGGTCAACTCCATAGATGTTGTAGACATTAAGGCCATAGTGAAAGATGTTAACAATTTTGCACCAATGAATTTGAAAACTTATTTGAAAGGAGAAAATTTATATAGTAATACAGCTTTCCAAAATGATTCAAGAAGATATAAAAACCCAGATAGTCCTATGTCCCTTAATCAAATTCAATTAATAATTTAAATTATTCTCACAAATAAAACACCAAATCCATAGTTTAATAGAATTTACAAAATATTCAAGACAAAATTAATTCCAATGTATACAAGCTGTTCCAGAGAGTAAAAAATAAGATATTTTCCAATTTGCGAGGTTAGTAAAACTATAATACTAAGTCTAGTGTGGAAATAAGAAATAGGAAATTACATCATAACTAGATTCAGGGTCATAAATGCAAGATTCCTAAATACAATGTTACATAATCTAATTTAGGAATACATAAATAGTAATTTATGTATGTATGTATGAATAGTAAAAAGAGAATGCATCATGCTCAAATGAGAAAAGTCAGAAACTCACTGTTTAGTTCAAGTTGGAAAAGCAATTAATGTAATTGTAGCTGAATAGCATTGGATAAAATTCAACAGGCACTCATAATAAATTATCCTGGAGAAGCAAGAGTAGAGCCATCTCTCTTAACCTTGGAAAAGGCAACTACGAAAATACAAACGAACGAAAGAACAAACATAACCTCTGGCAAAAAAGATGCCAGACCGTGACACGTCTGAAACAAGTCCTTTACAACCAGCGAAAGGACAATCGTGCACACTAGCACCTATTTTCATCCCCACTGCACTAAAGTCCTACTTAGCACACCAAAGCAAGAAAAAGAAACACGAGTTGCAGGGACTATCGTATTCCCATATTTTATACTTTCTACATAGAAAATTAAAAGCATCTGCAAATATATTAAAGATCTTCTCAAGCTGAATCTGAAATTGACATAGAACAAGAAAGAGTTAAGAATGGTCAATATTCTGAAGAAGAAAAGCGTGAGAGGTTTTGTCCTACCAGATATCAAGATTCTACAAAGTTATAACATCTAAGATGGAGGTATGAATGCAAAAAGTGACAAAAACACAGTGGAAAAGAAAAGATAGCTGGGGCAGGAATAAGAGGTCTTCATAAATGTGGAAAATTCATACAGACAGAAGTGGAATGACAAATTGATGTGCGAAAGATGTGTCAATAATGATGCTAAGACAATTGGCTATTATACAGTGGGAAAAATTAAGGTGATTTGTACGCCCTACACAAAAGTCATTTCCAGGTAGATTAAATAACTTAAAATGAAAAAAAAAATACTTTAAAATATTGGAAGGAATTATAGAAAGCATCTTTATAATTTGGGAAATTGTTAAATATTACACAGTAGAAACTGATAAATTCAATTTAATGAATACTAAAAAATAGTTTTGAATCCAAATACACCATAAAAAAACGCAAAGATTGCACTCACTTTTGGAGAAGATATTTATAATGCATATAACTGACAAAACAAACTAGATTCTACATTGTAAACAGCAGTCTAACAGGTCAATAAGAAAAGATAAACACAATAAAAAAAATGGGTGGTAGGCAGTTCACAGGAAAGAAAACCAATCCAAATATAAACACATAAAGAAAATTTCAACATTGAAAGCTACCAAAGAATGCTACTTTTTTTAAAAAACGATAATTCATTTCTCACAAATTGTGTTGCCAAAATGTGGAGTAACAGAATTATTTGCACCATTGATGATTATACAATTTTATACTATTACTTTGGAGAATAACTTGGCAATATTTACTTAAGTTGAAGATTCAAATAGCGTATAGAACAAATCTACTCCTTAATCTTGATACTCCAGCGAATTACTTTTACATATTCACAAATGGACATGTACAATGAATGTTCACTGGTTGTAATTTTTCCCAAGGAAATGACAAAAATACCCACTGACAAAAGAACGAGTACATATTTTGTGGTATTTTCACAAAATAGAATAGTATACTATAAAGAAAATTATAAGAACAATAGCTATATATAGCATGATGGATTTATCTCACAAAGAGTGATTAAAAAAATTTTATGTCAATTGCATAACGTTTTAAAATATACAAGACTATATCATACAATGTTTGATGATACACGCGTTTTTAAATAAAACTATAAAAGCAGTATTTAGATATGATAAACATCAAATTCAAAAAGTTATTTTCCTCAAGGAAAGGAGATTGGAGAATATGATTGGGAAGGTGTATATTTGGGGGTGGGGTGACTTGAGCCATACTGACACCATTTAATTACTGAAGGCAGAAATTATACCACTCTGTCCACTGTTTTGAATGTATGTTTCACAATAAAATTTTTAAAATAATAAAGGAAACCTTCCCTGAAACCAAACACAGATCTTTTGACATCTGCTAATATAAATCAGTACAAAGCAATCTGTTAAAATATCCTGCCCAGGTTTGGAATCAGCACAGTTCCATGGAAGAAAACTAGGTTTACAGGGGGAAAATGGCGTTCATGGAGAATGGCTTCATTTTCTTTGTGGTGATCTCTTACCACATGGAAACTACCAGGTGTTTGCTTTTTATAGAATGTCCCACCGATCTTTTCCCAAACGCCTTGTGTTTCCATCATTGCTCCTTTAACATTCTACTATTACCTTGCATGATGAAAAGAATAACAGATTTCCCTTCACTTGTGAAGGTCATCTCTGTAAGGGCTCTGATACATGCATACATACATATTTTGCATGTATGTTGTTGCTATATAATCTTGTATGTGACGTTCTGATCTGTGACATTCCAAATGCCAGACTCCATGGTTCATAACTTTAGAGCCAATGGCAGTGATGTAGGCACAGAGGTGAAGACCTGGATTTTCAAAGAAGCCACACT
The DNA here is from genome assembly GCF_021613505.1 of Equus quagga. Taxonomy (NCBI): domain Eukaryota; kingdom Metazoa; phylum Chordata; class Mammalia; order Perissodactyla; family Equidae; genus Equus; species Equus quagga. The sequence continues at coordinate 4,488,477 of NC_060274.1, read as the reverse complement.
GTGCGTCCCATCCACAAACATTCTTCCAGGTGGATGGAACGTGATAGCAGCAACATGCACGCAGAGCTTCCTGAGGACACAGCTTTAGTCATTGCTTTTAATCCTTACAGCAGCTCTCAAAGCCAGGCCTTGCTACTTATTTCCCAGAAAAGCAATATGATGCACGTATATTATGCTGCATCCCCAAAACACACAGCTACCAGGTGGAGGAACTGAGCTGGATCTTCGGGTCATCTGCTCCAAAGCTCTTTGACCACGACAAGTGGCTTCTCTCATCATATGTTTTCTTTAATTAAATATGGTTCAGTTCAATTCAACTAAATAAGCATTCATTGAATGCTTACTGTGTGCAAGGCTTGCTTTAAAAAAGTTGTGGTGGCTGATCTCAGAGGGACATCCAGCACAAGCAGGGCTCATGTGAGAGACAGTACAGTAGAACAATCACACACGGTGGGGTAGGTTATATTATCGTTCTTAATTATTTGCTCCTTCCCTATAAAATGACCATCTATCCCCGTGTGTTGCCTTCACTTGCCATATCCCTCTCTTCATCAGCTTTGGGACTGCCATGAGTCATGCCTTGGCCAATAAGTGGGACATGAGTGGACATGGCAGATACCACTTCGGAACAAAAGCTTCCAGGAGCACTAATTCCCATCAGATTCACACCAGGTCTCAGGATCAGTGAACGGGCAGAGCAGCACTGAACAACGCTTTCACGTTTGTGGCTGATCCCCAGCTACCACATTTATAACGTGAGCACAAAATAAATCACGTTATTGTAGGGAACTGAGACTTTGGGTGTGCTGTTTCTATAGCAAACCCGGCCCCTCCACACGTGCATGCACACGCACACACACACCCCCTAGTATAAAGCAATGTGTAAATCAGAGAAGGTTTCAGAGAAGAGCCAGCTTTTGACCTGAGGTTTGAAGGATTTGCCCAACAGCCACTCTTCTCCACTTCAATTCGACACCTGCTTTTGTCATCTGATCCCCACACACACCACCTTTGCAACTTTGCTCTGGTTTCTGCTTCGATAGTCCTGCTCACGGGATCCCCGCCTCCAGTTGAAGCCCACGCTTCCTTCTGGTGTCCTCGAGGCTCACAGACCGTGTCTTCTGGGCCACACTAAGGAAATCATAAAGTAATGGCACTGTATGTGTTTAGATGAGGAAAATGAAGCCTAATTCTGTCCAGCAAGTGGGACAAACACTAGCTCATCGTTAACAATACTATATTTTTTTTATAAACAAGAGCAAGATATCCTGTATTTATTCACAATTTATTCATATACTCTTGTTTATTAAATCGTAACCATATTCCCTATCATTACTGAAAAAACAACTTGGATTATTGCAAGTTGAAGGATATGTAGATAAGAACATCTCCTTCATCTCCCGATATATCCACAGGCAACACACTGGATGTCCATTTCACCAGCCTGCAAATTGGCTCCGTGATTCAGGGAGAGGCCTGGAATGTGAGGACTCCTGACATTTCTCTGAACTCTACTTTAGTTCAGAGGTACTGACCTGGGTGTGGTACAAATGACTTCTGCCTCAAATATCAGGAGAAGGAATCTTCTCAAATGTTATCTTCCATGCAACTGTAGGCAGAGTGGACAATAAACTTGCAAGATAGGAAAATAATTGGGACCCAAGCATGATTAATGGAACTATTAATGCATTGCTGATTGCTCCTTGAGCATCTTGATAAAATAACCACCCACCAGAGCCAGCATGGCACCATTGGTTTAGGGCCCTGGCAACCACAGTTAAGGTCCTGAATATTTCAGAGCACGGTTAACGGGATTTGGATATCACAGCCTTCAAAGTCAGGAGTGGGCATGCAGCCCTCAGCACTTGAGTGGATGTCTGGAACCTATGCCTTTCCCCAGAAATTCATCTGGCCCCACTTAATGTGTGAGTACCTTGCCTTCAAACGTGGCCAGCTTTCGACTCTGGATTTGACCACACCCTCCCCTTTTCTCTGTAACCCACAATTAGGGAATAATTGATCTCTGAAAAGTAAGTTCCAGAGAAATGATGGAGAGAGAAGCCAGATTGTGTTCAGCTGAGTCACGAAACGTACGGGGCAAATAAGAGGAGACTAGTCTTCAAAGAACGTTCTTAGGGTCCTTTAACAAGCCCTCTCTCAATGAATACTGTGTATTATGACAATCGGTTCATGTGGCTAACTACCCAAGGCTGTAACTTCCAGAAAACAGTAACTGGCTTACAGTAGGCACTCAACAAGACTTTGATAAATAAATTAATGATATTGCTGAGGCAGGCAGAAATGGATGAAGGATCCAAGAAAGAGTTTTTAGTCTATTAGGGTTTTTTTGGTTGATGGTCTCCTTTAATAAAGTAGATTTTCAGACAACGTCATACGGCCTTTCAACAGAGTTGTTAACAGCATAGGATTTTGAAGCAGGTGGGGCTAGATTTTAATTTCTATTACTTGTGGCTTGGAGCTCTTGGGTAAGTTGCATTGCCTCTCGGAATCTCGATATCTTCATTGCTGGAGTGGGGGTGATATCTTCTCAGAAAGGATGATGTATGGATTCAAGTTAGACCATGTGGTGTAGTGTTTACATGACAGGATCTGGCACACAGCGTGCCAGATTTCAATGACAGTTTGTGCATGCACGTGTGTGTGTGTTTTGAAAAGAGGAAGACAATTCCATGATAGGAAAGGGAAAGAAAGAAAGTGTTGGAAATAATGAAGGTAAAATGTGTTAGTGGTGGAGGCTGGGTGGGAAGGAGGGGGATTGGAAATAAAGAAACCAAGGGCATGGAAAAGGAATTCACAGCACACATCTCAAAGACCTGCTGAGGATGCCTTGAAGAGGTGAATGGCAACGGCTTACGAGTCAGCAGACACAGGAGCAGAGGAGGAAGACCCTATCCCAAGAGCTAAGGCTGTGTAATTTATGGCGAAGAACCTTTTCCTGACTGAATGTCTCTGCAAATAGTCACATGACATTTTCTGTAAATAGTCATGCCTTTCTCTCCTTCTAGTTTTGTACCTGCCGTCTTTTCCTCACCTCGCTATCCCACAACAGGAGGAAAGATGTTTTTGACTGCTTTGTTCTCTGGAAAGGCAATAGCATGCTTTTAAAATAGTACACACGGCATTGGGTCCAGACGTGTGTCAGCTTATATGTGTGCACCTGTGTCTGAACCCACAGGCACTGCCCCATGCAAAGAGGTGCTTCTGCCCCGGAAGGAAATTAAAATGCGCACGCAGACGCACACCTGCACTGCATACCTACACATCCGGTTAACTCGCAGCAAAAGAGGCACGGCATCTACTTCATGACAACTTATACGTCCCTTTATTTGCAGGTAAGTTTCATGAAAATCTCATTTCAATTTAGCAGAATTCATTATTGCTTCAGCATAACACCATTAAGTCCTTCTAGAACATTTTCGCTGTTATACTCAGTTGAAAATTATTCTAAATATGGGGGCTAAAACTAACCACACACATGCACATCTAGCTCATCCTTCTCAGATGCTGTAGATTCCTCATTGATTTGATTTACAACATTGCCTTTTTTCTTTATATATGCTCTTTTCAATATATTTTCTGACGCAAGCACCCCAAATGCCCTAAAAGAAGTGAGGGAAAAAAGGGATTGTGATAAACGGCAGTGCAGAGAGCACAGGCTGATTCTGTACTACCATCTAGAGTCCTGGGAGATCATGACAATCTTTACTCTCCCGGAAATTCAGTGAGCTTTGAGAAAAAAAAACAAAATGTCTTTTTTTTATGCTTATGTCTCATCAGTTTAACCCCAAGTTAATTAAACTTGTGGTATGCTGATAACCTTCGCTTTTATAAGATCCTATCATTTCCCAGAAATGCCTCTATTTTGCAATCAACACACTACTAAGATCCCACTGACAGGAGGTGAGGAATGACAGGGCCAGCCTTTTTAAGATGCGAAATTCAGTCTTACCCATCAATTTCTGATTATATATCCTGGGGAAAGGGTATTTAACAACATAACATCAGATGGGATTTTATTAAATAGAGGGAAAATCTGGACATCTAAGCGAATGCATCTTAGACCAAAAATCTGTGTTTTGAATGCCAAGTAAAAGCGTGCTAAAGAAGAGCAAAGGAAGGGAAGAAACATAAAGTGTCTATTATTTTTTCCACGTGCTTCCCCTTTTCCCTTAAACCCAAATTCTTTATCTCAGGCAAGTTGGCTGTCCCTGCGGTGTGTCTGACTTTTATGAATATCTCCGTCTTGCAGAGGGTTGCCCAGAGCTATCAGTGGTCCCTGTTTCCTCTGAATTAATGCCATTGATAAGCAGTAAAAGGGAGAGATGTTGGCAATATATGATTATGGATTAAATGATGCAATTTCAGGGTTAGTCTACAGAAAGCACTTATGAAGGATGGGACAAGTGAAGATGAATGGAAATGAAGGAGGGCACTTACCACACACTACCCAGGGCCGGCCGATTCCAAGGCTCTGCTTCCACCTGCTGGCTCTGAGGAGAACTGAGCCTGAGCAACCCCGCTGGATCTTCAACTGTTGTCTCATTAAGAGAACAGTTCTCATTTCAGGTCACAGTTTACCTTCAGCCTTACAGACCTGTCAATTAGCCCTCTTTGGGTATTCTGATTCATTTCCAACAGGAGACATGCCAAAGACCGGCAGAAACGCTGGGAAATATATTCTGAACACAAATGGTATGTTAGGGGTTGAACGGATGCTGATGCTTTGTTTAAACTAATTGATAAATTTAAGCAATGTACATGTGAGAGCAAGGCAGAACCAGGGGATACAACTGGTGATAAATTTAGGTATTTATTGAAATTGTTATTTGACGATTTATTCTCTGCTGCATGTGTAAACAAATGCACACTTTGCATTTTAACACTAACGTTATTTGGTTGAAATCCAACGAATGCATTCGGAAGCTTTATGCGCGAGCCTGTCCACATGCCACCATCCAGTAAAGGGCTGCCCCTTCCCCACTCTCCAGTTTCAATCTCAAAGGCACTGAAAATAATTTTGACCAAGTATTTCTTTTTTTTTTTTTTTCAGATTGACTCGGTATTTGATTTCTCTCTGAGACTGAGTGCTACCTCTAGCTCGAAATGAGATTTCCGGTGTGCATTAAGCTAATTTGGACTGTGAAAAAGTACAAGAGCAGGAAGTCGATTCTGAGACCAGATACCCTGAGAGGGGAGTGCGGGATAAGTGGGGAGAAATTAATTAACACTGCCTTAAGCGATTTCACTGACTCAGGCGGGATGGTTGAATACCAGGATGCTGAGCACCAGGGAACTGTGGTCACAGCCCCTTTTGGGGTGTGTTGCTTGATCTCACTACATGAGAAATGGAAAGAACATATTTATAAAGAGAACGGAAAACCTCCGGACAGTTGAAACGCGGTAGACTGATTACGATGGGGGGAAGCAGCAATTCCCACTGCTTCCTGAGCTGCATTCACAGCTGCGGGAGGAGGAGAAAAGAATATATTTGAGGTCTTTCAATGGAACACAGAGATGTTTTAATGTGATACCACCCAATGGGGTGCCCTGAGAGAAGGAACGCTGACGGGTTCACAGATACAACGCTGCTTTTCTCCGTGCAAAAGAGAAGCGAGCAGTAAGGGCTCCTCTGGGAAATAAGGTTTTAAAAGTTTATAAACACCTAGAGATCAAATCTTCCTCGTTTCCAGTGTTGCTATGCATATCTCCAATAATACATCTAGCAGGCGCGCTTCTTTATTTTGTTTCTTTATCTTGGTTTGTAATTCCCTGGTTTTTTGGCCAATGAATACTTATATTAGAACAGAATAAATACATTCTTTCCCTGTCATCCGAATGAAACAAATTAAATAAAATATAGCAAAGAAAAAATCACATATTTCTAAAATTAATGTCATAACAATAAGTTATGTCAGTGATACATCTTGTGCTGGAGAAAAGTGTTAAGACCTGATTACTAAATACCCCCTGGGGCTGAGCTAACAAGACTCATGGACCCTCCTGGTCATTAGCAAGGACAAAAGAACGTGGAGGAGATCCAGTTGACCAAAGCAGCCCAAGGAGACAGTGCTACATAGAATGAATTATGGATATGACGAATGCATTGAGCTTTCTTCCAGCGGAAGAGTTAAAGAGGAAAATGAAAGGTGCAGGACTTAGTCACCAAGCCATCCTTACCTGATAGAATAATTAAGCAATTAACACGGCTGCAAATTTGTGGAATGGACGCTGTGATAAAGGTGCAGGTTTACACTGCTGCATGGCATTCGTTTGCTTTCAAACAGGCTAAGAGGGGCTGTGAATGGCCCTGCTCCCATCTGTACTATTCAGATATGGACTATTTTGGCTGCGGAAGAGATCCACAATGCTGGCTCCAAATTCCAGAAGATAATAGGCTCGGTTTTCTTTCTTTACACCCCAACGTTGCTGCCTAATGCATCCATCAGGGATGAAATGAATCTCCATCTCCTGGGGAGCCATCAAGTAAAGATGGCTTAGAGAAGGCAGGGCTGCAGAATGCGCATCACTGGGCATGGTTAAAAGCGCCGGCTCCACCACCAGGCATAAGGGAGCAGGCGCTGACCTGTCTCTCATGTCTTCTGTCCCTGGGTGAGTCATTTCATCTCTCTATGCCCCAGTCGCTTCATTTATGGCGGGGAGATGATGATAACGCCCCCTCAAAGGGGAGTTAGAAAGATGAGATGAGCTAGTGCACAGAAAGCATTTCATAATGCAGCTGATCAACGTTATAGCTATAACTCATTTAACTTCCCTTAGTGCAGCATCAGCCATGTGCTGGGTACAACATGTCATTTTTATTCCTAACAATAACCCAGTGAGTTTGGTATTAATTTACCCATTTTCTGGATGGGGAATCCGAGACACTTTAAGTGCTCTGTCTAGGTTCACACAGGACTAGCGACAAGGTGCACCTGCAGACTGAGGACTCAGAAGCTGACTGTGCTTTGTCATGTTGACCCCACCACACTGCAGTAAAGAAGGGGACTGTTGCCATCAAAAGCACTTAAATTAATATTTTTTTTTATTTTATTGAGGTCATGATAGTTTACAACATTGTGAAATTTCAGTTCTACATTATTATTTGTTAGTTACCACATATATGTGCCCCTTCACCCCTTATGCCCACTTAGCAACCCCTTTCCCCTCTGGCAACCACTAATCTGTTCTCTTTCTCCATATGTTGTTTATCTTCAACGTATGAGTGAAAACATACATTGTTTGTCTTTCTCTGTCTGTCCTATTTCGCTTAACATCATATCGTCAAGGTCTATCCATGTTGTTGCAGGTGGGACAATTTTGTCTTTTTTATGGCTGAGTAGTATTCCATTATATATTTATCTTTACCTATTCATTATCTATTCATCAGTTGATGGGCACTTGGGTTGCTTCCACGTCTTGGCTATTGTGAATAATGCTGCAATGAACATAGGGGTGCATAAGTCTCTTTGAATTGTTGATCTCAAGTTCTTTGGATAAATACCCAGTAGTGAGATAGCTGGGTGGTATGATATTTCTATTTTTTAATTTTTTGAGAAATCTCCATACCGTTTTCCATAGTGGCTGCACCAGTTTGCGTTCCCACCAGAAGTGTATGAGGGTTCCCTTTTCTCCACATCCTCTCCAACATTTATTTGTTGTCTTGGTAATTATAGCCATTATAACTGGTTTAGGTGATATCTCATTGTAGTTTTGATTTGGATTTCCCTGATGATTAGTGATGTTGAGCATCTTATCACGTGCTTGTCGGCCATCTGTATATCTTCTTTGGAAAAATGTCTGTTCACATCTTCTGCCCATTTTTTGATTGGGTTGTTTGGTTTTTTGTTGTTGAGTTGTCTGGGTTCTTTACGTATTTTGGAGATTAACCTTTTGTAGAATATATGGTTTGCAAATATTTTCTTCTAATTGGTGGGTTATTTTTTCATTTTGTTCATTATTATTTCCTTTGCCTTGCAGAAGCTCATTAGTGTTATGAAGTCCCATTTGTTTATTTTTTCTTTTGTTTCCTTTGCTCAAGGAGACATGGTATTCTAAAAGATGCTTCTAAGACCAATGTCAAAGAGCATACAGTCTATATCTCCTTCTAGCAGTTTTATGGTTTCAGATCTTACCTTCAAGTCTTTAATCTATTTTGCATTAATTTTTGTGTATGGCAAAAGATAGAGGTCTACTTTCATTCTTTTACATGTGGCTGTGCAATTTTCCCAACAATTATTGAAGAGATTTTTCTTTCTCCATTATATGTTCTTAGCTACTTTGTCTAAGATTAGCTGTCCGTAGATGTGAGCTTTTATTTGTGGGCCTTCAATTCTGTTCCAATCATCTGTGTGCCTGTTTTTGTAGCAGTACCATGCTGTTTTGATTACTGTAGCTTTGTAGTATATCTTGAAGTCAAGGATTGTGATGCTGCCAGCAAATTCTTTTTCTCAGGATTGCTTTAGCTCTCCAGGGTCTGTTGTTACCTCATATGAATTTTAGGATTCTTTGGTCTATTTCCATGGAGAATGTCATTGGGATTCTGATTGGGATTGCATTGAATCTGTAGATTGCTTTAGGTAGTATGGACATTTTAATTACGTTTATTCTTCCAATCCATATGTGTGGAATATCATTCCATCCCTTTATGCCATCATAGATTTCTTTCAATAATTTCTTATAGTTTTCATTGGATAGGTCTTTCACTTCCTTAGTTAAATTTTATTCCTAGATATTTTGTTCTTTTTGTTGTGATTGTAAATGGGATTGTAGACTTGAGTTCTCTTTCTGTTATTTTATTATTAGAGCATAGAAATGCAACTGATTTTTGTAAGGTGATTTTGTACTTTGCAACTTTGCTGTAGCTGTTGATTATTTTTAATAGTTTTCTGGTGGATTCTTTAGTGGTTTTCTATATATAGAGTCATGTCATCTGCAAACAGCAAGAGTTTTACTTCTTCCTTGCAAATCTGGATATCTTTTATTTATTTATCTAGTTTTTTTTTTTTTTTTGCCTAATTGCAATGGCTAAAAACTCCAGTACTATGTTGAATAAGAGTGGTGAGAGTGGACACCCTTGTCTTGTTCCTGTTCTCAAAGGGATGGCTTTCAGTTTTTCCCCATTGAGTAGGATGTTGGCTGTGGGTCTGTCATATATCGCCTTTATTATATTATTACTTCTAAACCCATTTTATTGAGAGTTTTTATCAAATGGCTGTTGGAGCTTGTCAAACGCTTTCTTTGCATCTATTAAGATGATCATGTGGGTTTTATTCCTCATTTTGTGAATGTGGTGTGTCACATTGATTGATTTGTGCATCATGGACCATCCCTGCATACCTGGTATAAATCCTACTTGAACATGATGTATGATCCTCTTAATGTACTGGTGTATTTGGTTTGCCAATATTTTGTTGAGGATTTTTGCATCTATGTTCATCAGAGATATTGGCCTGCAATTTTCCTTCTTTGTGTTGTCCTTATCTGGCTTTGGGATCAGGGTAATGTTGGTCTCATAGAATGAGTTAGGAAGTGTTCCGTTCTTCTTCAATTTTTTTGGAAAAGTTTGAGAATGGTAGCTATTAAATCTTCTTTGAATGTTTGGTAGACTTCTCCACAGAAGCCACCTGGTCCTGGACTTTTGTTTTGTGGAGATTTTTTATTTCTATTTTAATCTATTTACTTTTGATTGATCTATTCAGATTCTCTATTCTTGATTTAGTTTTGGGAGGTCGTATGAGTCTAAGAATTTACCCATTTATTCTAGATTGTCCAATTTGTTGGAATATAGTTTTTCATAGTATTCTCTTATAATCCTTTGTATTTCTGTGCTATTCATTGTAATTTCCCCTCTTTCACTTCTAATTTTATTTATTTGAGCCTTCTCTCTTTCTTCTTCGTGAGTCTGGCTAAGGGTGTGTCAATTTTGTTTATCTTCTCAAAGAACCTTCTCTTAGTTTCATTGATCCTTTCTACTCTATCTTTGGTTTATATTTCATTTATTTCTGCTCTGGCTTTTGTTATTTCTCTCCTTGTGCTGAATTTTTTTTTCTTTTTTTAGTTCTCTTAGGTGTAGTTTAAGAATACTTATTTGAGATTTTTCTTGTTTGTTAAAGTGGGCCTGCATTTGCTATTAATTGAATCCTTAGCACTGCTTTTGCTGCATCTTATAGGAGTTGGTATGGTGTATTTTCATTTTCGTTTATCTCCAGGTATTTTTTCATTTCTCCTTTAGTTTCTTCATTGATATGTTGGTTACTCAGTAGCATGTTGCTTAGTTTCCACATATTTGTCACATATTTGTAACTTTCCAAGCTTTTTTCTTACAGCTGATTTCTAATTTCATAGCATTACGGTTGGAAAAGATGCTTGATATGATTTCAACCTTCTTAAATTTTTTGTCTTGCCTTATTACCCAACATTTGGTCTATCTCTGAGAATGTTCCATGTTCACTTGAGAAGAATGTGTATTCTGCTGATTTTGGATTGATATATATATAAAGTCCATTTGGTCTAGTTTTTCGTTTAATTCCACTATTTCTTTGTTGACTTTCTGTCTGGTTGATCTATCCATTGATGAAAGTGCGGTGTTGAGGTTCCCCCACTATCATCATGTTGCTGTCAGTTTCTCCTTTAAGTTTGTTAACAGTTGCTTTATGGACTTTGGTGCTCCTTTGTTAGATACACATATATTCGTAAGTGTTATGTCTCCCTGGTGTAGTGTCCCTTTTATCATTATATACTCCCCCTCTTTGTCTCTCATTGCCTTTTTTATCTTGAAGTTTCCTTTGATATAAGTATGGCAATACCTGCTTTTTTTGTTTGCTGTTAGCTTGGAGTATTGTCTTCCATCCCTTCACTCTGAGCCTGTGTTTGTCTTTAGAGGTGAGATGTGAAGATGTGAAGGCAGCATGTTGTTGCATCTTGTTTTTCAATCCATCCAGCCACTCTGTGTCTTTTGACTGGAGAATCCAATCCATTTACATTTAGAGCGATTATTGATATATGAGGGTTTAATACTGCCGTTTTATCACTTGTTTTCCAGTTGTTCTGTGTTTCCCTTGTTTGTCATCCCATGTATTTCTAACTGCGATTTCAGTTTGGTGTTTCTCTATGACGGTTTTCTCAGTTTTCTCTTTATTTGTCATTTGTGGCTCTGTTCTGTTTTTTTAATTACTGTGAGGTTTATATAAAAGATCTCATAGATGAGATAGTCCATTTTCTGATAGCCTCTTATTTCCATGGTCTAAGCAGTTTCCATCTCTTTCCTCTTACCCATTTAATTTATTGTTATCCCAACTTATTCCGTTTTGTGTTGTGAGTTTATGATTAAAATGAAGTGATTATAGTTATTTTTGATGCTTTATCTTTAATTTATAGTAGTGTTTGCTAACATATTCTAATAGAGAGCTGCAATTTTCTGATTTTGTCTATCTATTTATCTCCTTGCTCAAGGCTTTGTAAACCCTTTCTCTTTTTTTTCACATCTGAGGGCCTTCTTGATCATTTCTTGGGAGAGGGGTAGCCTCTTGTGGTGATGAACCCCCTCAGATTTTGTTTATCTGGGAAAGTTTTTATTTCTCCATCATATCTGAAGGATATGTTCACTAGATAGAGTATTCTTGGCTGAAAGTTTTTGTCTTTCAGAATTTTGAATATAGCATTCCACTCTCTCTTAGCCTGTAAGTTTTCTGCTGAGAAGTCTGCTGAAGGCCTGATAGAGGTTCCTTTGTAGGTTATTTTCTTCTACCCTGCTGTCCTTAATATTTTTTCTTTGTCATTGACTTTTGCCAGGTTTGCTAATACTTGCCTTGGAGAAGGTCTTATTACATTGATGTAATTAGGAGTTCTATTAGCTTATTTACATATAATTCCAGCTCCTTGCCCAGGTTTGGGAAGTTCTCCCCTATTATTTCTTTGACCAAGCTCTCTGTTCCTTTCTCACTCCCTTCTCCCTCTTGAATACCTATAATCTTTATGTTGCATTTCCTAATTGAGTTGGATATTTTTTGGAGAAATTCTTCATGTCTTTTTAGTCTTAGTTCTCTCTCCTCATCTCTCTGCAGGATTTCTATAATTCTGTCCTCTAAATTACTGGTTCTTTCCTCCATAATATCAGCCCTATTTTTTAAGGACTCCAGATTTTTCCTTATATCTTTCTCTGTGTTTTTCATCTCCAACATTTCTCACTGGTTTTTTTCATATAGTTTTAATCTCTTTTGTAAATAATCCCCTCTGTTGATTAATTTTATCCCTGAGATCATTAAGCTGTCTTTCTGAGTTTTCTTCTAAGTGGTTGAGTTTCTTTATGATAACTATTTTGAATTCTCTGTCATTTAGATTGTAAATTTCTGTGACCTCAGGATTGATTTCTGGGTGCTTGTCATTTTCCTTCTGGCCTGGGGTGTTAATATACCTCTTCATGCTATTTGATAGTGTGGACTATTGTTGACACATAGTGGTAGTATCTGGTCACCGATTCCACCTGCTGCTACTGATGGAGGGGACAGGAGCTGTGTTTTCTGAGCCCTCTGTAACCCCTGGCAGATGTGCCTGTCCATTAAAAGCTTTGCTGACAGGGCCAGTGAGTTTGCCCATGGGCCGCTGCTGCTTTACACATGTATGTGCAGACGCTCTGGCAGGGATGCCCCACTCTGGCCACCAGCCAAGCTGGTACACCAGGTGGGAGTGGGGGCAGGAGCATGTTCTTTCACATGCATGATCCCACATACCCCCACTCCACCCCCACTGTCTGCTGGATTGGGCTGCTCAGCTTGGTGTTGATTCCCCCACAATTGCTTAGCTGCCTCAGTGTGGAGTGTTCCCACAGGCTGGGAGGTGACTCCATGAGTGCAAGCGTTCCCATGGAGGGCTGATTTTCTCCCCTTCTCTTCTCAGTGTTGGGTCCTGGCCACCACACAAGATCCTAAACCCTAGATCGCTGCCACTCAGGAGGGAGAGGAGATCTCCTTACCTCCTTCCACTGCCTCCCAGGGGTCCAGCACCCCCATCTTCAGACATATGACTGTGTGGATCTCTCAGAGATCTATTGTGTTGTGTGATTGTCCTCTATTGGTTTATGAATGTCCTTTTCACTGTATCCTAGGAGGGAGAGACTAAAGGAAGATCTCAAGCTGCTGTGATGCTGATGTCACTCCCCTTAAATTAAATGTTTTAAAAGTATAAGAGATGGAAGAAGTGTTTCCCTTCTGGGGAGAGACAGCACTGCTACTAATTCCTGAAAGATGTAAGGATGCAAGCAAGGGTGTTCCAGGCAAAGGCAAGAACTTGGGTAAGTCCCTGGAGAACATGTGAGGTGTGGGAAGTTCCCCTGTGGGAGAACAGGTGAGGTTTGGGAAGAGGAAGATGGCATTAATGTTGCTTGATTGGTTTTGAGGCAGCACACAGGAGAATATGTGAGAAATAGAGCTGTAAAGTTTGCTTGAGGACAGATTTGGAAATATCTGAATGTCAAGCTGGGTTAGGATTTTTGTCTCTCAGCCACTGATGGCTTTTGTGCAAGGTAAAATCATGCTCAAGACTACATTCTGGCAACAGTATCTAAAATTTACTGCAGGGTAGGGAGCTGACCAGTTAGCAGAAGGTCACAGTTGCAAGAAGCTCATGATTTGTGGTACTAGAGGAAGAGACGACTGAGGCATAGGCATTGTGAATTCTCTTCCTCTTAGAACACCTCAACCTCATGTGACCTGCCCTCATCTCCTGGGTGCTGACCACACTCATTCCTATGAGAGTAGAATGAAATGGAGATAATATTCCTTACTTTATCCCCAACAAAGCTGCAAGGAACAGTGACAAGAGCGTGGGATCTTAGTTACACTTCTGAGATTCACATCCTTGCCATCTACTAGCCATGTAATGTGGAGAAAGTTACTCAGCTTCTCAGGGTCTCTTTTCCTCATTGGTAAAAGTAAAACAGTGACATATCTAGCTTTCTGGGAGAATGTGGTGATCCAGTGAGAACAATGCAAATAAAATGCTGGTCTTGGTCCTCTCTGCCATTTCTCTCCTTTCATGGGCTCCTGGCAGCATCACTTATATCCTGCTCCCTACCGGACCATCCTGCTCTGCTCCTTCTGGCTTTTGTAAGACAAGCTACACGGAGAGGCAGGATGGCCATCTCCATGCACAATCTAAAACGTGTTTTAAGAACCCTGAAGAAGCCACCAAGAATATTGGGATGGCCATTCAAGGAGCTCAGCATGTACTGTCTTCTGTTCCCTTTCATTTTTCTCAGAAGATTTTTCACTTTCCTCACCAGAAGTGAGAAATATAATGTGTTCTATTTTGTCTGATATATGGGGGATGGTAAATATGCATTAAAATACTGACCCTAAAAATATACCGCAAACCAATCACTGGGTATACTGCTTGAATCTCCAGCTGTTCAAGTCTGAACAAAAGTATAAGAAAGCAGATGGTCTTTATAAAACACAAAGTGCTTCCAAACTGTGAGACTGCCTCTTTTCTATAGCATTTTAATGACATTTAATGTATCAGAATTATAAAATGTGGAATTAGAGAAATGCATAAAGAAGAAAATGACAATTGACAATATCCTCATTTCCGGGCATAACGTAGTTAACAATTTCGGTTTTATCATCTTAGTTTTTTCCCCCTTGAGTATGTTGAGTGTGCATACATACATGTTGAGTACGAGACATTAATATAGTTGGATTGCGTTCACTATTTTTTTTTACTTAATATTACATAGCTGGCATCTCCTCTATTATGAAAATATATATAACCATTACCCAATAATTGGACCTACAGATTTCTTTTCAATTATTTTCTGTTATAAATAGAGGTATAATAAATGGAATTTTACATCAATATTTGTCCACATATCTGTTTTTTTTTCCTAAGCTATGTTCCCTGGAATAGAAATAGTGGCATAAATGCTGAGAATGTGTAAATGATTTTGATACATATAATCAAAGTACTTTAATAAATGAATTTGAACTCTCATAAGCGGTATATAAAAAGTACTAACTCATTGTACTTTATCAACTTTCACTATATTGTAAATCTTTGCTTATTTAATTAGGCTAAAAATGATTTATGAGGAAATATGGGCTATTGAATTTGATTTCTCTACTCTCCAGGACAGAGAAGAATAGAAAGTTGGGGATATGACTGCAGAGCCTGGAAGAAAGTTCTGGGCTGGAGACATTGATCTTAGAGTTGTCAGGAAACAGAGGCAAGGTGGAGCCGGGAGCTGCTGAGCAGCATACCCAGATTATGTGCTCAGCTGTCATCTTCAATTCCTCTAAGGCTGAACAAAAAATGACAGAAAATACAAAGGAGTAGTAAAAAATAATATAGATGGTAAAGGCTGATGTCATTGAGATGAAAACATCAATAATAACAACACATATTCAGAACATAGTAGGCTCCAGGCCACCCATATGCATTTATTCACAATAACGCATCATGCACAGTAAGTGCTATTACTATTGAACAAATGAGGAACTGAGGCTCAAAGCGATTGCCCAAAGGACAAGCGGTAGATGTGAAACTTGCTCCCAGGTTGTCTGAATCCAAAACGTGTGCTCTTATCCATCACATTAGGCCACTTCTATGAAACCGTCATTAGCTAATGGAGATGTTAGGCTGAAAGGGCTTAAATTGGGCTCAAGACTTGTTTTGCTCAACTCCATATATTTAATTGGCTTCTGGACTCATAGCTCTTCCTTTTCCTTTTATAGAATGTGGTAAATATTCTGTATGTATAAATTTACATGAAATAACTATATATAAATATTATTTAAAATATACACACAAATATATAAAACATATATTAATATATTAATATAACATATGTTTATAAAACACATATATAAATATGTATGATCTAATTTTAATTCATAAATTAATTCAGTTAATTCACATGTAATTAAAAATTAAACAGCACTATATCCAGATGTGCATTCCATGATTTTCAGCACAAGTTAAACATGTCAAAGGGAAATGTGAGGAATAGTTTCAGTTCCAGACATAGATACTAGCTCTACGCTCACCCTGATCCCACCACTCTATCCACAATAATAAAATGAAAAGAAGACAATTATTTATGGTTCTTAATAATTCTCATCAAAAACCATGAGACGTGTTTGAGCAGTTTCTGGCCTGACATGTTTAGACTAGGAAGTCATCACTGCCATTCCCATAACAAGAAAGAAGCTGGGAAAAAAGGAAATTAATGACTTTCTTTATATCCTTCAGATAATTGAGATCATAGGGAAAACTTCTACCTGGAAAGCTGGAGAGACACACAGGCAATACACAGAATCACAGCTTTCCTGAGCAGAAGCCCCAGACCAGAAGCCTGCAGCTGAAGCCACTTAAAAAGTTCAGAAGAAGAACACTTAAAACGGCAACTGATGAAATGCTGGGGGCTCAGTGTAAACAAACCTGAGAGTCAAAAACTTGAGTCTGGGGGACCCCACACATTCCTAAATGTTACCTCCAGGAGCTTCCCATGTTCTCAGAGTGAAGATCTGAGAAAAAGTCCCTAGGGCTTCTCACAGAGGGTGGGGAAAAGTGACCATTTTGAAATAAGCCCAGAGCTCTCTGCTGTCCTACACAAGATCTGCCTCCAAGGGAGATGATTTCACCATAGCCTAACCTGCTGGGACTGTGTCAAAACCTAACTGATCTAGGGGAAGGGAAATCCCCAACTCAAGCTCACCAAGAGACTAGGACTTAATCTCAGGACTACTGAATGCTTTCTTCTCCTACCCTTTATGTCCACATCAAGAGGGCTCCACCACAGTAACAGGAGATTGCAGCTAGAAGAGCTGCAAGCCTCAAACCTCATTTCAGGAGTTTCTAGGGACACCCAAAGCAAGCAGGGAGACAAAAACAAGGACACTAAAGGAAATGTTAGCATTGGACAGACACCACAGCTACAGCAACAGAAAACACAGCCTAACTCCCAGATAAACATAAACTACACACAGCCTAACTGCCAGATAAACATAAAAAATCACACCAGAGGATTGTCTTCCTTGGTTCTTTTTATTTAATAGATCAAGTCTGGCTTTCAACAAGAAAAAAACACAAGCCATGCTAAAAAGCAAAAACACAGTCTAAAGAAACAAACAAAGAATCAAAACTAGACTCAGATATGGCAAAGATTTTGGAATTATCAGACAAGGAATTCAAAATAACTATGATTGATATGCTAAAGCCCCTAATCAAAAAGTTAAGAATACGCAATAACATATGGGTGATGTAAGCAAGGAGATGGAAACTCTAGGTAAAAATCAAAAGAAAATGCTAGAAATCAAAAGCATGGCAACAGAAATGAAGAATACCTTTGATGCTCTCATCAATAGACTGAACATGGTCAAAGAAAGAATCAATCACCTTGAAGATATGTCGATAGAAACTTCCCAAACAGAGATGCAAAGAGATAAAAGAAAGAAAAATATAGAACAAAATATCCGAAAACTGTGGGCGAATTGCAAAAGGCGTAAGACACACATAATTGGAGTGCTAGAAGAAGAAGGAAAGAAAGGAAAGGAAGAAAAAAATAACGTAAAAATGGTGAAGAATTTGGGAAAATTAATGACAGACACCAAACCACAGATCTAGGAATCTCAGAAAATACCAAGCAAGATGAATGCCAGAAATCGACACCTAGTCATATCATACTCAAACTACAGAAGTAAGGCAAAGAGAAAATCTTGAAAGAAGCTAGAGGAAAAAACACTTTACCTACAGAGGAACAAGGATAAGGATTATGTTGGACTTCTCTTCAGAACCCATGCAAGGAAGAACAGAGTTGAGTGGAATAATTAAAATGTTGAAAGAGAAACACCAACCCTCTGTATCCAATTAATTCATAATTTAAAAGTGAGGAAGAAATAAGAACTTCCTCAGAAAAACAAAAATTGAGTAAATATGTTTTCTGTAGACCTGCCTTGCAAGAAAAATTAAAAGTAGTCTTTTTAGAGAGAAAGAAAATGATGTAGGTTACACTCAGATCTATGAAAAGATAGGAAGAGCATTAGATAAGGAATAAATGAAGATAAGATAATATCTTTTACATTTTTCTTCTTAATTAATTGAACAGATAATGATTTGTTCAAAATAATAATAGCAACAATGTATTCAGTGATTATAGTTTATGGATAAGTGAAATGAATACCAGCGATGTTCTAAGAAGTGGGAGGGAAAAATTGGGATTGCTCTATTATAGAGTATTTGCTCTAACCATGAAGCAACTAGTATTATTTGAAAGTGACTCAGATTAGTTCTAAATGTATATTGCAAACACTAGGGTGACTATTAAGAAAAAATTTTTAAAATGTGTAATCAGCATGCTAAGAGAATACAGAAAATGGAATCATATAAAATATTCAATTAAAACCAGAGAAAGCAGAAAAGTGGAAGCCACAAAAAAGAAACAAAGAATAAAAGCAATTGCAATTATGGTAGGTGTTAATCCATATATATCAAATATCAATAATCACTTTTAAATGTGAATGGTATAAATCCATCAATTAAAACACACAGACTTTCAGAGTGGATACAAAAAACTGGAACCAACTATATATTGTCTACAAGGAACTCACTTAAATATAAAGATCCAGATAGATTAAAAGCAAAGGGATGGAGAAGTCTATACCATGAAACACTTAAAAGGAATCTGGAAAAGTTATATTAATTTCAGACAAAGCAAACTTCAGAGAAAGAAAAGTTATCAGAGACAAAGAGGAGCATCACATAACGATGAAGGAATCAGTTCTCCAAGAAGACATAACAATCCTTAATGTGTATGCTCCTAACAACAGAGCATCAAAATAAGTGAGTCAAAAACTGAAAAGGTTGCAAAGAGAAATAAATTAATCCATTATTACAGTTGGAGATTTCAACACTCCCGTATTAGTAATGGACAGATCCAATAGGCAGAAAATCAGTAAGGATATAATTAAACTGAACAGCACCACCAATCAACGGGATCTAGTTGACATTTATAGATTACTTCGTCCAACAACAGTGGAACATATATTCTTCTCAAGCACACAGAGAACATTCACCAAAATAGGACACTTTTGGGGTAATAAAAGATACTTTAACAAATTTAAAAGCGTAGACATCAGACGAAGTATGCTTTCAGACAACAATGCAGTTAAACAAGAAATCAATAATAGAAAGATGCTTGGAAAATATAACATATTTGGAGATTAACAACACACTTCTAAAAAACACATGAGTCAAAAAAGAAGTCTCAAAGGTAATTTAAAAATATTTTGAACTAAATGAAACTAAAAGTTCAACTGATCAAAATTTGTGAAGTGCAGCAAAAGGAGTGCTTAGAGGGAAATTTATAGCATTGAATGCATATACTGGAAAAAGAACAATATCAACTAAATTTTCTAAGCTCCCATCTTAGAAAGATAGAAATAAACACATAATATCCAAATACATAAGATCTAAATAAATGGAAAGATATTTCATGTTCATGAATAGGAAGACAATATTGTTAAGCTGTCAGTTCTTCCCAATTTGATCAATAGTCAATAGAATCTCGATCAAATCCCAGCAAGTTACTTTGTGAATATCAACAAACTGACTCTGATGTTCATACTGAGAACAAAAGACAGAACCGGCAACACAAATACTGAAGGAGAAAACAATCAGAGAACTGACACTATCTGGCTTCACGTCTTACTAAATTTCATGTCTCAATAATCAAGATAGAGTGGTGCTGGTAAAATAATAGACAAAGAGATCAATGGAACAGAATAGAGAGCCCAAAAATAGTCCCACACAAATATAATCAACTGATCTTTGACAAAGGAACAATGGCAATTCAATGGAGAGCAAATTGCGCTGAGCCAACTGGGCATCCACATGGGAAGAAGTGAATCTAGATACTGACTTTACACTTTTCACAAAAATTAACTCAAAATGGATCACAGATCTAAATGTAAAACTATAAAACTCCTATAATATAACATAGGAGAAAAATATAGATGATCTTGGGTTTGACAATGAGCTTTTAAGCACAATACCAAAAGCACAATGTATAAAAGAAATATTGATAAGTTGGACCTCGTTAAAATTAAAAATTTCTGTTCTGCAAAAGATACTGCTAAGAGAGTGAAAAGGAAAGCCATAGATTAGAAAAAAATATTAACAAAACACACATCTAATAAAGAATCTGAATCCAAAATACACGAAGAACTCTTGAAACTCAACAGTAAGAAAACAAATAACCCAATTAAAAAGTGGGCAAAAGATTTGACCAGACACTTCACCAAAAAAAAGATATACAGATAGCAAATAAGTCTATGACAAATGCTCAATATCTAATGCCATTATGTAATTGCAAATTAAAACAACAATGCGATACCACGACACACGCATTAGAACAGCTGAAATCCAGAACACTGACCCAAATGCCAGCAAGGGTGTGGAGCAACAAGCACTTTCATTCGTTGCTGGTGGGAATGCAAAATGGAACAGTCTCTTGGAAGACAGTCTGGCAATTTCTTACAAAGCCAAACTTAGTCTTATCCTATAATTCAGCAATCACTCTCCTAGGTATCCAAATGAAAACTTATGGTCACACAAAAACCTGCACATGACTATTTATAGAAGCTTTATTCATAATGGCCAGAACTTGGAAGCAACCAAGATGCCTTTCAGTAGGTTAATGGAGTAGTTAATCAAACTGGTACAAACATACAATGGGGTGTTATTCAGTGACAAAAAGAAATGAGAGATCAAGTCAGAAGAAGGACACAGAGGAAGCTTAAATTCACATTGCTAAGTGAAAGAAATCAGTCTGAAAATGCTATATAACTATATGATTCCAACTATACGACATCCTGGAAGGTAAAACTATGGAGACAGTAGAAAGATCAGTGGTTGCCAGGAGTTGACAGAGGGCAGGGTAGGATGAACAGGTGGAGCTCAGGGACATTTTAGGGTAGTGAAACTATTCTGTATGATACTGTAATGGTGGATACATGACATTATTCATTTGGTAAAACCCATAGACCTGTGCAACACAAAGAGTGACCCCTAATGTAAACTATGGACTTTAGTTAATGACAATGTATCAATATTAACTCATCAAGTGTAACAAATGTGCCTCACCAATGCAGGATGTTAATAATAGGAAACCCGAGGGCATGGGCAGAGGGAGTATATGGGAACTCTCTGTACTTTCTGCTCAATTTTCTGTAAACCTGAAACTTTTCTAAAAAATAAAGTCTATTAATTTTTCAAAATTCATGGAGGGGCCAGCCTAGTGGTACAGCAGTGAAATTCACACGTTCAGCTTCAACAGCCGAGGGTTCACCAGTTCTGATCTCGGGTGCGGACATGGTACCACTTGGCAAGCCATGCTGTGGCAGCATCCCACATATAAACTACAGGAAGATGGGCACGGATGTTAGCTCAGGGTCAGTCTTCCTCAGCAAAAAGAGGAGAATGGGTGGCCGATGTTAGCTCAGGGCTAATCTTCCTCAAAAAAAAAAATTCATGCAGGTTAATGGGGTTGGCCTGTTGGCATAGTGGTTAAGTTCGCATGCTCCACTTCACTGGCTGGGATTCACAGGTTCAGATTCCACACTGACCTGCACACTTGCTGTGGTGGCATCCCACATGCAAAATAGAGGAAGATTGGCACAGATGTTAGCTCATTAATAATCTTCCTCACCAAAAAAAAAGAAAAAATTCATGCAGGTTAAGCTAATAGGAACCCAGCTACTCGTCCATCCATCCATATAGTATTGAGCGCCAACTATGTGCCCATACTCATCTAGACTCTGTGAACACAGCAGTGAATAAGACACCGGAGAACTTCATTCTCATAGAATTTGCATTTTAATGGTGTTAGACAATAGACAAGAAAAGAATAATAACAAGATAAATTCAGATAAGAACATATTGGTATAAAGAAATTAAAAACAGAAAAATATTATGAAAAATGACTCTACTGGGGAGAGAATGATATTTTAATCAAGACCAGAAGGACAATTGAGAATCTTGTCAAGCCAAGAAAAAGGAAGTACATTTTAAGAGGAGTCACGAGGGCAAAGGGCCAATCATTGTTTCAAGTTCAAAATGATCAAAGATCTTTTGAGGTCATTTAAGTGACACAAGGAAACAGGTAAAGGTAAATGTGTACAGCTTTCTCTATGTCTCCAATATCATAATATTTAATCTCTATCACATGGCAAAGGAAATAAGTCTCTTATTTGGAGGCTGCCTTTGCAATCACATAATTTAAATCTGAGGCTTGTTAAATCAATACTGGTAAGTCAACGTCAATCATTAAATTAGCAATATATAAAAAACTAATACAATAAGAGCAAGAACCAAACATTTGTGTTTTTATTTGATAATCATTTGATATGATTTTTCTTACCAAATGACCAAAATTAGTGACTCACAACCTAGAATTATCATTTTTGTAGAACTAGAATAGCTATTAAGTATTTTTAAAGACAAAAGGTAGCATAAATATCACTTATCCAAAATGTGATTGTATCTGCATTCTATTATGTAGAAATCCTCATGAGGCATGAGGCACCAGAGAGAAAATATATGATGGAATGCATATAAATTAATAGAAGATGTCTGTATTTTCCTAGAGTTAAACCAAGGTGAAAAGGAAATCACAAATCCAATGAAGAATTCGAAAGCATTTCAAGAGATTACTCTGCAAAGACCAACACCAGAATGAGTGTATGTTAGGAATGTAACTTTCTTTTAAGTGGGCAAGACAGGCAGCTATTTATTTGCTAAACTATGTCCTTGACTGGACAGGTTTTCTCTAAAAGTCTTTAGGACATCCTTTTTTTAAACTTACATCACCTATCTAAAGGAAAACAATTCTAGGAGATGTAATACAATTATCAGTCATTCATACCTCTCCATTAATTAATATACAAGTCTTTCCTGAGACAAAGTTTCTATAGAGTGAAGAAAGGAGATAGTCTATTTCCTAATTTCTTGAAAGGTCACCTGACACTCGGAAGAAAGAGAGGCGGATGAGCTTATAGACTCTTTCCTTTTCAACCACCCAAATTCTGGCTTTCCTACGGAAACTAATGAAAAATGAAGTTGTCTAACTCCATATAACACAATCAAGCCCAGTGAAACTGTTTTGTGCTGCTGCACTCTCTGTCAAACATATGATAATCCAACCACAAATTGCCCAGATTATCCGGTACTATCTCTCACTTTGAACATACTTGGCAAGGATATGCAATGATGATAGGGATTATCTTTAAAGGATGAATACAGGAAGATCATTTGGATCTAAAAGGTAACGTTCCATCAATTCCATTTCCTCATGGATGAATTGATTTTCAGTTACTGAATTACAACAGAAAAGAAGGAGTAACTGAGGTATCAGCTTGCCATCCCTGGGGAATGAAGCCACGCAGCCTCAGCTGTTCTTTGCAGACAGTGGGCTGTCTGCCTGTGCTATGTTTAGGTTGGTATGTATTCTGGGTGAAGTTCTCCTCCAACGTTAAAACTAAGAAGCAAAGCTCTGTTTCTATCACCTGTTTCAAAGGGCTGCCCCGTTACATTCTGACTTTGGTAAACGGGTACCCAGCGATCAGCCTCATGGAACAGAATACTCAATTCAAAATTTCATTTCTGACAAATCCATTAACCTTAATTATTAAAAATCAGATTTTATTGCTTAACAGTAAAATTATCAAAGGATGATAAAATCTTCAATGAAAGAGTGCTTTATTGATGTGAAAAATACTATTGCAAAAATTACTGTGGAATGCAAACTACAGGAATGAACCAAGGCCACAAAGAAGACTGAACTACAGTCACCTTTGGCAGACGTAATATGCTTGTCTTCTTCTCTAACAGCTATTTCAACCACCATTGTGTATCTTCCAACAGAATTGCCTTTGGGTCCTACTGAGGATGAGAATAATAGGTGGCTCCACTATAAAAATAGAGAGGGATTGTTACTTATCATCCCGTATATTATTAATGAAACTCCAGGTGTGTAATAAAAATTCAAAGTCAAATTATCGAAGAGCAAATGTTTCCAATGATTCTGTCTTTTGCCAAGTAGCCCTAGGAGAAACAGCCTTCCAGTAGATTAATGTTCCATGCCACAGGAGAACATCTCTCTGGACCTTTGTTGACATTGGTTCTGTGACTTCAGTGATAATGGAATGATCCTCACAGTGCTTTGTAACAATTAACCTGTAGGCAGAGTAAGTATAGAGAAAGCATGTACAAAATATCTCAGTGTCTTTCCTATGTGTTCAGTGACTCTGTGTAGATATAGGACAGGGGTTGATAACTTGAGATAGTGTACTATTCCAAATTTAATAGAATTGACTCGTGTTTATCAATGAGATATATCAGAATACTTTTGGGCAATTTTCCAGTCCACTTTGAGAGGCTATTACTTCAATCTTTCCCTTTTCAGCTTGAGAGTGAAGAGGACAAAGTATATTATAGTAGAAAAGTGTGTTATAGTAGAAACGATTTCAGTTATAGGGTCAACCACTTGCCAATAGTGTGCCCTTGAATGAGTCACTTCACTTTTTTTAAAGCCTCAATTTTTTTTCTCTCTGTAAAATGAAGAATTTTACTTGCCTAAGGACTTCTGCTAAGGATGAGTTGGAATACTTATGTAAAGTACCAAAGGCAGTATGTGACACGTAATAATGTTTAATAAATATTGGTTTCCCACATTTCACAACTTATATTCCGGTTTGCAAATTCCTTGAGCTGATTAGGTAAATGTAGACTCATTTCCTGAAAGACTTAAGACAGGCAAACCACGTTCAGATTAGAACACAGAGCTGTGACTCATATAGCAGAAGTGAAAATTTGTCAAGAACAGGTTCTGTAAGGGGGGCTCTTCTTATAAGTTATGAAAGAAGAACTGCTTCTTTGAAAAATTGCTCATCTGCAAATATCAATGATTCCAGATCCTAGAATTCCTTTAGAAATCTATCAACACATTCCAATATCATGTTGTTCTAATGGAATGAAGACCTTGAACTTTCAATTCTACCAAGTGAAGATTGACCAAGTTGATTTTTACAAGTGTTCTTTCTGCTTTTAGGGAAGTGTGGATTTTTGGAGGTCTTCATTCTGCTTTACAAAATTGCTTCTCCCTAGCTTCTTTTAAAAATATATGTTGTTCTTCATATTAGTTTTTGTTTTGTTTTATTAAAATCTATTTTGGTGTCACTTTCTGATTTTAATTTTTTTATCTGAATTTCCTATATTTCATTTGGGCCTCTTACAAAAATACTTGGAAAGTCTCTGCAGAACTTTCGAAGATTGTAAAAAAGATACCCAGCAGATTCAGATCCATGTATCATATTTCGGTTTTCAAAAATTAAAAATTTTTAAATTGCAGTATTCAGCCATATTGCCTGACACATTGAAGCATCTGAAATATAGCATAGGTTGTAGCTAAGATTTATGCAGTGAATGGTTTATAAAATTAAATCTTGACTGTTAGAACAGTAATTGTTACCTATTTTTAGAAGAGTAAGTATGCACTCATGAACCCAAGACAAAATTTTGATCACTATTAGTGCAAATAAAGCAATGTCAGGGAACATTTACACTTTGAATACTGACAAAGACTTGGAAATAATAATAGAGCTGGTGTGGCTACCTGGAGAAAAAACTGGCATATCCTGGGAATCTCTGGGGATATAAATGGGAAATGCTGTTGTAGCACCAAAAGAATAATAGAACTAACTTTGGATGACATAAGGAGTTTGCCTCCTTACATGTTTATTTATTTTTTTTTTTACAAGAATTACATAGTACATTTAAAACTGAAGCTAAGACAAATATTTTAAGTAAAATTTAATGTATGAATCTGGATTAATTTTACCCGCCCAGGTGCTCAAATCTCAATGCATCAGTAGTTTAACAAAATATAATTGCATGAGTGAAACTCATGCAAAGTCCAAATCAGGTAGACCAGCTGTCCTCCATCTGTGGCTGTGTCATATGGCACATGTGTCTTCTGAGATCTCTGTGGGCAAGGAAGAGAACTATGGAGTAAGAGAGTTAGAGGGCACTCTGGTCTTCACCATCTTGGACAGCTCATAGTCCTTTGGCCAGAGCTACTCATAAGGTTCCACAGAAGAACCTGGAAAAGAAACAGGAGCACATGGATTTTGGGCGAGAATTTACTATCCCTCCCACAATTGGTGATTGGTTATTTTTTTTTAAGATTTTTTTTTTCCTTTTTCTCCCCAAAGCCCCCTGGTACATAGTTGTATCTTCTTAGTTGTGGGTCCTTCCAGTTGTGGCATGTGGGACGCCGCCTCAGCGCGGCTCGATGAGCGGAGCCATGTCCGAGCCCAGGATTCAAATCGACGAAACACTGCGCCGCCTGCAGCAAAGCACAGGAACTTAACCACTGGGCCCCAGGGCCAGCCCCGGTGATTGGTTATTTTTTAAAGTAGGTAGTGAAAGGCATTAATTATGGCATTTTATTATATAAACATTTCCTCTCTCCCTACCTGAGAAAAAATATCCTTAAAGCTTTCCATTATAGACGTAGAAAATTTTCTGATTTTATACATTAGCAGTTAGCTAATGGATGTGTTTTTCATATTCAACTGTTAAAGTAGTTAAAATGAATTGTATACAATGATAATAACTTCTGTTTTCTCAATTTTCATCCTTTCTAAAAACATTTAAATAGGATTTAAAATAAAGTATGCAAACAGCATGAAAGACTAAAAAAACGAATGCAATAACAAAAACAAAGTAAAAAGTATGCTTTTTATTTTATATTCAGCAGTCTAGATTTTTTCAAAGTCTATTAGAGGAAGATGAAATAATGTATTTTATATCAAGAAGATGACGTTTATTAGATTTAAAAGCTTTTTTATACATTAATATTACAAATCTATAGAAAAATAATTCGTGTCTGAGCATTCAATGTAATTCCACTTACTATATAAAACAAGGACTGATATTGCAAAGTTTGACCAACTGGTTCCCCAAAATCTTACTCTTGCTTCATTGGTAAAGGCCAGATTTTCCTCTTTTAGATCTACTGCTCTTTTCTCTTACATATCCTCTCATAACCTTCATGAGATAATGGGTTGAATAGTTTACTAAAATAAGAAATTAGAAAATAAATGGCACTGTATTACTTTATAATGCAAGGAAAGATTTAGTGAGTAAGTCTAGTGGCTTCCTTAAGATAAAGGATGCTTTGGGAAATAATCCAAATGTACAATGTGGAAAAACAAAATGGATGTTAAGTTGTCACTTATATAATGATAAATTCTCCAGGTATTATCCTAGATCTTATCAGATAAAAAAACAAGAACAAGTTGATTATAAAAGAAAGTAAAACCCCAAACAGTGAAACCTCTAAGACAAATGCATGGACATATATGCATATCCTACAGACTTTAACTGAGTTAACAATAATGAAAAAAATCAGACAATTTAATTTTTAAATCCTACTAGGAAAATCTCTAAACATTGAGCTATGCCACAGTCGGTAAGTATAGTTTTCCCAAAAATAAGTAAATAATAATAATAATAATAATAATGAGGAGGAGGCGGCCAGCTCTTTAGCTACAGTTTTTCTACTGTACGTGATAACTGGAGAGAAATAATAGATTTTAATATGAATGTGAATCCACATATTTCTTTAATAATTCTAATAAAACAAGTTTTAAAACTAACTTTTTCTTACAGAACTTCCTATGCAAATTTTCATATTATAGGCTACTATAGAGTAATGGGAAGAGATTGTCCGTGTCGCAATCCAATGTACACATCAGGATAGATGCGGAGAGGGCTGATGGCCACTCTGAGTTTATTATAACCAGCGTTTCAATAGATACATAGCTTACAGCTGTTAAACATAAACAGGTGTTCTGGATGAAGTAATTAGCGAATGCCAAGAATTCTTAGTGATTTCTCAAGGAGCCCTCCCTTGGCCTCTGTTTTGATATTATCATGTTATTGCTGTGCTCCTATATTTTTATCTTGGAACAGGCAAGGTCTCTTAGGCAACGGTCCCTCCTGCTCCCGATATCGATATCGTTTCTCCATCTGTGCCCCCGGGCGGCCACCACCTGGCTTAGGTTGCCCCCCCAGGGGGTCTTACCCGTCATTGGCTAACCGGCCTTCTCACCTCCGGGTCACAGTTTGTTGGCAAGCTTTTTCCAGTGATTATTAACCCTTCCTGTGTCAGGGGCGGCTACAGAGATTCTTTAGCAATAAAAGCCAAAACACCTGGGCTTCAAATGCATTGGTTTGTAGGCTATTTGGTTGTGCTACCCAAGCCAACATCCCTCTTCCTTTACTAAGTTAATTGTAATTTTGCTTGGAGGGACCAAGTAAGTGTCCCGTTCCTCTGCTGTAGGTATTGGGCTGGGGCTCCAATACCAGTCTAGGGATGGAGAATGTGGCACAAGTCTGGCCAATGGCACATTAAACTCCCCTTGCCCAACTGACTTACTGATAGATGCATATCATAGATACATGACAGATGGATAAATCTGTCAAATACTGCCATTTCATTCCCTTGGATCAATCTTCCTGTAAGAGTGAATCCCAGGATTTTTCTGAAGCAATCAAGTAGAGGCAAACTCTTCTCAGTCAGACTTGAATTTTTGGTTGTGGGCCTTAAATGAAATCAGAGTTGAAGGTAGGCTGGAAGTAGAAACAAGAGCAGGTAACATTTGAATCCCTGGATCAAGCCATGCCTGGAGCCAGCCTCTTCGGCCATTTGATCTAATAGGTCATGTTTTCACTTAAGCCAACCCTAATTGATGTTCTATCATTTACAACTCCAATTAAACTATTCACTACAAAAGGTTATGCACTTGTTACAATGAAGCTGCCATTGTTCAAAGTGGTTTTATCATGTTTCTGAGGGAAGTGCCTTCAGGAACAGTTTATAAGACACAGATGAAATGAATTTCACTATTTTATAAACACTTCTCATAACTGATCCCAAACAGTAGGATACAAGTTGACCACCAACCACTTTTTTCTCTAATAATAGATTGTTAACACACATGAACACACACACACACACACACATACGAGACAAAAGTTTAATACCACTTGTAACATTCAGACAGCTATGTTCCAGGCTGGGAAGATAATTTTGAAGGAGTTATAAATATGCTCTGAATGACGGCAACAAGGTTAGTGGTTACAGATAGCATCTTTAAATAGCAATTTTGTGTGTGGAGGGTAACAATTATTTGAATATATAATATCTCATTTCACTTAAAAAACTGTTTCTTTAAAAAAAAAAAAGCTGAGGCAACAGGATATCAGTTCACCTGGGAATTCATTAGTTCTTTCTGGATTAGAAAACTGGGCTTTTAAGGGAATTTCAGGTTTTACTAAATGATTCTGAAAAATAGATTGCCAATAAAGGTCAGAAGTCAGATTTTTACAAGAAATAAATTAGATAAACACCAAAGAAAAATGTTGCTGTAGAATAGTTCCATAGCTGGCAAACAAAATTGCTCTTTATTATTTTATTTGTTGAATATTTATGAAGAATAACTAGAAAACAAATAAATAGCTACTCACTGCCCAGCTGTTTGAAACTTCATGGCTAAATATTAACTCTAGAAGAGTGCCACTATCTTTCTTATAATTCAATTAAAAAGTTACTGCCAGAAATTTAACAAAGGGATAATGAGAGAGAAAATAAAAATAATCTCAGGATAAACACATATGTAAGGTTTACAATTATTCACAGAAATGAGTTTTCCAATTGGCCATGATTAAAAACAATGACGTTTAAAAGAATCTCATTCCAAATGT
Source organism: Equus quagga (assembly GCF_021613505.1). Classification (NCBI taxonomy): domain Eukaryota; kingdom Metazoa; phylum Chordata; class Mammalia; order Perissodactyla; family Equidae; genus Equus; species Equus quagga. Next base: position 4,458,639 of record NC_060274.1, on the reverse strand, counting down.
GGAACATTCTTTCACTTCAAATATTCACATATATTAATAAAGATATAAGTGTGTCTATATAAATAGGTTAGTTCTATTAATACACATGTTCAACTTGTGAATTTTCACTGGGGATAATCTTCCATAAATTTATCAACTTCAGTTATTGGATTCCTATTGCCTATGGTGGCCCCTTTATTCAAATTTTGAAACAAATTCTAAAATACGTTTAATGTCATTGCAGTGTTAAGTATATTTTAGTATTTTACAATTTCATACTTGTTAGATGTCTAATCTAACAAATCTAAAAATAATGAAATGGACCTCTAGTCACAAAAATAAAGGATACAGATAACTATTACCCAAAGCTGAGAAAACATCTACTGAGATGCCGCTATTTTATAGACAAGGAAATAAATCCAGAGGAAGGGAAGAAACCAGCATGACATGACTCAGTAATGGGAGGGACAATCCATGTTCACTGTTTTTTTTCCTGTCTGTACAAAGCTTTTATCATTTACATAATACAATATGACATCAATGCAGAATCACATGACTAATTGCAATACATAAAGATAAACTATCTGTACACCTCTGCAAATCTCACTCAGAGCTAAAGTCCATAAAATTGAAAGCAAATCCTAATGCTTTAAGAATAAAAGTAAAAACTAAGACCAAACACTGCAATAAATCAGAAGTGTTGCCTCATGTGCATACTTAACTATTTACAAACAAAAACAGGCAATACCACAACCCTTATATAATTGTACTCATTTATTTACAAAAAACATGTTTCATACATCATAAAAAACCTTTAACAATAATACAGAAGTGATATTAGCAGACAAACACTGGGGAAATGTACTGTCTTTACTAGTTGTTGCTGTAGAATGCTCTAGAAAATGCTGCCCATGTAATATATCCAAGAACACGGGAGTCCTACATTCAAGTCATTAACATTGTAAAGCAGCCACCTGCAAGTGGTGGGAAATACCACCAGGGAATCTGCTCCCACCAGGTTGCTTACAGTTTTCCCTGAAGAAGGGTACAGTTGAATCAAGAACTAAAGTCTAAAAAGCTTTAAACATTCTTTCTTGAAACCAAACATTCAACGAAAGACACACGTGAAAAGTTAACAGTTCAGATACCCTTGCTACTTAAAATTCAAGTGTATGCTATTCAATAAAGCTGGCGTTACTAAAACAAGATGTAGAGTTTTAATTCTAATCTCAAATTGAAAACAATAACAACAAAATACCACTCCACCAACTTGATTACAAATGATATGACCTTGAATAGATTTTGGCTGGAACCTGGAGTTAAGAGGATGATGAAGCACGTATAATGGCACTATAAATGTTGTAAGTTATCGAGAGGTATTTTGGAAGAACATGAAGCCACTCTGAATGGGATAAACAAAAGTCAAAACAAACAAACACACAAATACAAATAAAACTTCAAAATGAGAGCAAAGCAAACTTATCCTAAGAGTCAGTGGGATGTCTTGATAGTAGAGGACCAAGTAGTGGAGGAGAAAGAAGGGTAATTATGAATGAAGTTTGAATAGAATCCCAAAGACAAAGGAGGCCGCCATTTTCTCAACAGAGAAGAGACAAAAAAGACTGTTAAATTATGGGAGACAATGTTTTTCTGTTCATTGACAGGGAGAGAGGCTGTGGGTGGGGAACAATGTGAAGAAGCTTCTTTGGTTAAGATACCAGCCCTGATATCATTTTCCCTACATTAAACCCAGCATATATGAGGTTAAAACCAAAGCACTCATTCCCTGCTTACTCCCTGGCTTCCTGGCTCCAGAATTCACTATCCTCCATGGAGACAGACACCTCCAAGGACAAGCACCTGGATTCATTATCTGCTCCCCACAAAGAGATACAGGCTGGTGGGAAAGCTCCAACCAGCAAGGACATATGCTCCCCCTCCCCTACCTAAAACCCCAAGTAGCTTTTCAGGGAGTTTGTGATTTCACAGTTAGCTGCCCTCTCTCCTTGCTCAGCACTGTGCAATAACAAAATTCCTACTTTCTTCCACTATACCTGGTATCAGAGATTGGCTTGCTGTGCAACGGGTGAGTGAACTCACTTCAGGTTTGGTATCAGTTACTGAGGGACAAAGACTTTAGTTTATGGTAGGAGCTTCTTCCCTGTTTGTTTTTCCAGTTACAGGACACCACAATCTACTGTAAGAAGGTTTTCCTCCTCACGGTCAGACCTAGCATTTTCACCATCTTAAACATGTCTTTTCAGTAAAATGAGGTCTTTTTCCTCCACATATTCTGTTCCAGCAATGCTATTTACCTATAGAACGCCTTTTAATTCTCTCAAATGCAGTTACCAAATACAAATCAGAGAACATCAGCTTAATCAAGAGTGAACTTTGATGGGGCATGTGTCACGCGCTCATATCCCTGTGACACGGAATGATGCACCATGCAGCTCCCTGGCAACAGAAGCGATCACCCACATTCTGTTTCCATGCCCAGACCTTACTAAAGGCTCTGTCTGTAGCAAGCGACAGTTTCCAGGGTCATTCTGTCAGATCACTAGCACTCCGGAAGCAGTCGGAAGGCAGCTTGGTCCAGCTGCACCAGCATGCAGCCTGGCTTCAGGCTCCACCGGCAGGTGCTGGGGTGATGGAGGTAACAGGGTTTGGAGACAACATCTAAGCCATCTCCCGAGATCAGCATGTGGTTTTCAGAAATAGCTTCCCTGACAGACTCACACCAAGTTCATTGAAATTCATAGATAAGCTACGCAGCAAAACACAAGCTATTTAGAAAACTTTAATTACTTAACCAAAGTAATAAAATATTTATGAGAAAAAAGAACATCCAGCAAGTCCATAAAGTAAACTAGCTGACAAATTAATTAGTGCTAATAACAAGAAATTTCTTTCAGTTGCCAAAAGCACCACCAATTACTTATGGGAAAACAGACTGCTTGTTTTTTCATTTCTGTTGCTACTCTCAGTACTACTTTTTGGCCATCATTCATAACTTTTTCTTTGGCTTGTACAGCATGAGCAGTAGCATATAACATTAATGATCGTGGACATTGATTTCAGAATGTGATTTTCCACTTTTAATACAGACCTAGTAACATGCTTTGATGTAGAAAGAATTGTCAAGCACTTCAACTGACTTCTTTTTCTTCCCAAATATTAAATTCAATGGATAAGGATCTAATAAGAAAAACAAACACAGGCAATGCTTATTTAATAAGGCCAGTTACTACATGTATTTTAGGGAGTTTAATTATGGCCTCTCAAATTTCCAAGCCTACTAGATGCATAACACAGGTCCTACTACAGGCAAACATGGAATCAGTTTTTCAAATGCTAGCATTTTAATGTTTCTAATGTTGCAGGACCTAATGTGCAAAACCAGTTACCTTTCATGGAGAGTGTTGAGACTTATTAAATATATAATCTAATTAAATGTAAGGTAATGAAAAACGCAATAAATTCAAGATTTCAGAATTAAGTTCAAATATCTATTCTATATTGTTAAATAACTATAGAATAAACTCATTTATTTAAATAAAGTCGACTCAAAGACTGAGTTAAGAAATGAAATATTGTACTTTTTTGTAAAGAAAAAATGTTGAATCTTCTTCTCATCAAAAAGAGGGCAGAAAATCCCCAGGAAAACTGTTCAGAAAAAGAAAGCTGAGTGGGTTTTCCACAGACAGAACGTGTGAAATGAGATCAAGTGAAGCATTGTATAATAACAAAGGGCACAGTAGTCAGTGAAGTTTTATGCATAAATATTTATGTAGCAGATAGCAGCAATCTAACTTACAAACCACACATTTCGGGAATTGTGCCAAGTTACAATTCTGTTTTCCCAAGGAAAACAAGGACACAAAACTAAGAAAATTTGTAAGGAATCAAAATAACATACTTTATGATTAATAGATATAAATTTATTATTATTTATTATATAATTTATTATTATAATTATATTATATATAATTATATAATTTATTATTAATAGATATTTAATGAAAGATTCCTTGATTGAAATATATTTCAAGTTTTACAAAACTTTTAATCAAAATGGTAAGCATGTATAATCATAAAGAGAAGCCAAGTAAATTCCAAACTGTAAAAAGAATATAAATAGTGTTTTACGACCATACAGAATAAAATTGTAAAATGACAGTAAAAATAGAGGAAAAATAAAAATAGTTATCTGGAAGTTTTAAAACTCTAATAAGCAACACTTAGACTAAAGAAGATACACAAATCATTATTACTTGATAATAAAAATATTTATAGAAGAAGTTTATTGAGTACAGCTAAAACAATATTCACAGGAAAATTCATAGTCTTAAATAATTATACAAATAAATAGCAAAGAATTTTTTAACTGTGTTTACCATGTAGCAAGAAGTTTTTTTTTAAAGAGCAACAACATTAAAGCAAGAAAATAAGAATAATTGAGAAAACCACCAAAAAAAAGAGAGCAAAAGAAATGCAATAAATGGACAACCTGCCTGCTGGGAATAATTATTTGTTTTAAAACAGGAGAAAGTACAAATACAAAAAGATAACAGTAAAAGGGAATATAATTATAGCTACAAAGCAAATCTTAAATTAGGTGCATGTCTTTAAAAAATAATTAAAAATCTCCATGAAACAATCAACTTATGGGGAAATATTTTATCAAAATTGCTCCTAGAGAAAGTAGAAGCCCAATACAAAACAAAGCAAAATAATAGAAGCCAGTGAAAAAGTGTTCAGTTTCACATCTTCTTCAAAGAGCAAGATCCAAATTGTTTTGTATCAAAAATTATTTCAAACTTTCAACAATAAATCACTTCAATACTAATTTGACTATTTCATGCCATAGGAAAACAGAAAACTTTTGACAGTTTTTTAAGTAAAGAAGCCATCTACCATCTATCCCAGAAAATTGCACATCAATAGAATACCAGAATCAATCTCATTTAGGACTACTTAAGAAAAAACATGAATAAAATATGAAATTGAGAATAATTTTAAAATTAATTCACTGTGACCAAGTGAGCTAGATTCCTGAAATTCAATGATGCTTTATTTTTATGAAATGGATTAATAGGATATTTTTATTATTAGGTTGAAAAAGAAATGCAATACGATAATAACAAATGCTGTAAAGGTATTTTAAAAAATTCTTGAACACATCACACATCAATGACTACAAGAAAAAACAAACAAATTAAAATAGATCAATGGTTCCATAATATCTTTCCCTCTCTTTCTAATACACACACACACGCATACGCACACACACACACACGCACACATGCATACACTTAAACACATTTACATTTACCGATATCTTTAACATCAAAACAATGGAAGACTTCCCAATGATATTTGAATCAATCCAAGAGTATCCATAATTACCATGTTATTTAACTTAGTTCTGGTTGCACTAACCAATAAAATTAGCAACAGATAGAAAATTTAAAATATATACATAACAGATGGAAGAAAGCAAAATTTGCATTGTATATCTAAAATCAATACAATATGAATAAAGTATATTAATATGTAAGCTTAATATCTTAAAATAATAATTATATATAAACTCTGGCGTGGTATATATATATATACACATACACAGAAACCTATTATAAAAATTAGAGAAACTAAAAAAGGTCAAGTTCTAAAATTATATTACAATTATTATTTTTCTATATACCAGCTATAACCAGTTAGATTTATTAAAATCCAAAAGATGGCATTGAAATAAACGGAAAAAATCTCAAATAAGTAGATTTAATGTGGTAACTGTTTATTCACCTTTAAATGTATACAGTCAGTGAAAACTCAAGTAAATATGACTAGTTTATTTTTTAACTTGCCCAGGGATAATCTGGATGTGTAAAATTGCCAGGTGAACTCTCCTATAAATGGGTGGGTGAGAGAGTAAATTAGGCCAAACTTTAGAGAGCACAATTTGTCAATATCAACCAAAGTATCAATTACCTGTACGTTTTGGTGCAGGAATTCCATTGTAAATGTTTCCTATTGATAAAATTCTAAACGTTTGGTGTAGTATATAAATATCAATTTATTGATATCACAGTTTATAATAGCAACACAATTAAAAACCATCAAGTGTTCCTCAGAAAGAGACTACTCAATAATATGTGACCTGGGCCACTGAAATTGGAGCCACACAGGGAAAATTAGTGAAGCCCATGCTCAAATTTGTGTATTATTTCACATTTTTGTGTTGCTTTTATTTTTTACCCATATATATCATGCTAACACATTGTGTGTGTATGTATATGTTTAAAAAGAATAAAATGCCTCTGCTTGTGCTGAAATAGAAAAGTCTTCCAAATATAGTAAATTAAAAAAGTAAATCTTTTGTGTAAATTTAAAAGGATATATAGATGATAGAGACAGGCAGATGATAGAAATAGATCAGCGATGGTAGATAGATAGATATGCTGGTATAATGTTGAAGGAAGAAAATACATGAAAGTCAACAACTGTCCTTGGAGAGAGAGACTACAATAGGAAATGGGACTTTTGTTGTTTGACACTTCTACCTTTCTTACTTTACACCTGTATGGCTTTTATTTAACTATTTTTAATTGTTCATAGGTATAGCATTAAGTACCATTTTTTTTTCTTCTGTGGATTTCTTTCTCTTTCAACATATTCATAAGATTTTAAATGCCATAGCTAAAAAATATCAGTGCGAATGTTATGACATTTCTTATGTCAAATCTAGACAACAAATTTTAGGCTAAAAGTAGTGTAGCATTTATTAAATCAACATATCTTAAAGTTAAGGAATCCTTTGTATCAGTTTTCTTCATTAATGAAATTTTTTTAAGGTCCTTTATAAGACTTAGACAGTGGTCCTAGCAAACATAGGAGTGACAACATGTACACCTGGTAAACAGCTCCTTGTCTAAGAAAAGAGGCATGTACCACGCAGTATGAGAAGTGTTAATACATTATAGACCATGTGTTTTCAGATAAGAGGCCCCTTATGCATTACATGCCCAAAAACAGCAGAAAATTTTCCAACAGCCTCAGACAGAAGTACCTGGCTTCCTAGACCTGGTATTCCCATCAAACCAAAAAATCCTATCCTTCCCCAACCTTGTGGCTGCAGCTCAGTCAAATATGCTGGGTTTGAGTTTGATTATTGCATTGATTCTTTTATTTATTCTATCATCATTTTCTATTTTCATTTATTCTACTATCAGTGACAGTAGCTTTTTCTTCTTTTCTTCCCAAAGCCCTAGCACATATTTGTAGATCCTAGTTGTAGGTCATTCTACCTGTTGTATGTGGGATACCGCAACAGCATGGCTTGGTGAGCGATGTGTATGTCCGCACGCAGGATCTGAACTGGCGAACTCCACGCCGCCAAAGCTGAGTGTGCAAACTTAACCACTTGGCCAAGGGGCCAGCCTCAGTATTTTTTTTAATTATTGTTTTAAAATAAGTGATACACATATGGTACAAAATTCAACAGGCATGTATGGGTAGTGGACAAACTCCTCGTTGCTACCCAATACTCATTTTTCCCTTTTTCTTCACTAACAGAATCTCCGTATTGATAACAATAGCAATTTTATCAACTAAAATATTATTTCCCAGATCTTTTGTATCAGAATTGCCAATAAAATATGTTTTAGCTGTAGAGGGAGGTCTCTGGGAAAGCTCTTTAGGTTGCCTTACTGAACTGACAGGCACTATTTTATCCTCTTTTTCCCCCTTCTGCATGACTCCATCTGTTGAGAGTTCTAACATTTATCTTGTGAACCACAAGATGACCGAGAGGATGGAAACAAGTACTAAGAATGGAGAAGCAGTAATGTAGCCATCTGGTACATAGGTTATACCATGGACCTCCCAGCAGCCTTGGACAGCCTATATCCAGACTTTATGTTATGCGAAGGCTGTGGCCCCTTTTCTCTACCCCAAAAATCACATATACACATTCATATATCATATAGCCTCAGAAATAATGTGTACATGTGTGCATGTTTATGTGCCTGAACTTCTGTGTGTGTATGTATGTGTGTGCATTTGTGGATTCAGAGAAAGAAGAGTAAGCAGGAGAAACTAAAACTTACTCCCCGTGTTCCCCCAAAAAACAGAATTGACATTAGAGATATTGGAGAGGAAGAAGTAAGAGAATCACTCATTCCTTTCAAGTCTCAAAAGCAAACTGTTAAGTAGCTTTGTTGATTTGCCAGAGAGCTTTGGAAAGGAGCATGAACTTCCATGAACATTCCACAAGATTTTGTTAATCAGAAACGTACTGGGGAAAGCATTCCTGAACAAAGAGTTTTTCACTTCACAAGCATTTGTCTTTTCGATATGCAAGCACACCCAGTAGCAGCGATCTACAGCCCCAGGAACCTGAGCTTGGAGGACTCACAATTCCATAGAAGGAACATAAATGTCACGCAGCCGCAATTTTCAAATAAGCCAGCAAGGTAAATCCAGTGTGGGCTCAAAATGGCACCACACAACCCATTCCATCTCCTAAAGATGCAATCATATTGTGTGCAACACAGATGAAAAGAGTAATTGAATCACAGGAGGAAAAGGAAGAGAAAATCCTAGAAAAGAAGACAGCAGTTTAGCAGAAAATCAAAACCTGCTGCTTCGTATGCTACATAGTAGCTACTCCCCATTGCTTCTGTTACTAACTTTATAAAGAGCCTGTGGATCACAGCCTCTCTTATTGGGCACATCTGTGAATGCACATTTTAACTATTGCAATGGTGCCATACTGAGAGATACATGAATCAGCAACCGTGAAGGAAAGGATATGTGGTATTTTCCCACAGAGAAGAAATTTGTCCATAAATGGTTTATACGTGTGTACATTCAAATCTTCATTTCACATACAAGGTGCTACAATTCTGTAATGAAACACATTGATTCCAGGTAATACTATCCATTGCTGTACAAAACCATTTCATCTGAACAGTAATCCACTTTTGAGATGGAGAAAATGGAAGATCTTCACATTATAAAAGAAAACAACAAAAATTTTAACTTTTTAAAGAATGTTTTAACGCCTTCAATTACACAAGCAATCCAACATCTCAATCAAAGTGTTGTCATTTTTGACATCATTCTGCAAGGAAATCAAATGCTCAGACTTAAATAAATCAATGGAAAAAAATCCTTTGCATGCTACAACTTTTAAAGTTGCCCTTTTTTTCAGGTGTTAGCTCCAAACAAGTGAATGTACCCATCTCTAAAGTGACCCTATTAAATATATAAGGAGCTCACACAATTCATGAGGTCTCAAACTCTACATCAACGTTGTAAGTCTCGAACTCTAAATCTCTAAAAATGATTGAGTGCTATTATTTAAAATTATAGTAATGGCAAGCAATAAGAGGTCCAAAGATCATTTTATATTTATAAATATTTACTGAGAATCTACTCTGTGTAGGCATTCTTCGAAAGGCTGACTATAAAACTATTAAAAATAAGAAGATAACCCGAATCCTCAAGAAATTTTTTACTAGATAAATCAGATATTAAGCAAGCAAACAGATAAAAATAAGTATTATTAAAAGTATTTTGCTAAAATAAATTAATTTCAGAGATAGAGAATAATGAGGATAAGGACTATGCAGGAAGTCAAGCCAAAGAGGTGAAATTTATATGAAGACCCGAAAGAAGCAAGACAGTTATGTAAAGAGCAGGGAGGAGAATGTTTTAGGGGCAACACAAATTCCTGAAGCATAAAGGGATCACTTTTCTGGAGCAGATTCAGAAGCCATGATTATGAGGAGCAAAGGGAGCTAGAAGGTCAAAAAGAATCATATTTGAGTTTGGAAGGATTAAAGGCAATCACATTTTGCAGATTCCTGCAGTTATTTAAAAAGGTTGATTTTAAGCATAAGTTTCTGAGCCAGAGTTGCCTAATAAGATAAATTATTTAAAAAGACAAACACATGGATAAGGAGAACGCATCAGTGGTTACCAGAGGGGAAGAGGTGTGGGGAGAGCGAAAGGGGTAAAGGGGCACATATGTATGGTGGCAGATAAAAACTAGACTATTGGTCATGAACATGATGCAATCTATACAGAAACTGATATGTGATAATGTACACTTGAAATTTATACAATGTTATAAGCTAATATGACCTCGATAAAATAAATAAAGAAATAAAATTCAATCTGGCTTCTGTTTAAGGGTGGATTCTGGAGGGGCAAAATGGAAGGAGAGGCAGAGTGACGAGGTTATTGCAGAATTCAGATGAAAGAGAATATTGAGTTTGAGGGGATGGTCATAACGAGTTCGTCTCTTTAATCCTACACACTGAGAGCTGTGTCTGAGACATTGCAATGGTTCAACATACATGTGCTGTACAATTGGTTTATAGGGCAGTCTGAGTAAGATAAGCAATAGAACAGGACTAATTAGAGAAGCAAGAGGACACAATAAAAAATGCCCCTAGAAGACAAGAAAGGAGGGAGGTTAAGGTTGGTGAAATGTTGGTCTTTATTTCCCAAGGCTGGAACAGTGGGAATGAGGCACCCAAGAAAGGAAGGAATTTAATTTATATCATCATATAAGATTGTTATTAACTGAGAAGCGTGAATCAAATTCTTCTCTAGTGTGCTAGCTGGTCAATAGTTTAAATTTAGAGTATATTCAGTTACACTTTGAGTGCAGCTTATCTACATAAATTATTTGGACTTCTGTATGACAGATCAGTCTATTATTCCACATTTACTTATTTATCCAATAATTTATTCATACTAGTATAGATCATGAATGTTTATCTTGAATTTGGATTATAATCCAATTCTACTTCTTTCTTTTTTTTTTTTTGCTCACTTCTAACCTTGGCTTGGGAGCTCTTCCAGTTGGCTTCTGTGTTCCTTTGACAGACTGCCATCACGCTAGTTTTGATGGATTTTTCTGAACACATCCTTAATCCCGGCACTGCAAGATGTTCCATGCTCATCTTGTATTATTTCTGCCCCAGTTCTAGAATCAACCATTTCTCCAAGGAGTCCTGGTTCCTTTCCTTGGAGAATGATATTAAAAACTAAGATCTGGAGCATCACGGCATAGTGAACGCTCCCGGGACTCTCTCCCTCCAACATACAATGAATAGGAGCATCCATACTCCAACGAAAGACATCCTAACCCAACACAGAAAATGTTGGAGAGACACACAGCCATACAACGGAGGCTGGAGAGGCTGTAGCCCCCCTTGGAGGAACTGGAATGGGGTAAGACAGAACTTCGCTCCCTCCCCTAAAGATTGTGATCCACAAACACAGGAGGTTCCATGAGGGAAGGAACAGGGGAGGGGTCGCGCATTTGCGGGATCACCAAGGACTTCCTAGGGCTCTTGCAGCCTAGAAGGAAGCCCTCTAGCGGGGTGAAAGCTTTTGCAGGGGTTGACCTCATCAAGCCAACACCCCAGGAGACCAGATAGCAAGAGCAAGAAAACCCCAAGAGCACGCAGGAGAAAGTCCCCCTCTTCCCAGCGCCCCACACCTGCTCTGCTGCCTGGGATCTCCACTCAAAGCACAGGGCTGAGAATATGGGACTCTCGACCCCCACCCAGTGGCAATAGGTGGTAACAGCAACCAAATAATAGAGTGGGAAAGACCTGACCCACCTCCTCTAACAATATCACACGCTACATCAAATCTCAGACCAGAGAGAAAACAACAATCACCCAGAGTTCAGTCCTGAGGACACAGATATATGTAATCTAAATGACAATGAATTCAAAATAGTTATCATCAAAAAACTCAATGAGGTAAAGGAGAGCATAGAGAAACAATTCAATGAGTTTAAGAGCTGCTTCACAAAAGAGATTGAAACTATAAAGAAGAATCAATCAGAAATATTAGAGATGAAAGACACAACGGAAGAGATAAAACAAAATACAGATTCCCTGAATGCTCGAGTGGACATCTTAGAGCAGTGTATCAGCACAATCAAAGATAGACGTGTTGAAATGCTCCAAACAGAGGAGGAGAGAGAACTAAGACTAAAAAGAAATGAAGAAAGTCTCGGAGAAATATCCGACTCAATTAGGAAATGCAATATAAGAATATAAGAAGGCCGATAAGCACATGAAAAGATGTTCAACATCACTAATCATCAGAGAAATGCAAATCAAAATTACACTAAGATACCAGCTTATGCCTGTTAAAATGACTATAATCACTAAGACTAAACATAACAAATGTGGGAGAGGGTGTGGAGGAAAGGGAACCCTTATACTTGGCTGGTGGGAATACAAACTGGTGCAGCCCCTATGGAAAATAGTATGCAGATTCCTCAAAGAACTAAAAATAGAAATACCATATGACCCAGCTATCCCACTACTGGGTATCTATCCAAACAACTTGAAATCAACAATCCAAAGTAATATATGTGCCCCTATGTTTGTTGCAGCACTATTCGCAATAGCCAATACAGGGAAACAATCAAAGTGCACATTGACTAATGATTGGACAAAGAAGATGTGGTATATATATATACAATGGAATACTACTCAGTCATAAAAAACGACAAATTCATCCTATTTGCAACAACATGGAAGAAACTGGAGGGAATTATGCTAAGTGAAATAAGCCAGACTGAGAAAGACAAACAACAGATGGTTTCACACATATGTGGAATATAATAGCACATGAAAAAGGCAAACAGTTCAGTGGTTACCAGGGGAAGAGAGGTAGCCAGTGGACACAGGGGGTGAAGGGGAGCACTTATGTGGTGACAGTCAAGAAATAATGTACGACTGAAATCTCACATTGATGTAAACTATTATGAACTCAATTAAAATAAATTTTTTTAAAAAAACTAAGATCTGGGTGCTAGGAGTATGTATTTATACTGGAGTGTCTTATTTTAGGCCATCTCAGCTGAGAAATCATTGAAATACACCTGTGTATACCAACCTGTGCATATGCACATATCTATAAATATTTTTACGTGTAACCATCTGTATCCATACTAAGCTACAATTGAGTTCATACTGACATCTCCAATTCTATTACATAACTGCACTGCTCTTTCTAGCCTGCACACCTTGTTTCTCTCTAACCTCCTACCCTAAGAGCGAGAAGCTTGGCTCCCACTATCTGCCATCCAGTTACCTATTGTCCACTTCAGGACACCTGTACAACAGTGTCAGAGCTGTTAACCTGTGGGAATGACTTTATCAACTGGACCACAGTGCTCACGTGCAGTTGCTTTTGACTTTAGTCTTATGGACTCCACTTGTTTCTAAACCTACTTAGGTGGGCACCCTTTCACTCACCCCTTCAGAGGTGTTATTTGGTACATTTATGATACAGTTAAATCATTTTGTCACATTCTGCATTCCATTCACCTCCTAAATGCTTCTTTAAAAATTTGCATACATAAAGTTCCCTCATTTTGCTGTAACGTTCGGGATTTTGTAGTGACATGTGTTCACCACTGTAGCATCATGCAGAAGTCCCCTGTGCTTCATCATTTTAACACCCTTCCACTGTCCTGCCTCCTTTCCCTGCCTAGTCCCTGGCAACCATTGATTGTTTTACCATTGTTATTGTTTTGTCCTTTTGAAAATTTCGTATAATTGGAATCACATAGTGTGTAGACTTGTCAGACGCTTTTTCCACCTAGAAATATACATTTAAGGTTCATCCATGTCTATTTATGGCTTGATAGCTTATTCAGTTTTATTACTTAATAATATTCTGTGGTGTGGATGCACCACAGTTTGTTTATGGACTCATCTATTGAAGGGCATCTTGGCTGCTTCCTGTTTTGGGCGATTGTGAATAAAGCTGATATAAACATTCATGAGCAGGTTTTAGTGTGGAGATAAATTTACAAATCTGTTGGTTAAATAACTGGGAGTGTGAAAGTTGGGTTGTATGATACAACTTCATGTGGCGATGTAGAAATGTCAAACTGGCTTGTAATGCGGCTGTACAAGTTTGCATTCCCACCAGCGATGAATGCGAGTTCCTGTTCATCTTCACTAGCATTTGGTAATGTCAGTGATTTGGATTTTAGCAAAATTCTCAGAATTGGATAAATAGATGTAGAGCCAGTTAAAGTAAATTGCAAGCTGTTGGGTTAGATACAAAAAATGTCTTCCACATAATGTTAAAATTAACCCTTGAAATGGAGGTAAGACTCATCTCATAAATATAGATCATGCATGGTGGCCCCAGGCATGACAACGATAACACTATAGAGACTGAGGAAAGGTAGCTGGAAATAACTGTGAATATGCAGTTACAGTGTCCCCTGCTATAATTGTATCAGTTCCATATAAAGAGAGAGAGAGATGAACGCACTGTCATTAACACAATCATCATTTAATGTGCCTTTTGGCTATTTGTGCTAGTGTTTTAATATTACTTGGTGAGCTACTTTGGTTGAAATACAATTTTTTTTTCCTGGAGTCATGGAGTCTCATAAATCCATAGCTTCATATAATAAACTCTTTTTCCCCCAAAAAAATGTCTTGTGGACAAACTCTAATATCATAAAATTTAAAATTTTAAAAGGTGAAACATTTTACCATTTAAGATATCCTTTAACCCATTTTGTAGGAAAAAGGAAAATGTTGGAATGTGTTGAAGAGCTTAAGTTAGAAAGTATTGACCTAAGGAAAAGATTGTATTTTCCTTCATTTAAAGATCACCTAATTAAAAATAATACCTAATTAATAACCCTGAATCCAAGTCCAAAAGTAGAATTTAATATTGAACAAAAGTGAGAATAGATGTCATCTGAAATCCATGATAAATGGATGCTATTTGAAAAATGGTTTTTGAGCCAATTAGCCAACTAAAAAAGTGTAAGATTATAAATTTTCCTGTTAACTTCATCAATATAATATTTACATGATTAACAATTAAATTTTATACTAAAACCAACATTTTGGAAAAACGTAGATTAATATTTACATAATCTTGGGGTTATATAAATGTCTGCTGCTTTTTACTCTACTAACATCTATATAAAATCTACTATGGAATGGATGCTACCAGATCCCAGGAAATGTTTGAGTTACTGTGCTCCATAGTGGAGGCAGTTAGTCTCAGGGTAAAGTTACAAGCACGATATTTTGCATGGATATCTGGTATTATAATATTTTGGGAATCTTCTCACAGAAGCAGATGCTCCTTGGCAATTCTAAATAAATATCCAACAACAAATCAGCAAATCTGTGTGCATTCTCGTTTCTGCTAGAGGATGGAGAAATACTTTCCAACTTTGACCCCGAAAGGCAGAAATCTTAGAGAAAAAGACTAGTAGATTTGATAACATAATAATTTAAAAATCTCATAGCAGTGTAAAAGCAAACATGAGCAAGGATGAAAAGTAAATAAAAATCTGGAAAAGAAATCTGCAATTTATGTTACAAAAAATGGTAAAATTCGGACTAGTTATGGAAGGTGATATCAACAGAAAGATAAACTGAGGCATGAATAAACAAGCCACTAAAGAAGAAATACAAGGGCCAGCCTGGTGGTCTAGTGATTAAGTTTGCTTGCTCCACTTCAGTGGCCCAGGGTTTGCAGGTTCAGATCCCCCGCATGGATCCAGGCATCGCTCATCAAACTATGCTGTGGTGGTGTCCCCATATAAAATAGAGAAAGATTGTCACAGATGTTAGTCAGGGACAATCTTCCTCAAGCAAAAAGAGGAAGATTGGCCACAGATGTTAGATCAGGACCAATCTTCCTCACTGAGAATAAATAAATAAATAAATAAATAAATAAATAAAAGAAGAGATACACGTGCTGAGTAAATGCATAGGTGTTGCAAAAAGTGCAATCTCATTAGTAACTACAGGAGTGGAAATTAATAATGAGGCAATCTTTTACTCAAATTTTTTATCAGTGAAAACATCTAATATTTGTGAGAATAAGTAAAAATTTGCACCTAAGCACATTGTTTAAGATGCAAATTGGCACAGGTTTTCTGGAGGACAATTTCGTAGTGTGCATCAAATGGCTTTCAAAGGTAGGAATCTTTCTTGGAAAGCAGCAGTTCTATTTCTAAGGATTTATCCCAAAGAAAGAGTTAGACAAATGCACAATTATGTATTGAATTGATGCGTAATGGCTACCATTTACTAGATATTGACTGCATTCCACAAACAGTGCTGAATGCTTCACAAACAGTATTTAAAGTTCATTGTCTCAAAACCCTATGACTATTATCCCCATTGCATGCGAAGAAGCTAAAGGCTCAGAGCAGTTTTGAAACATGTGCAAGTTCTCATAGCTTTCTACAGAATGAAGCGGAGATGCACACCCAGAGTCCACAGAAACTGTGTGCCTGAATACTACACCAGAGTGCCTTTTTTATGGACGTTTACTGTTCTTACATTTAAACAGCAAAAGAAAAAGGAAGACAGAGGAGGAGGAGAAGGAAAAAGTAAAGCTGGAGGTAACGGGACATTTAGTGAAGATTTCATAGTGAATCCAAACAATTTTTTGATACGTGTCCATTAGGAATGATGATTAGATTCAATAATCAGGAACACTGTCCCATGAAAAAAAAATATTATATATAGGCAAATATATGCACAGGAATATTTGAAATTCTATACAGTACAGATTAGAGAATTTTATAGTTTCTTATTTTTCTGCATATCTTAATTTTCCAAATAAGATGCATTACTTATATAATCAAGAAATGAGTAAAGCTTAAAAGTGAACGAAATGTTCATTTGTAAGACAGAAGTTAAGGGATCAGACTCCCTAGGAGATTATGTCATCTGAAACCCATCCAAGCATTTTGTGAACTCACCTATTTAGGAAGACCAGAACTCCCATGTCACCCGTGAATTTTAGTTGCACTTCCTCAAAATTTTGAGAAAGAAGAAAAATGGTCTTTCGATTTTTAAGTTTTTCTTTCTACTAATGCTTCCAAATTTAAATGTCTCCCCAGTTATCTTTTATTTAGGAAAATCTAGTTTAAAATATAAGAAACATGTGCGCTTAAGCTGGAAAATATTTACACTAAATCAATGAGCGAAAATTCCCTGACCAGTTCATGTTATAGGTCCATGCCGCGGAGGAGGGAAGGCAGTGGCTGTGAAAATCCAAACCTAGCTGGCCTTCTCCACAACTCTCTAAACATTTCTTGCCTTCCCACTGTGGACTTTTAATAACCACACCAAGGAGGGAAAGAGCGGGTCCCCAACGCCCTCTGTGTGTGTGTTTGTTCCTTGGGAAAATATTCCACAGCAGACAAGTGAAGGGGCAGATATACTGTCCATTAAAAGGTGCTAATCAGCTGAAAGAAAAAAGCCGCTGCCCAGCCCCCACCCTGGCCCCTCAGCCGCGGCTCTCTGTATTGTGTAGGTGCTGGGAGCTAATGAACCTTTTATATTGCCGGTCATAAAAAGGACCAATGGCTCTCCTTGCAGTAATGGACTCCACAGTGAAACCTGCCTAACGGGTTTCATAAGGAACTATGAAAAAATCAATTGCCTCCTTGAGGTTAGTTTCACATAGCTTTGCAGCAAAATAATCGAGGAGAGGTCAATCCACTGCTATTTCATGAAAATTAAAAAATGGCTTTGGAGCTGTGTGCTCCCCTCCATTTTAAAAGAGAAAATAATATATTTCCTACTTAGTCAGTCACAGTTGTCTATCTCACAAGTCAAAACAATCAGAAAAAAAATAAAAGACAACAGAAATGAGTGAGGAACTGAATGGTTGTTTTGTTCCCAACTGTATAAACACAACAATAGCTTATATTTGCAAGAGCCTTTCAAGTTCATTGATCATTTTTTCACAGGTTTGTTTTACACATAAAGGCCCAAACCAGTCACTCAGGGCAGAACCTAGATTTAAACGCAGAGCTGCTACTTCCAAGACACTGGGTTGTTTGTGTCTTTTCTCCCTATTTTTCCCTCCCTCCCATTCCAAGCAGATGGTCAGACAATATGCTCTTTTGTCTCAGAGAATGTTTATAGCAGGCAAGAAAAACAAGTGCTTAGGACCAAGGCTTTCTTCCTTCTTCCCCTCCTTCCTTCCTTCTTTTCTTTATTTCGTTGGGGTTTTTTGTAAAAGCCCAGATCCCTTAAAAAGCTGATTCACTATATCCTCAAGAGAAGGGGTCAGGAACTCCTTAGAAAGCAGGAGGAGGAGAAAATAAGAAATTTTCCTGAGTCTGGGAGAATAGGATGCTGGAGAAGCCTAGCAGTTCTTGAATGGCAATGCTTTGGGGTTAAAGCATTGGATAAAAAGAGAAGTGTTAGCAAAAGGTGTTATAGAAGTAGAGAAAAGATAAGCAAATAAAAACCAAATGGAGAGGAGCAACTATTTGAAGCAAAGATGTTGAGCCTAACAACAGGCCCCCAAAAGATGTCCTTGCGATAGTCCCCAGAACCTGAGAATGTGACCCTACGTGGCAAAAAGGACTTACAGATGTGATTCAACTAGGGATCTGGAGATGGGCTCATTACCCTGCATTATTCAGGTGTACCCTGAATGTAATCACGTGTCCTTATAAGAGGGAGGCAGTGGAGATTTGGGTAGAGAAGAGCAGATGTGATGATGGAACCTGGAGTTTGGAGTTCTGTGAGTAAGGGGCCACAAGCCAAGGAATGAAGACAGTCTCCAGAAGCTGGACCAGCCCTGAAGCCTCCAGAAGAAACACAGCCCTGCCAACACCTTGATTTTAGAGTCTGACCTCCAGAACTGCAAGAGCATAAATGTGTGTGTGTGTTTTAAGCCACTACATTTATGGTTATGTGTTACAGCAGCAATATAAAACTAATGCAGGTGCCAGCCCAGTGGCGCAGCAGTTAAGTTCACACATTCCACTTCGGCAGCCCGGGGTTCGCTGGTTCAGATTCTGGGTTCAGGTATGGCACCACTTGGCAAGCCATGCTGTGGTAGGCATCTCACATATAAAGTAGAGAAAGATGGGCACAGATGTTAGCTCAGGCCAGTCTTCCTCAGCAAAAAGAGGAGGGTTGGCAGCAGATGTTAGCTCAGGGCTAATCTTCCTCAAAAAATAAATAAATACACACAAAAATAAATAAGAAAGAAAACGAACATAAATGATAAATGAGGAAGTGTACCAAATCCTGATGAAAGAGAGATGAAAGCCCACAGATTACAGGAGGGTATAGAGTGCTATAAAGGATACATAGATCTTAAAAATCCACACTTGACATATTAGAATGAAATTTAAGAACATCAAAGACAACAGGAGAATTTCAAGGGTTTCAAGAGAAAATGCATCACCAAGAAAAGAAGACTTATTGGGCTTCCCAACAGAAACAGTAGTTGAAGGAAGATAATTAAATGATACTTTCAAAGAGATGAAAGAAACATATCATATGCAGGAAACTAGAAATTTATATCCAGTTAAATATCATTTAAATGTTAGCATGAAATAAAAATATCCTCTATAAAAACACTCATGGAGGAAATACCCATAGAAGAAATGGAAGATGTTGTGGAATATATGGAAACTAAGCATGAATAAGTTACTAAATAAAATTTGTAGCTTACTAATTAATAAAAGTGACAATATTTTCATAACAATCTGATGTAGATAACAGCAACATGATGGCAATAGTGATAGAAACATTGAGGAACACACAAAGCTGAGAAAATGCTAGAGTATCAAAATGTACACTCAAAACATGTATTCTACACAAGCAATACATAAAAATGTCCAAAGTACCAATATAAGTTTTTTTTTTTTTTTTGGTGAGTAAGATTGGCCTTGAGCTAACATCTGTCACCAATCTTCCTCTTTGTATTCTTTTTTTTCTTTCCAAAGTCCCATTATGTAGTTGTATATCTTAGCTGTAAGTTGTTCTAGTTCTTCTATATGGGATGCTGCCACAGCATGGCTTAATGAGTGGTGTGTAGGTCCACGCCCAGGTTCCGACCTGGCAAACCCTGGGCCGCCAAAGCAGAGCAGGCAAACTTCACCATTTGCCCTCAGGGTAGTTCAAGGATTTGTTCTTTAATTGTCATGGTTTCTTGGACAGTTGACCTCTTTATCATTATGCAATATCTGTCATTATCCCTGAAAATATTCGTCATTCTGTAGGCAATTTTATTTTAAATTAATATAGCTGCTCTAGCTCTTTTTGTTGCTAAGTTTTTTGTTTTTGTTCTGTTTTGTTGTTTGTGGGATATTTTTCCAGCTGGTCTTCTTGGATTTGGTATCTGTAAATAATTTCAGAAAGTTCCTGCCTGTGATTTCTTCAAATATTCATTCAGGCCTGCTCACTCTTCTGGGATTCCAGTTACACGTATATTAGACCACTTGAAAATTTCTCACAGATCTGAGACTCGCTACTCTGTTCTTTTATTCTTTTTTTCTCCATATGTTTTACATTATGTAATTTCTATTGACCTATCTTTAAATTCGTTGTTTTTTATTCAGATTTGTAGAATCTGCTTTTGAGTCTGACAAAAGCATTCTTCATCTGTTTTTTTTCTCACTTATAGCATTTCCATGCTTTTATTTCTTATAGTTTCCATTCTCTGCTGAAATTATCTGTCTGATCTTACATATTGTCTATCTTTTCCATCATAGGCTATAACACTTTAATAATAGTTATTTTAAATTTGACATTTGGTATTTCCATTTATCTTACATCTGGGGCTGGTTCTGATAATCCCAATGATCGCTTTGTCTCTTCAGATTGGGTATTTTCTTGCCTTTTGTTACACCTCATAATTTTTGGTTGCACACTAGATATGTTGTTAAGGACAACAGCCCCTGAGGCTTTATTTTGCGCGTGTGCTTGAACATGAGCTCACCTTTCCTCACGCGTGGCTTTTAGGGTAGGAGTCTGTGCAAATGTAGTTAAGAATTGGCTTGAGATGAAAGTTTGCTGTCTGCACGGTTTGGGTCTCCCTGCTCAGCGCTGAGCTGTCCCTTTACACTGCTCCCCAAGGAGACTTGCTACATCTCTCCCAACTGTATGTGAATGGATTTGTCCTCCACACTTGTTAGCATGGTGTGGGGGGGATGTGAAAAGGGCATTTTCTGATGCTCTAATTAAGCCTCACTCTTAGGCAGCTGCTGCAATTCTGGCTGTGAGGATGTGGTCTTTACAAGTACAATGGCCTCCAGGTTTAATGGTGGACCTACGAAGAACAGCGCCCATCACCAGGTGTAGCGCTTATTGTTTCCCTCTTCTCTTTCCCCCAGCATCTGTGGGATTTCCCCCTGAGCTCTCAGTCCACAGTTTCATGGCCTTTCCCACTGCAGATAAAAGCTTTTGCTCCTTAAGATAAAGTGGGGAGGGTCTGGGTGGAATTTCTGTGGTGGCTGCCATGCCCTTTCCCCATCAGTACCAGGTGAGAACTTTCTCAGGATTCTCCATGATGCCCCCTGTGAGTATTTGGTGAGATTTCTGAGGAGAAACCTGCAAAAGTGTGCAAACTCTCCATGTCTGTGATCTGCAGGGTCTTCACATTCTCAGGCTAGCCCACACTCAGCTTTGGCAATTCATGAAAAATGTTTGACCAACTTATTTCAGTGACATCTTTCCCAGGTAAGCAAATACTTGAGGTCTGTTTCTCCTTGTGGGCACTTGTCTCTTGCCAGGTTTGAAGTTAGTTGTTTTCTCTGTGATTTCAGATCTCTAATGAATTCAAGAAAAGTTCTTAATTTGAAGATGTCCAGCTATTTTTATTGTTGTATGAGTGAGAGCAATGTTCTCGCTAGTAACACTCAACAAAGACTCTCCTCCTAGCGAACGTCATTGGCGTTTGCTCCCACTGGAGTTGCATATTTGCAAATACATTTACTTGCAAATATCAAATACAAGTCCACTAAGATGTCACCAAAATATTTTTCTTATAAATTTTGTCTAGAAATGGAAGAAAATAATAATTTAAAATTTTGGGTTGTGTAAAAGCTATAGCTACCCTACAGATTCAACAAAGAGCAAAACTCATTTTGTGATGTTTGGTACCATACTGTTTAACAACTCCTCATTTGATCACTGTTTATAGCTAATAATAATAGAAAATTTCTGACCTTATTTGGATCATTGCCTAAAGAGGAAATTGTTCCTTTTTTATATTGAGTTTATTCCTTCAAGGAATTTGGGCACCATATGTTAAAATAATGCCCCAGTGCACCAAATGGCACCCTGAAGGCCAAGACAGAGGAATTTATCCCAAAACAGGAAGCAAGAGATTCTTGCTTGGAAGAACAAGCCAGTGGTTTTCTGCTCTAAATAATTTCTGCACGTCAATTATTATCAACAAATGTTCAACTTTACACTGAATCTATAACCACGAAAGTTATTTTAAGCTTGGTAAGAGGTATTCCATATTAAAAAGTAAAACAAGCGCAAAGCTGTTTCAGACAATGACATGATTTCTCAATCTGCAAGAATCTTTATGTGAAAGAATTTGCTTATAAAAATGGTGTTCAGTAAAGCAAGAACAATATTCCATTGGTGGCTCCTGGTTCGTTTTGAAGTCTGAACCCCATTTTGGAAACTAGCGGATAAAGGTAATATCAATAGGGAAACAAACTGATGTTATCTCAAGTAATTGAATTCCTTATAATCTGTATACTACTCTGTGTGACCCAGCAGGGTTATTGCTTACTGAGTTAGACTGTAATGAAAAGTTCAATAAATTAGAATCACAGCCAGCAGAGGTTCTATTCCTGGATCTGTCACTGACTTGCTGTGACAAGGAATTTTACTCCATCTTCTTTAAGACTCATTTGGCTCTAGCCATGATTCTAAATAGGTCAAATTAACTAATAAAAGCACTTAATGGTACTCATGCCTCATGCTAAATATTGTGCTGAAAATACGGCATTGGTGAGAATGATGAGAGCACAGTCTCTGCCAATAACTGATGGGAAACATGAGCGTCTGCAGGTAAAAGTAAGACAATGCAGAGAACATCAAGTGAGATTAAAAACATACAAGAATAAAATTCTCCATTTAATGAATGATGTCACTGAATGCTCAAACAGAACAAACATTTAGTGAAATAGAATGAAAGAGTGATGCACTTCACGACTGCACCCTCCAAGGTTTTTACAAATAAAATTTATATTTTAGAACAGTTTTAGCTTTACAGAAAATTATGAAAATATACAGAGATTTTCCATATAACCCACACCCAGTTTCTCCTATTATTAGCATCTTACATTAATGTCCCACGTTTGTCACAATTAATGAACCAATATGGATGTATTCTTATTAAAATCCATACTTATTCAGATTTCCTTAGTTTTATTTAATTTCCTTGCCCCGCCAGGATCTCATCCAGAATACCATATTACATTTAGTCATTGTGCCTCTTTAGGCTCTCTTGGTTATGGCAGTTTCTCTGATTTCCCTTGTTTTTGATGTTCTTGACAGTCTTGAGGAGTACTGCTCAAATATTTTGTGGAAGGTCCCAGAGTTGAGACTCCTCTGAAGTGTTTCTCAGCGTTACACTGGTGTTATGGGTTTGGAGGGGGAGGATCACAGAGATCAAGGCCATCCTCATCACATCATATCAAGGGTACAAACTCTCAATGTGACTTAGCCCTTTTGTTGACCTTGATCACCCAGGTAATATAGTGTTTGTTGGGTTTCTCCACTGGAGTGTTGCTCTTTTTTTCCCCTTTTTCTACTCCACCCACTGTTTAGAAGGAAATCACCATGAATGGCCTGCAATAATGGAGTGAGGAGTTATGCTCACCTCCTGAGGGCAGATTGCAAAGTTTTAACTCTAGAGACAACTGTATGTTTTGGTGAGATGATTTCCAGACTCTGTTCTCCATAATCAGTGCTATTCTCTACTGTTAATATTATAAAGTATCTCCTCTCATCAGTAAAACAAACCTGGTCCTCATGTTTTATTACCTTTTCAATGTGAAATATAGAATCTGTTGATGTTTTAAGAGAGACATAAGAATCATGGGCATATAGAATTTTATTGCTTTCATGAGCGGCTTCATGAGAGAAGGAACCTGCTATTATACCCCAGCCCAAGGAAGTGAAAATTTGGTCCACTTATGATGATAGAGAAAGGGTTAATTTCAATCTCCAAAAGCAAAAACTGTGAAACTCTCTCTTCTCTGAATTGTTTCCAGGGTGGTTTCAATGGGCTTTCTGACATTAGTGATAATTTACGTCCTGAAATGAAACAGCAGTATATAGTCCGGACAATTCAACGTTAATCTGATCTGGGACTGGTCATGCCCTACCAAATGGGACTCCTTACCCGTATTTTTAGAATGTGATCTGGACATTTGATAAAAGCAAAAGCAGGTAACTCAATTTACAGGTCTTAGAGGCTTAGAGTGTTGAGGAAAAAGTAAATCCAAATAAACGTTCTGAGACAAAAAAGAAAACACATCATATACTGAATTGGTCATGAAAGGCCAAACCCAATACATACAGCAATGCATTTTTAAAGTTGTTCTGCATTTCCAAGAGTGGTCAGTTAATTCAGAGTGCACTTAAAAGATCTAATAGCTAGAATTTTATTCTTGAATTATTACCTAGTTTCTTCATTTCTAAAATGTCATAAAATTGAAATTCCCCATCTATACATATGTGTTGAACTATATACTTTCCACTTTGTCTTTTAACATAATAAACATAATTATTTCAAAGTTCCTGTCTGATGGCTCTAACATTTGGGTTTCTTTAAATTTTATTGTCTTGATTACTCTATGTCAACACTTCATATTTTTTTTCTGCTGAGGAAGATTTGCCCTGAGCTAACATCTGTGCCAATCTCCCACCTCTTTATATGTGGGTCACCACCACAGCATGGCTGACAAGTGATGTAGGTCCATGCCAGGGATCCAAACCCACAAACCTGGGCTAGCAAAGCATGGTATGCCGAACTTAACCACTACTCCATGGGTCTGGCCCCAACACTTGAATTTTTTATCCTTGCTTTTGTTGTATTTCTCATATTATTTTTATTGAATATAGGATATTGTATAGAATAAAATGATAGAGGCTGAGGCAAATTTTATTTTCGTCCAAAAATTGGCACATCTCCTCTTCTCTAAGACCATTAACACGAAACGTTGATTCAATCCAGTTAGTTGAGATGGGCTTGGGTTTTGATGTTGCTTTCCTTACCTGCACTGCACCGCAGGCTTCAAGTTTCTGCAGCCGTAGAAGGCTGCCACTTTTGTGTTGGGTGCTTGGTGTTCGGAATGAAGTGACAGAGGGTTTTTCTCAGTGTTTCTGCCCCATCAACAGCTTTCAGAAGTCCCCTCTGACCCACCCTCAGTCTTGCGCAAGCCGGGTGTGCTCAGGAGTTGGGAACTGAGCCTGCTCAGATGCATTTTACTTTTACTCCTCTTCCAGAGCAGTAGGTCTTTGCATGGGCTGGAGGCTGGATATCTGCCTCTCGCCATGGGCTTTTACTTCATGTAGAGAAGGGTCTGAGGAAACGGATGATGTTTCTTAGCTGCCACCAGCAACAGCTGATCATCATCCGGATCCCTACATGGTCCAGGAAGTATTGTTCCCAGTCTCCTGCCCTGTCCCCAGTCTTCCTCCTGAGCACCTAGGGGAGGTTCATGAGAAAGAAGGTGAGTGCACGTGGACTCCTCTCACGCCTGGGCTCCCAGTTATTTAGCCCAAATTTGACATTCAAGAATTTGTTAAAACTTTGGCTGCTCTCTTCTTACCCATTCTATCATGGCCACCTCCTTCTCCCATCCTCTGCTAGAAATAAAAAAGTTCATATGTCCTTTGTTTCCTTGGAAGGTCCTCTTAGCCTCCATCATTCAGAACAGTTGACTGCTCTCTGACGGGTTCAAGGAAAGCTATGATTTGTAGATTTTCTGACTTTTTCTCAGTGTTAAGATTGGAGTGGCATTTCCTTGACATTTTCTACATACAAAGTGGAAGCATAACTGCTTAACTGTTTTGTCCTGATTTTAATTATTGTCATTGATGGAACACGGAAGCCTTAGTTCCCATGTGGATTTCACTATTTATGCTTTCTCTAATTTTAAGGCTTTTAAACCACAGGCTCCTAGAGAAATGATGGGTTTGAGTCTTCAAAGGAGAGATACAGGGAGCATTTATTTCACAGCAACTAAGAAGAATAGTAGTCCTCTCATATATAAAATGGTATTTAATGACGTAATTTCTAAATTAGAAAAATATGGCAGTTGCTCTGTTTCAACTGCTAAGGGAAAGTCCCACCACGTTGTCACCAGTTGAAAAAGATGCATCAAATATATAAAAATATGAAATACATTTATTTATTGTTTAACTTCCTAACTGTTCCTACTTTCCCACCCCTGAAGAAAATCTGTCAGATCTCTTAGTCTTTCAGGACCCTCCTAGTTTCCATTAAGTTCAATCCTTAATAATAAGTCCATAACTCGAGAGTCACTCATTATGACATTTTGTTTCTCTGTTTTCCCCAGTGTGGGTCTACTCTGGGCTAAATGCCTTTTACAGAGAGTCCCCTCTCTTCGCTTTCTCCCTCCCTCCTCTTCTCCAACTTGCTAGTGGTTTTCTTGGACCTCTTCAAGGCCAAGGGGAAAGGGAGAGGCGCTTAAAGCAGCATTGTGCTGGTAAATGTTTAACAATCAGCTCTGCAAAGAATAAAAAAGACCTTGATCCGTAGTGCTTGCTGATTCCTGTGGAGTAAATGCTCCTGTGATGGCTGATTTGATGCTCCCAACAATATGTCACTAAATACAGAGACAAGGAGAGATACACACAACCTGCTCTCTTGAGCACCAACACACCACTGGGATAGAGGAAACGTACAGTTTTCCTTGTCTAATGCAGGCATAATCTGCTGGTGATGCATTGAACATGGAAGTAACTTGACTTCCATTTTGACCTTGTGTGGTTCCCCCAAAGTTACCTCCTTCTGTGGATTGGACCAAGCCTCTTTCCAGCTTAAGATTCCCCTCTCCTTAGCTTCAATTTTTCCACCTTTTCCACCTGAAACTGGTCTTCAGTTTCAGGGTACCTTTTGCCCTCCCAAGTGGTACAAACCTGCAGGATTTATCCATGGGGTCCAAATATAACCCCTGAAAAGCATGTATCCTTGGTGGAAATGCAGCTTTCTCACAGTACTACCCTCCTTATTTGGTCTTTCCACAATAGCTGGCAAGCCATGGTTTCTCACAGTTAGTCTTTTCAGGCATGAATCAAATACCAGCTCTTAAATAGAGAGAAAATAACAGGCAGTACACTGAAGACTCTCAAAGAAATCTCACTG
Source organism: Equus quagga (assembly GCF_021613505.1). Taxonomy (NCBI): domain Eukaryota; kingdom Metazoa; phylum Chordata; class Mammalia; order Perissodactyla; family Equidae; genus Equus; species Equus quagga. The sequence goes on along the minus strand of NC_060274.1, from coordinate 4,431,444 downwards.
CCAACTCATCAGTGGAATACTTTATGTAGGCTTGGGGAAAATAATGGGCCAATGCTGGCAAAACCAGCATCACAATCTTTCAGCATGTCTTGAATAGATGGCCCACCATCTTTATTAAAGACCTAAGGGATACCTGGCAGTTCTCTTATTGCTTTTTCATGCTGGTGGCTTCATATAAACCAAGACAGAAAGAGTCCTATTTTAATATTCATTTAAAGTCCCATCATAGCATGATATTTCAGTTTAAATGTATATAGAATAAGAGTTAGCTGAAATATCCATAAAGAAGAAAATATATGCAATTTTTAAGATATAATCCAGACAATATTTTGAAATCAGAAGCTTTGGAAAGTGAAGAGCGCATACCCTGCGATTCCTTGCTAACAAAGTGTGTTCTACAGACATTAAATGAGCAATGGCTGCCTTAAATGGTGAAGTTATTTTTACTTTTTATCTCAGTTAAAGACAGAATGGTAAAATGGGAGTCTCAGTGGGGTGGACTGAGAAATTGCAAGCTCTGTATATTAATAGAAACTCTACCCATAAATGGATATACAATGTCACCCTAAGCAAGGCGCTGTCTCTCATTTGTTTCATTTTCCTCATTTTTAAAATGAAGATAACTGAAGAGGAGAATTCATCACAGGACCACCTTAGAAATTAAAGAGGAAGGTTGAAATTTGTTATTTCATCTGCACACATTCTCTTTCTCAAGCTCCCATTTTCTCTCTCCTTCCTTTGCTACGAAACTGGTCTTCAACCACTTTCCATTTCCACTTCTGTACTTTCCATCTATTTTTCAACCCCGCTGCAGCCTGCCTTTCCTTCTCAACCTCGACAGGAATTCCTTTCTTGACACACAGTCCAGTGTCTTCTCAGCCTCCATCCCCTCGGGTCTGTCTGTGGCACTTGACACAATGAACTATCTCCTTCTATCTGATGTTTTCGCCTTTGCTTCTGCAGTCTCTTCTCCTATTTTTCTCCCTTAGTGAAAATCACTCACTTAGTGATTTCTCCTCTTCTGTCTTATTTACTGGATTTTTGTCTGTGTCATACTTTCCTTATCTTTAAAATAGAAATAGTAACAGTACCTTACTCAGAAGATGTTGCTGAAAATTCAATATATTGCTATTTGGAAAGAACTTAGAAGAGGACAGTGCCTTTCATATGACAAAAGCTACGTACCTGTTACTTATTAATGTATTTATCATAAGAGTGGAAACACGTTATGTAAGAATAGCTGATATTAATTGAGTGTTTATTATGTGCTAGGCAGTTTTAAGGTTCTTCAAAGAAGATAACTCCTAAACAATATAAGCTACATATTTTAATTCTTACAACAGCGTCAGAAAAAATGCCCAATTATTTGGGTTTCATAGAAGAGCAAAGAAGTAAGTGACTCAACCTGTAGTGAGAAAGCTTGTGTTTGCACCTAAATTTGCCTGACTTCAAATCTCATGCTCTTTCACAAGCTCTGTTTCCACACTGCGATATCCACAGCTATGAGTTTTTTTCTCCCTCTAAATATTTTACATTCTCTGCTGTGTTCAATACCTTGGTTACTTATATTGCCAGCCACGTGGGGACAATATCTAGAATATCCATGAATATTCGGTCTCCCTGTGCACTCACATTCAAATAATTAGTGAACCGCATGCATCTTATCTCTGTAATGTCTCTTTTTTTTTTCATTTTTTTTCCCTTTTTCTCCCCAGAGCTCCCCCGGTACATAGTTGTGTATTCTTCGTTGTGGGTTCTTCTAGTTGTAGCATGTGGGACGCCGCCTCAGCGTGGTCTGATGAGCAGTGCCACGTCCGCGCCCAGGATTCGAACCAATGAAACACTGGGCTGCCTGCAGCGGAGAGCGCGAACTTAACCACTTGGCCACCGGGCCAGCCCCTCTGTAATGTCTCTTGACTCCATCCTCTCCTCTCCAGATCTCTGCTGCTCTGCCTCTCAGACCCTCATCATCTCCTGCGCCCTAGATGGGCTTTCCCCTTTAGCAACTCCATTCTCCCACCCTATCCTTTGAAACTGCCACTGGAATATCTTTTATAAAATATAGATCTGTCCATATAATTCTTCCTCATTCTCTATACGAATCTGAAGTGGTTCCTTACTGTCTGTAGATAAGAGTGACAGTTCTGTGTATACCCTTCACAAACAGCCTGTATATGCATAGATAAGTTGAGAAACTGGTAGACGATAGATAGATAATGTTATGGACTGAACACTGTGTTCCCTTAAAAGGCATATTTGGAAGCCGTAATCTCTAGTGTGACTATATTCGGATGTGTGGCCTTTGGGAGGTAATTAGGATCAGATGAGGTCCTGAGAGTGGAGCCCCTGTGATGTATTAGTATACATATAAGAAGAGGAATAGAGACCTGAGGTCTCTCTCTTTCTCTCCACATGTGAAGACACAGCAAAAAGGGGGCCATTGGCAAGCCAAAAAGAGAGCTCCCATCAAGAACCCAATCGGCCAGCACCTTGATCTTGGACTCGCCAGCCTCCAGAACCCTGAGAAATAAATTTCTGTTGATTAAGCTGCCTAGCCTATGCTATTTTTTTATGGCAGCTCAAGCAGACTATGATAGATAGATAAATAGATAGATAGATAGATTATAGACAGGTAGATAGATATGTAGATATAAACAAACAGACACTTCTTGGTAACACATATGTATCAAAAATAAGCAAATTATTCATAAACAAGCAAATTTTTTTCTTGCCACCATTAAGCACCTCATGATCTTTCTTGTAGTTTTTAACTTTCTTTCTTTTCCAGGAAAAATCCTAAACCCGTCTCAGAATCTAACTCTAAAGTAAACTGCCTTAGTTTTTCTACAGAACTTTATCCAGATCAGTAGCAATAGTTACCATGTTGCACATTTTAGTTATGAGCCCTCATGCCATACGACAGCTCAGTCTTTTTGATCATTAGGACTCCAGTCCTTAGCACACTGACTGGCATACAGTAGACAACAAATATGGGCTGAGCTCATTTCAAGTATCCATTTTGTGCAGGTGTTTGTATAGGGTGCTAAAGGAGGAAGAAACAGAGAAGAAAAGACACGTAAATAAAGCATCCTTGTTTTCACACAGTACGTAAGCTCCTTGGAGCTATAGAAATTAGTAAGCGCTGTTAAAAGATAAGACCAGCTGTAAAGCAAGAGTAAGTCATTAATGTCACTATTCAGAGAAGTTTCACAGACAAAGAGGCACACACAGCCCTCTTCTGAAATGACCCATTCTGTTCCCTTCCAATTCCTAGAGACGATAAAGTAAAAATATCAAAGGAAGCTAGTGCTCTCTCACACGGAAGCCATTTCCAGTAAACTAAGCGTCTCTTCATGTTTCAGAGCATTTTCTGCACACGTGCTTTCAGGAAGCATTTGATTTCAGTACACTGTGGGTTGCTTCCTCTGGAGAACCTCTATAACACTACACGCATATGCACACATTTGAATGTGTGTACACTTATGTATGTGTACACACTTACACACAGATGCACACATACACTCTCACACACTCCGCTCATGCACACCCACACAAACACACATTCACACCTGGCTTCTGAATCCTCGTGGCAGTGAATTTCTCGTCTCTGGACACACTGTGACCTTAGCATAGAGTTCTTTCAACTGGTAAAAAGCGACCCTCAATTTAGAAAGTTGATTGAAGAAATGTGTGGTAAATTTTCTTGATTTCTAAACATTTCTCTCTCAGAGAGGTGAAATATTTCCATTCCCACACACACTGTTATTCTCAGGAGAAATTTCTGTTTTCACACAGAGACGGTGACTCATCTTCTTCAGGTGGGAGTTTGTGTTGAGCAAGAAAATTTCAAGAGGCAGCTGGTCTCCATGAATTTGTCTGTTTCTCAGCAGCATCATTGACAAGAAAATGTTAACACTCGCTAGTGACCAAAATGACCTATACAATAAACACTATGTGATTAAGTGCCATTGGTCAAATATTTCAAAGAAGTCTTAGTATTAACCACAATGGAAGGTCACTTTCCTATCTGCGAACCTAAAAAGCTTTCCTTTGTCCCATGTTACTGCCCGTCATAAAAATGCTCAAAGGGCCTGTGCATGTGAAGAAGCTTTCGGAGGTACTGTGACATAGGTTAAAAATTATTAGAGACGCGTGCTGTATGTCCACACACCTCCATTTGTGAGGTTAGCAACATCAGGACCACAGGCCCATTGCTGGTCCCTACAGAACTTTAGGCAAATTAGGAAAAGTCTCATTTTCTTCTAGAGCAGGGTTTCTCGATGTCACCGCTTCTGACATTTGCGGTCGGGTATTTCTTTGTCGTGGGGGTGGGGGTTGGCAGGGGGCTGTCCTGTGTATTGTATGTTGTTTCCAACATCATTAGCCTCTACCCACTAAATGCCAGTAATGGCCGACTCCAATTATAAAAACTAAGTTACCTCCAAACATCTTTCTTGAATAGATTTATTTCTCTCTCAGTGTAAACAATTGAAATAAACATATTTTTAAAAAGAGACATAATATAGTGTCATCACCACAGATAGGACTCTTATGTGATTCTAGACTAAACAACAACTACATTCCCTTTATTTTTTTTTTTTTTGCATCATTCTCAGCACTTTTTCATAATGATTTCATAACTATTTTCTTATTATATCTCTACAGCAAACAGGATAGCCTTTATTTTTTTATCTCAGGGGACTAAATTTGTAAACAGGATAATGGAGAACAGTGCTGTGTCTGTACTCTATGTATATAATTAGGTTGTATTCTCTGAACTCTTAGAGCAATTCTAAATTTCCTATTTAAATGATACAAAAACGTAAAGTCTTAAAATGCAAAGCAAGTCTTATCTTATCAAGCTGATCCAAATCTTTCTAAAAAAATGCATATTTCTAAGAATAAATTCTCCCATACTTTCCAGAGTCAGAGGCCACCAGCTACTGCCTCTAAATGTGATTTATTTTTGTTAGGAATTGGCCAATAAATGATTATTTTCTAATTCCCTCAGTAGACTGCTAAAATATTATTTCCTATTCTATAATTAGGACTCTCTGGCTGAAGGTTCAACATTAGTTCTTTTTAAGCTTCTAGGAAATCCATTCACACAAATGTGGTTAAATAAATTACAGTAAATTCATTAGATTTGAACCACCAAAAACTATGTTCATGAGTTAATGACAAAGGAAGATGTAAAGAAAACCCACAAGGGGACCAGCCCAATGGTGTCATTGTTAAGTTCACGCACTCTGCTTCAGTGGCCTGGGGTTCACAGGTTTGGATCCCAGGCACAGACCTACACATTGCTCATTAAGCCATGCTGTGGCAGCATCCCACATAAAATATAAGAAGATTGGCACAGATATTAGCTCAGGATGAATCTTCCTTAGCAAAAAATAGATAAATAAAACCCACAGTATCATTTAGTTATCTCTATCTATATCAGTGTCGTCTCTGTCTCTATCTCCATTTATATTGTTCATATGTTTAGGGAAACCCCGGATGTAAACGAAAACAAGTCTTGCCCTTGACACTCAGCAGCTCTCCCAACACACCCTATACTTACTTTCCATCTCACCTTCCAACATCACACTCGCCACTGGCTCACCACACGCTCTATGTGGTCTAGAGAGTGACAGTGGTCAAACCTATGTTTTCATGGTCCTTCCCCTCACTCCCCTCATCCCCCAATCCCTTCCCATCCAGTGCAATCTCAGAAGTATAAACTTATTTATAGGTCACTGCTACTGAAATTTAAAAAACATAAAAACAATATTATAAAGAACATTTTTTACAACATCTGCCATTCTCTCATGACCGTTCACAGTTTATATCACCAGCTATGATTTTATATTTTATATACAGTACAACCCCATAATGTACACATACTATATAATATCAATAGTGAGGCGTACTTTATTCAGAGATACCCATGAAGTCTTGTTTTGCCATAGGATCTAATACTATTCAGACATACACAGAGAAAGTCAATACGAGTCCATGAGAGATTTCTTTTTAATTAATTTTGATTAAATATTCGGAGAAACACATATCGATTTCCCAGTGTAAACTTTTAATGACTCTGTCTAATGCTTATATGATTTCCTCTAAGTTGTTTCTCAGTATGTTAGAAAAAAATGTTATAGAGAAGAAAGGTTTATTGTATTTTAAATTTATGATCACTGCTGAGTGGAAGCCCAAAGGGCATTTGATAAATGCCTTTTCATAAATCAAAACATAAATTGGTGGACAAAGATTGCCTAACAGCCTGTCGGACCCATGTGGCCGTCATTCCTCCATGCCCATACTCTACGCAACTCTCTGACATTGCAAGTTGGAGCTTAAGGATCCATGTAGTGCTTATTATATAGATTCTGTTTTGTTAATTATTCAGCCATGTCAGAGGACTTTCACTAGGAATACTTAAAGATGAGGTCCATGAAGGAACGTTGATTGAGTGGATTTATAACTGGTTGAATGTCACGCGTTGGTTGGTACAATAGGAGGTCTTTCTGCTTTCTCAGTTTTCATCAGTGATACAGAAGACAGCAAACATGCATGCTGTTCACATAATTTTTAAAAAATGGCTATTATGATAGGTTCAATATTCATAAAGATTCTAAAGCAAAACGGCTTTTAAATCAGACTGCTCTCAAAATCACAGCTCAGAAACTTCATATCCATGTGACTTGGTCATGCTACTTAAGCTTTCCCTTCCACAGAATATTCATAAAAAATGGAAAAATTTGTTCTTACATGGCAGAGCTCCTGGGTGAGGAAAACGAAGTGTAAAGTTTCTTAGGTGGAAGTGGAAACATTCTAGCCAACTGGAGATTATTTTTATTCCCAATACACAAACATATCACTTTTGAGAAATCTTAATTATGAATACACAGATATTGGAAAGGAAAAAGTAAAATGGTCTTTATTCACAGATAATGTGTTTGTGTAAGTGTAAACATTACAAAAAGTCAGCTGTGATTTTATGTGTAAGCAATGAACAAATGGAAAATAAAATTTAAATGTAATACTATTTACAATAATATCAAGCATTTAAAATGATTAGGAATAAACCCACCAAAAGATGGTCAAGTTCTCTTCAAAAAAAGTTACAAAACTTTGTTGAGCAAAATCAAAGGAATTATAAATAAAGTGAGATATACATTATGATTATAGGTTAGGAAAGTCAATGTAATGAGCAATTTACGCCAAGGGATTTCAAGACTTACCATAAAGTGACAGATATCAAAACAATGTGGAATTTGAATGAGGAAGACAAATATATTATTAAATGGAATAAAGAGTCCAGAATTATACTAACGCTTAAGTGAAAAATTGGTTTTCAAGAAAAACATCAAACAATTAAATAGGCAAAGGACAGTTTCTTCAACAAATGGTGTTGAAACAACTTGATGTCCAAATTGGGGAGGGAGGGTGTCTCAGATTGTAATTTACACTATTTTTTCTCTCAGTGTACATAATTCAAATAAGTTCATTTTCAGAAGGAGACAAAGTATTGTGACCACAGGCAAGACTCTTATATGGTTCTAGACTGAACATCAACAAGAGTGCTACTTTTTACATTTACAGTATTTTACATTTACAGTATTTTTCACTATGGTTTCATGGACATTTTCTTATTATAACTGCAAACTGCATATCCTTTAATTTTTTAGTCTCGAAGCACTAATTGGGTAAATGTTATATCGAGAGCAGTCTTGTCTTTTTTTATGTATAATTAAGTTGCGTTCTCTGCAATCTTGGATCAACCTAAATTTCCTACTAAAAGGATGTAAAAATAGAAAGCCTCCAAATACAAAGGAAATCTTATCAAACAGATTCAAGTCTTAGTTAATTAAATATTTCTAACAATGAATTCTCCCATATTTTCCAAAATCATGGGCCACTGTCACTGCCTCTAAATGTGATTTTTTTTTTGTTAGGAATTGGTCAATAAATGAAATTTTTGAGATCTTTATATCTGAGATAAATTGATATTGATCATAAACTTAAAGGTAAAATCTAAAACTATAAATGTGAAAACTAATTATATTTATTTTTGTTGAATATAAATTCACTTGTACTCTGACCATTTCTGGAATGTGTTCATTCTGCATATATATATTCTATACATATGTACTGTTTTTCTTTGTGTATTAATTGTTTAAACTTGGCAAGTATTAATAAAATTTACCTATTAAAAACTGCCCTAAATACTATTCACAATAAAAAGGAGCAAAATGTTGATATACGCTACAATATAGATGAACCTCAATGTAAGTGAAAGATGCCAGACACACAAGACTATCTACGTGTGTTAGTTTTCTATTGTTGCATAACAAATGACCACACACCGTGGCCCGACACAACACTCATCCATCATCTCCCACTTGTACGTGAGGAGTCTGGGCACAGGTAGCTTGGTCTTCTACTAAGAAATCAAGGTGTTGGCCAGACTGGGCGCTTATCAGGAGGCTCTGGGGAAGAACCTGCTTTCAAGCCCGTTCAAGTTGTTGGCAGAATCCCGCTCCTGGCAGCTGTAAGATGGGGTTGCTCATTTCCTCACTGGCTGTCAGCCAAGGACCTGTTTCTGTTCCCAGACACTGCTCTCCCATCCTTGCACGGGACCTCTTCCATCTCCAAAGCCCGAAAAGGCTCCTCAAATCCTCTAATGCTTCACACCATCTCTGTGTTTCCCTCTGTTCCCAACCAGAGAAAACACACTTCTTTTACAGGACTAATGTGATTAGATTAGGCCCCTCTGAAAAATCTCCCTTTAGTCAGATGATGTCCCAATGTCACGATTATAATACACAGGGAAAGGTCATGAGGGCCACCTTAAACTCTACCTACCACGATATTGTATGATTTTATTTATGTAAACCTCCAAATAAGGCAAATCTATAGATACAGAAAGCAGATTAGTAGTTACCTGGGGCTGAAGGTAGGAATGGGGATTAATTGAAAATGAGCATGAGAGATCATTTTGGGGTGGTGAAAATGCTCTAAAACTGGATTATGGTGTTATGTGCACAGCTCTATAAATTTATTAAAAATAACCAAATCGTACATCTAAAATGGGAAAATTTAGGGTTCATAAATTATATATCAGCAGAGTTCTTAAAATATTTAACCTGCTGACTCAAAAGTAATACATATATAAAATATGTAAATAGATAGATTGATAGTGACCTTGGGATAGTCAAAGATTCTTAGAAAACACAGAAGAAGAAACAGCCGTAAAACAAATTTTATAAATTGAACTTCAACAACATTCACAAGGAAGTTAAAAACACTCCTGCTCAGTATTAGACATTGGTAAGATGACTAATAGGAAGGCCATACACTGGAAAAAAATATTCTCATTACATGTATCAGACAAATAACTTGCATTCAGAATAAATACATTAAAAACTTCTATCATTCAACAATAAAAAAACAATGAACTCAATTAAAAAAATTGGCAAGTGACTTGAACACATACTTAACAAAAGAAGAAATATAAGTTGCCAGTAAGCATATGAAAGGGTGGACAACATCATTAGTCATCAAAGAAACGCAAAGGATGCTCACTCTTAGACATGTGTCGTAGATATACGTCGCTAGAATGGCTAAAATAAAATGATTGACAGCACCCTATCTTGACAAGGATGTATAGAAGGAGAAACTTCCATTCACTGCTAGTTGGGATGTAAAATGTCAACTTTGGGAGAGTATTTTGCTTACTTTTATAGAAAATTTTAAAGAAAAATATAATGGCAGCCCAAGAGACTGTTACCAACACAATTAGCTTAAAGAACCATTTGGTTGAAATCTGAAATTTGAACCCTATTAAAGAGAAGGTAGACCTCATCAGATTTTATAAATTTTAACTTTTGTAGAGTTTTGCTAGACAATGGCTGGGATTGCAAGACAAAATCACGACACTCAGATTCAAATTCAAATTTACCTGGGTGCCCTGTGTTTTTATTTGCTCAATATGACAACCCTAAAAAACACACCATTCAACAAGTCTCTATAATTGAGACTGATATCTCAGTGACTTGCACAGAACTCCATGCCCCATGAAATTCAGCTGTGCCCTTTGGATAAACTTGGTGTTCTCATATGATTAAGAACCAGATGAGTCCCATCTTTACTGTCGAGTACAACAACAAAATGTTGGGGGGATGGGTGTAGGATGTATGAAATAAAGATGATGTTGGAAAAAAAATTAGAAACCATCATGCCTTTGTCTGCCACAAATAATTAGCAAATTTTATCCTAAAACTGGCCACTAAACTTTGCTTTCTGGCGTAAAAAGCAAAATAGTAAAACTAATCTTTAAGAAGATCCTAGGGGGGCCTGCCCAGCAAAACAGTTAAGTTTGCATGCTCTGCTTTGGCGGCCCAGGGTTTGACGGTTTGGATCCCAGGCACAGACCTACACACCACTTGTCAAGCCATGCTGTGGCAGGCGTCCCACATATAAATTAGAGGAAGATGGGCACGGATGTTAGCCCAGGGTCAATCTTCCCCAGCAAAAAGAGGAAGATTGGCAGTGGATGTTAGCTCATGGCTAATCTTCCTCAAAAATAAAATACTAGAAAAAATAAATAATAAGGGGAATAAGAAATCAATTGAAAACAAAATTGAAAGGAAGATGCCAATGATGAAGAGGATGGGAATGTTCTAAACAATAAGATCTTCCTAAATATAGACCATCCAGATGAGTTGCATAATGCTCCATGGCATACTCAGCAAGACAAAGACAAAATTGCCAAAATCATTTCCTGGTCCCATGCCTCAGTTGTCTTGCTCTGGGCTCCTGAGTAACAATTTTCAGTGTAATTAATGGCAAACTTTCCAAAGACTCTGTGACTTTTGATATTGTGTGCCTTCAACAATATATCTGGAATAAAGGTGTAAACATGGTAACAGTGAGTCGAGGGGAATGGAAATAAACTTATACAACAAAGGGTAGGGTGTGTTTAGTGCAGGATTCCAGAAGGCTATTTGAATCTTTCCCCATATTCATGCTTAATTATAATTTTTATTTCCCACATAAGCTGGTGAAATAACAGCTGAGAAGATCTCTCTCTCTCTAAAATCTTTCAGCCAATCCAATATAGAGTTTCTCCATCATCTGTGAGGAAGAACATGACTGGGGGACTTCACTTTGCACTCCGCATTGCTCTGTGGCAGAATTATGCTTAGACTGAATAGGAACCTTGTAGAAACGAGCAGGAAGACAAGACGAAATCAGAAGAGAACCATTTTTCTCAGCAATTGCCTGAGGCTACTACTTACACCTGTAAAATATGCATCAGCTGCTAATGAAAATGTAGCATCCTTGTGAAGGAGATTCAGAATTCAAGTGTGCGAGAAGCTGTCAGCTCCGCGGCCCAAGAGCCCTATAATATTAACCTCTGTGCAGGTTTAAATTGTACCTCTGGTATGGAGATTACGAAAGAATGTCCCACAGCATCAGCATCAGAGAGAGGTTGGGAGTTTCTGCATTTGGAACACGTCTCAAATAAGTCAATATATAAGGAATTGGAAAATTTAGTCTTGCAAAAAATGTTAAGTGCTGTATAATATTTAGTGTATTTCAAATTTAGGAATACGTATTATACATGACCAAATAATCAATAAATGTACCGCAGCAAGTTTGAGAAATCAAATTGGATGAAAATAAAGAGAAACACAAAGAGATATTTGTGTGTATTCCAGCTTTGCTATATTGTACTGATCAAACACCCTGTGCTTATTTAGACAGGTAAATTAAAATTACCTCTAGTAAGAGATTTCTCAGACGAGATGACTATTTGTAGAAATCGAAAGACATCGTCCTGGAGGGAAGGGAAAGGAGAAAAACTCTCGCTAAAAGTAGATTAAAAATTATGATCTCTATTCAATGAAAAAAAGTTCCCACTGCTCATTTAAGATTTGAAAACATGGAATTTTATTCATAGAAAACTCCTCCCCCTTCCCAGTGCTCTTAAATTTAACTTTATGAACTTCCAATGCATTCACGTTCAAATGGCCAAGTATAAAATGATGCATGCATATTATCTGTATAAGCAACAATGTGGCCTGAAAATCAAAGTGTATTTTACTGAGTCAGAATAAATCAGAGTATTAGTAGAATAGCACTTGCTCTTCTTTCTCCCTCTCCCTCCCACACACACACACACGCATGTGCACACACACATATCCATACTGTTTATGTGTGTGTATATATCATATATATGTATACATGTATGTATATCATATCATATGTATGTTATACCTGAATATATATACCTGAATGTATATACTCATACATATACACCTAAATGTAGATACTCATACATATCACATAGGTATAACAGCTAACATACATGAAATTAGGTTCTTTATTGGAATGATGAACTTTCTCAGGAGAATAGCAGCATGAACTCAGATTTATCCAACCTTGGTGCAATCTCTCCTTCTTTACAAATGTTTATTTTTCCTCTACTATGTGAAGGCTCGATGCAGATTTAAAACTGCAAAGTCTGGTCCCTGACCATTCAAGAAATAATTTCGTAGGGTCTATAAGACAAGCCACTCTCTAAAGTGTGATACAGTGCATTGTGTCAATGTACAAAAGCGGCTTCAATGATAATGTGGAGAAGGAGGAGGGGGAAAAAGATGGAAACTCACTGGAGGACACTTTGTATTAGGCCTCCAGTTTAAAACAATGGATAGAACACACCCGCCATGCCCCCTCTCCCTCCAAAACTTTGCAAGTATTACAGTAACAAAGTGAAAGAGGTATTAAACCAAACAACAAAGAAAACTATAGAGGAAACAATGTGTTATAGTCATTCAACGGATTTTGAAAAGGTGGTCAGTAGGTGAAGGGCTGGAGACTGGATTAGAATTCCAGAAGTGTCTCAGAAGGGAGCCCGGAGGCACTGGACACCAGGGAGGAGGTGCGGGTGTGGGCTGATGCCCAGAAGAGGGCAAAGGACTCCGCACGGAGGTGATGGATCCTGGCTCCCTCTCTTACACGAATCAGCACCACCAACCTCCAATCCATGAGACTAGAGGTTTATTTTCTGGAAAAAATTCAACCTGAGGGGAGAAGGATTTGAGAAACAGGATACAACACAGGCCTGGAGTGAGGTGAAAGGTTGAAAACAGGGAGATTAAATTCTATAATTAGACTACGGAGACTTCAAAACCTCCCAAAATGCTAGCTGTGAGTTTTATATCACCCCTAGACACGATATTGTAGGATTCCTCTCTGGAGAAACCTAATAGCCACAGAAGAAACCCTTCCACATCCTGCTGCTTTCCACACCCCGCCCACACAGCACAGCAGCTGCTCTGCCACTTGGTTACTCTAAATGGAAGCTGTCCCATCAGCAATCCTTGCCTATGCACACAGAGATTTTAATAGCCTTTTTAGAGGTTTACTCTTAAATATGAACAGAGAAATAAAGACACCAAAAAACACAGTAAACAGAATTTTTAAAGTACCATTAAATATGTTTCTTTATACCTTCAGAAAGATTGGAGGATACCAATTAATAATTGACACAACAACGCGTACGGGAAATGTGTCAGTGCAGGTTCTCTGGGAACCGGAAATCAAGAACTAGAGGTGGGAGAGATTCATTGGGGAAAGTCCTGTGTTGGCTAAAAGGGAGAGGCAGCCACACAGATAGGGCCAGCCTTCAGATCATAATGCAGGTCTAAGTGCAAAAGGAGAGGAGGAGAGGATTGGGTAAGAAGAGCCTGAATTGGGGAACTTCTTGAGCGAGTGGGAGGGCTAGCCCAGAGCAACAACATTACAGCAGCCCCACATTGGGTGGGAATGTTGGGGTTCTAGTACCCTCACCCACATTTGGAGGCAATATTCCTATTCCAGCATCCTCACCCCACATCATGTGGGAAGGTACCACTTCTAGCACACTCATTGTGCCCACTAATTGGCTGGAGCAGCCTGGGGAGAGCATGGTCTGGTGTGAATGCTTCACTGATCCCACAGGGTGACAGCTGGAGTCTCTCAGCTCACTACATTTTTCAGAGCGGGTCCCCTCCAGCAGGCAGGTCTCAGAAGTCTATCTCCATTACTGCCACAGAGCAATGAACACTGACATAGAACAATGAAACCTTATTGACATAGAGCAATGAACACTGATTTCTGCTCGTGAGTCTCTAGGTCTGGTTGAGTTACTGCCAATGTGACCTGGGCTCAGCAGGGCTCTTTCATGCTTCTGTCGGGAGTTGCATTTTCACTAGGCAGCTTTGCTTACTTTGGCTTACTTTCTCTTATGTGACTCGTCTTCTAGCAGGCTCTTCTGTGTATGTTTTCAAGATGAAATCAGAGGAGCAAGAGGAGAAGCAGAAATGCACTAGTGTATTTCCAAGCATCTGTTTTCATGAAATTTTCTACTGCCCCCTCTGGTCAAAGCAAATCCCAAGCTGACCCCAGAGTGAGAGTGGAAGAAAACAGCATTTGCATGGACCAAGGACATGGACACTGAGCAACCATCAATTGTGGCCACTCATGCCACCATTTCACTGCTCGGCCTTCTGCCTTAATTACTCACATGGCTCTCACCTGCAAAATATCCTTATCTCCATCCTGGGCCCACAGAGTTCTCATCCAACTGTCAAGTCCACCATCAGGCTTAAACCCAGGATCTTGTGTATTACATCATCTGGATATTATTATAGTTAGTGATTATCTTACATTGTGTATAATATTGTCACTTCCGATTGAGATTACTGCCGCCCCATCCCATTCCTAGGCTTATGTTTCTCTGGTCTTTTCACAAGAAAATCAAATACCCCAAGGTCAGCAAAGGATTTCGCTCTCCTTGGTCCTTCACTGCCAAGAACGTCATATCATCATCAAGAAAGTATCACTTTCTTTTTCTGAAAATGAAAAACTTTCATTTTCAGATCATCTCAAAAACAATGAACTCAGCCTTGAAGATGGAATTGAGGAGTAAACTGGGCAAATCAAATGATGTGGGTCTTGGTAAATCAGATCAAGAATCAAGAAAATAGGAGATTTTGATGTGACAGCCACAGCTCACCAAGCCTTCATTTGGGTCTTTCTTTACCCTCTGCCCTGAAAATCTCATTCACATCTTCTCCCGGATTTCCTTACAGACACATCAAAAAAATGACATTTTTTTCTTCTATATATGTTGTCTCCTGATGTGCGCTCTACCCGATTGCAACATTTGTGATCAGAGCAGGTTGTTTTATCAACTATGAAGCCTGAAACAATAGCAGGTAGAGAGATTGTGTTTTCATCTTGAGGCGACCATGACTTTCCCAGACTAAATCATAGTTTTGTGAGGCAAATCCATTTTTGCAACATCTTCTCAAAGAATACTTATGTCAGATGAAACATGTTTTCCCAGAAGAAGTTCACATTCTGACAACAAGGCTTAATCTCTACCCATATGTTTAGGAGTTTCCCGAGTTACTGAAAATGACCAACACCAGCATAAAATCTGTACATGACACCTCCAAGTCTCTGTCAGCATATCTGTACGTTGAAAGAGGTCTACTGACTGTACTTTTATTCTTAACTAGTTCCTAAGGGCTGTCCCTCAAGTCATTGTGGCCATGCAGGCTTATACATTAACCAACCTAAATGTTCGAGTCTGCCAGCTGGACTACTGCAGCCTGCTGGCATGTGGACAATGTTATAATGGCTAAAAATTCTTCCAGGGCTTAGAGGAATTTAGACCACCAGAGCTCCATAAATTAGAGACTGATAACACTCATTCTATTTGGGCCATCTCCAGCACAGCATTCTTTTCTGCCCCATCTCCAGTTGGTTTGACTTGGTACATTTCCTAAAAACAAGGACCAGGTGTCCAGCACTGCCAAGGCAAAAGCCATTTCCATTTTGGATGGAAATTAGCAATTCAAATTCAATTCTACTTTAAATCTTTCATAATAATTTGTAAATATAACTTGATTTTCACCGAAGCTAGATGATTCTGACAATAAGTCCCTGCTTATTGTAGAAATTCAATAAATGTTGATTGATTTTTTTAAAAACTCACCAATTCTTTCTACTAATGATGGTTGGATAATCAATCCTAAATCTAACTGGAGAATACATCAATTTTGTTAGACTGAGTAAAATATTACCAAGATGATTCAAGAAGAGGAGTCAATTACCACAAGGCACAATTTCTCAAGACGCAAATTGTTATCAAGCTAGACATACTCATTTCATAGAGTTGTTGTCAATAAGCCTCTATATGTATGTTTAGTAATCACATGCACAGATTGATCTTCTAAGATTATCTTCTAAACTCCATGAAGAGAAAGCTCAGGTTTTTTGAAATTGCTTCGCCATTGTAATCTTTAATTCAAAAGCAGACCCTCAGACTCCACGATCTCTAGGAATTTTTGAATCTAAATAAGCTAAAGTACCAAACCAGTGTATTGACCATTCTTGCTCCAAGACTTCAAATCAATAAACTTTCTGAATGCAATAGTTTCAGTAATAGACCTGTTCAATCATTCACTCACAGAAATAAGGATGCATGTAGTTTAGTCTAGAGCAGCTTAAAAGATAATTAAATCAACACCATTCATCTTCCTGAGAATTGCCTGAAAAAGATGAGAGAAATAAATAAAAGCTTGAAGACAAACTCCACACTCATTTCATGAAACATCCTTTCTGTAGGATTTCAATGCACACAAATGGAATACAATCCACAATGATTCTCCAACACTTTCTCTTCCCATTTACCCTCTCAGTACTGACTGTGGTTAAGGGAAAGATAGAATTAATTGAACAACTTTTTAATGCACACATCTTATTTCTCACACAAGGCCATCACGTTGCATAGATCGGAGAGATGCTATACACCTTGCAGTCTCTTTGAATGGCACTCTCTGAAGTTACGTAGTGCACAATCTAATCACCATTTTAATACAGGAAGTCAAAAAGAAGTAAATCACCCTAAAACTAAACTTCTCTTAGTTCAATTTATAGAATTTCAAGATTTGCCTGAATTCTCTGAATTTTTATTGAGAAAAGAAATGTCTCCTAAGAATTTTTAATAAATTAAAACATTTCAGTTAAATTTAAGGTAAAACCTCAATGGATCTTTATTCAGATTTACAAGTACCTTGTTGCTAAAAATATTTAACAAGAGAATTTTCAAAATCATTACCCACTAGTAACTCTCAGCCTAGGGGAAAAAAGTATAAAAAAATTACAGTACGCAGTCCAGTTCTTTTCGTCTAAAAGTAAAATATTTATGGATGAAATAAGGGTTCATAGACACTTTCTAATTCTCCTATTTGTTTTCTTTTTATTTTAAGCAATTTGAAGATAGATAACTTTAAAGCAATTAGGGAAAATTGATAGCAATTATACAAGAAATGAGAGGGAGAAATCAGAATTATTTTGTTATTCTAAGATACTTGCGCTACCCAACAAGTGGTTCAGTTATTTGAAAGTGAACTTGTATTAGTCGTAAATGTATATGCAAACTCTAGAGCACCCACTAAAAAAATGTTATAAAAGTATAACTGACATATTAACAAAGGAGGACGAAAGAGAATTGTATAAAATGCTCAATTAAAACCAAAAAGGCAAAAAAAAAAAAGAATGGAAGACAAAAACTAGAACAAAGAAAAGGTGAAAGAATATAAAACAGTTACAAATATGGCAGTTGTTAATCCAACTGTATCAATAATCACTTTAAACATCAATGGTCTAAGTACACCAATTAAAATACAGAGATCTTCAGAGTGGAGCAAAAAACATGACCCAACAATGTGTTGTCTACAAGAAACCCACTTTTTAAATATAGACACATCTAGATTAAATGTAAATGGATGGAGAAAGATCTTCCATGCTGACACTAGTAAAAGGAAGCAGGAGTTGCTATAGTAATTTCACACAGAGCAGACATCAGAGTAAGGAAAGTTATGATGGATGAAGAGGGGCATTACATAATGATAGAGGGGTCAATTCCCCAAGAGGATATAACAGTCCTTAACGTGTATGAACCTAACAACAGAGCATAAAAATAAGTGACGCAGAAACTGATAGAACTGCAAGGAAAAACAGATGATCTACTATTATACTTGAGAATTCAACACCCCTCTATCAGAGATGGACAGACCCATTGGGCAGGAAATCAGTGAGGACGTAGTCGAACTCAGCGGCACCATCAATCATCTGAATACAATTGATACCTATAGACTACTTCATTCAACAACAGTAGAATATACATTCTACTTAAGCTCATGTGGAACATTCACTAATGTAGACTATGTCTGGTTCCCCATTAAATCATCATATAGAATTATGAGTACTAAATAGAGTTTTCTGTAAAGTACTCTGTGAAGAGATAAAATCTGAAAACTTGAGAGCCATTGACAAGAAGTCTGGAAGAGAAGCAGGAATGACATGGCAAAGGCCCTTGTATGCTTGAATAAAGGGTTGGGATTGGATGTTAGGTAAATGTGCACTGAAGTGCTTAAGATTCTCCCTACTTAAATGTCACCTCCTTGGAGAATTCTGCCTTGACTGGCAACTCTTTATCTTGAAGCATGCTTATTTCTCTTCATTCCTGCCCGTCTTCTCCACTAGAATGTAAGCTTCCCGAGTCAGGGATTTTTGGCTTTCTCATTTACCATTTATTCTTATGACTAAGCAGACTATCTGGCCCGGGGTGGGCATCCAATAAATAATTATTAAATGAACAAAATGCAGGGTGTTTGTGACAGGTCTGCGTCTCCCTGTGCATGTGTCTAGACCCACGTGTGTCTAGACCCACATGTGTCTAGAAGCATTGTCCTAAATGGGCAATAGCCCCATCAACCTCAAAGCCAGACATTTATACCTAAACATTGTGCAGGGTGGGCCCATAATTGCCGTGTGCTTCTTCAAGTTTCTGCAGTTAATTTCTCTATAAATGGGAGCAATTACACACAGTGAGTTCCAGGTTGTCTTTCTAGAATAAACAGATGTTAACTAGCCTTCCCTCAAACCTGGAGGGTGTGGTAGATATCAGTAGTGCAGAGACACATTTTCCAACCACCCTGGAGCTGGAAAGCTCATTGTTGAGCATACTAATTAATACTGTGTTTTTTTTTAAATTTCACATGCCTATCCTCGTTAAGTTCGCTTATCATCTCCCAAGCACTTCCATCCTGCCAACAGACATTGGCATTGACAATTTCTATTTTGGAATGAAAAAAAGTACTTCAGTTTATATAATGTCATTCAAATATGAGATGAACGCATTAACCTAAAAATGATGTATTGTTCTCCAGATCCCTTTTCTGAGCCAAGGTATATATTTAGTAAATAGTAACTTGCTTAAAAGAATTGAAGGAGAATAAACCCCAGACATTGCTGAGAAAAATAAGAACAAACAAAATAATGTCTTTTTCTCAAAAGTTTTTGGTTGAGTGTGTTATACCTGAATTTTTTATTCCAGGTAAAATTTGTAATATCTAGTTCTTATCTATATAAATAAAACCTTTCGGGGAACAACCTGAAGTATGTCAGGCACAGCAGTGTCTCCATTGAAAGAAATTCCTCATGAACCTCTGCTGCTAAAAACCTTCTAGTCTATAAAGAGGGCAACCCCACCTTGGCAGTAGAAAATCCAGCATGGGATCTAACTGATAATGATTTAGGAAGATTTCTCTGCCCAGAAGCCCCTGCTTATTGGCTTCAGTATAGAAATATTACAAAGCTATAACTCTGTTTTTTATTTGCTCATGCAGAGGTGATCAAGTTCAGCAAAATGATTCATTAGGACCAAACTCCTGGGAGATCGATTTATAAACCATAATGTCAATATTATCAGTCGATAATGTGAGCTATAGCTGAAGAAGTAGTGGATATCTATTGTGCAATCATTAGAATCCTTTCCTAAGAAGCCAGGTCTCCTAATACATTTACTTTTAGGTCATGTTCTTTATTTTACTTAATCAATCTAGTAAAACAGGCTCTTAGGTAGTTTTCTCAGAATTAAAGGCACTGAAATTATCTGGCGTATTTCTGTGATGTGGAGCTACTATTAGCAAGATGAAAGGCAGTGTTAATGAAGCATAGGGTTTACTAATACCCATAAAGTTATTAGATCACTTGTTGAAATTGCAGACTAATCCAGCTTGTAGAGTAAAAACAATAAAAATCAGTTTTCAGTCGATATAACTTCACAAAAAATGCTGTGGTCAATAGAAATGTGTATTCTTTCCCATGAAAAATTATCCCTCTGACTGATTCATGGAACCTATTTTTACAGTAATAGTTTCTTTTTTAATAAATTGTGGTCCTCTGAATTATGGATCATGTTGTCTTTCAAACCAAATGCATGCAATTCTGCTAGCCATGTCCCATGTATCGAGAAATTACTCAAGAAAATGGTGCACATTTATTTGAAAAGCTGAGAGTCATTAGCTCCAGATGCCGTTATTAATTGAAAGTGCAGTGCTGATAGGCATGGATTTCCTGATCTTAATGCTAAATTATCTACCTCGTGATATGAAACCTGGTTTTACTTAACACTAAGCATGTAAGTATTGATTTTTCTTCCTGAGTTATGTTTTCACTGTGAAGTCTCAAGTTGAATTTTCAATGCAGAGCAAATTAAGGTGTTACAAGCACAAGTTGATCTGATATGTCTGAAAGCATAAAAAAGGATTATTTTAAAGGTGGTTCGGTGAATGTCTGTAAATGATGTATCTGAATACTTTCCCCTGCACATCTCGTAGAGACTCTATATTTAACTACTTGGAGATTTTTCAAAGTACAAAATATCTGAGTTGTAATAGAATGAAAATACTGATATTCATCAATATTTATTGAAATCCTTAATGTTAGTTATCATTATATGCCACTGATATGTGCTTTATGTATAATGTCTAATATTTTCTATTGTATAAATTATAAATATTTGATATAAATATTTTGGTGTGGAGTAGATATTGTTAGACAATGATAGATATTGAAGAGTGTATACTGTTACTGTCCCTAATTAATACATCAGGAAACTGGGTCAGGGGCTTATACAACACAGTTTACAATGTCTGTAAGGAGCAGAGGCAGAATTTGCTCCCCTCCTTGTGTGTTAACTGAAGATATGCTGCTCTTTTCAATTCCAACACCCTCTGGCCCTTCTCAAAATGTACTGAACGAATGAATTTAACAAAATTGATCGTACTAAGTGAGATATAAATTGCTATGAGGGATGAGAGTGAAATTTCTAACCTATTTTGGATGATACAAAACCCTCACAGCCAAGATGAGGAAGCAGTTGACTCCTGAGTAACCAGGTTGATTTCTAATCTTTCAGGTGGACCAGTTTCATGAGATGGCACCGCTATGAAGCGGGGACATCCATAAACAATTATGCATGTTAATTGAACTTCACTAGGAATTGCTGAGAAAATTTTGCATTGTATTCATATAGATCAATGAAAAACAATAAAGACTCCAGAAGTAGACCCACACATCTACGGACAATTGATTTTTGACAAAATTTAACATAAGCTGACCTATACACTTAAGTGCAGGCTAAAACTAGAGGCCATATGGAAGAAAACATGCAAGAAAATCTACTCGACTTCAAATATAGGATTTCTTAGCTTTGAAACCAATAACAGAAACCACACAGTAAAAATTATTAAATTGTACTTTACTCAAATATAAAACTTCTATTACTCAAATATTGTGTTAAGAAAATGAAAATGCAAGCACAGAGACAAAAGGTGTGCAGCACATCTATCAGACAAAATAGTGTTATCCAGAATACAGAGAGAATTCTTAAAACATAATAAGAAAACAACAATCAAATGAAAATTGGAAAAATATCTGAAGACATTTAAGGTAAGAACATATGAAAGAGATCAATAAGCATGTGAAAAACGCTTGGCATCTTGAGTCATCCAGGAAATGCAAATGAAAACCTCGAAGATATAACACAACATACACACTAGAATGGCCAAAACTAAAATACAAAATGCTGATGAGGATGTGGAGGAACCGGAAAGCTTACTCATTGCTCGTGGGAGTATGAAATGGCACAATCATTTCAGAAAGCAGCTTAACAATATCAGTATAC
Organism: Equus quagga; assembly: GCF_021613505.1. Taxonomy (NCBI): domain Eukaryota; kingdom Metazoa; phylum Chordata; class Mammalia; order Perissodactyla; family Equidae; genus Equus; species Equus quagga. Next base: position 4,409,360 of record NC_060274.1, on the reverse strand, counting down.
TCTATGATCCAACTATTACACTCCTAGATATTTAACCAAGAGAAACGAAAACATATGTTCACACAAAAACTTTTAAACAAATGTTCATAGCATATTTACTCACATATCCAAAACGTGAAAACAACTCAAATGCCCATCATCAAGTGAATGGATAAACAATCTGTGGTGTATCCATACATATAATAATACCTCTTGTGAATAAAAAAGAATGAACTATATACTCAGTATCGTAGATGGACGTCAAAACTATGCTGAGCAAAAGAATTCAGAAAAAAAGACGTACGTACGTACATACTATGATTCTTTTTATTAAATAGAAGAACAGGCAAAACTAATTGATAGTGGCAGAAAGCATACCAGAGGTAGTTAGTTGTCAGGGGTAGAAAGGAGGAGTGACTACAAAGAAACGTAAGTAAATTTTGGGGATAGAAACGCTCTAAGTGTGATAAGACAGTTTTTGTTAAGGCTCTGGAGAAATAGGCACTTTCGTGCATTGCTGGTTGAAATGCAAACTGCTTCAGGCAATATTTAGCAAACCTACTTAGTATTTAGCTTTTGACTTCCAATCCTGCCTCTAGTAATTTACCTTAAGGATACACCCCAACAATACAAATATACATATGCACAAGGTTATTCATTGTGACATTGTTTATAACGCCATCATTAGAAACAACCAAATCCCCATACATAGGAGTTGAAAAAACTGATACATCCACCCTAAGATACGCTATGCAGCTTTAAGAAGAATGAGTAACATTCTATGAACTGATATGAAGTGATTGCCTAGATATATTGCTAAGTGAAAGTAAAGTGCTAGTATCTATAGTGTGTGACTTTTTATATAAGAAAAAGTAAGAACATAAATATGTACCTACTCACTAGTGGGTAAAGAAGCACAGGATGTAGAAATAAAAAACCGAATAGGAGATAGAGTCAGAAAAGTGTGGAAGGATGGAAGGTCACATCTATCTGACTAACTGTTCTGCATAGTCTGACTTTTGGAATGATGTCTACGTATCATATACACAGAAATATATATACATAATAAAGTCAACAATAGTCCTGAAATAGAAGACAAAGTGAAATAAACCCAAGTATATTTCAAATGACAGAAATAATCACACTGAAAAGAAGGAATGAGCTGATTCTAGTAACTTTTAAACACTTTATTTTTGTTAGCTATCCTCTGGCTAAACAGAAAAAAAAAGGTAAACAAATATCAGACTCGTATTAGGCATTTATTTTATTTTGCAGTGGGGATAACTCACTCATTCTAACACTACTTTCTTTGAATTCTAGGATTGAGCAGATAAGTAAAGTTCTCAGCAAACGAAGAATAAAAGAAAACTCTCAAATCAATAAAAATCATTTTTGAAAATATAGTTAACTACACTTAATTGGGAAAAGTAGTGGTTTTTTCCCTAAAATGGAGAACAAAGAAAGGATGATTTCTCTCCCCATTTCCATTCAACATTGTTCTGGAGGTCCTAACTCGTGAGGGAAAACAATGACAATAAAAATATATGTCCATAAGAAAGATAAATATATAAGAATTTCCATAACAGCTTTATTTATTATAGCCCAAATCTGGACACAATACAAATGTCCACCAACGGCAGAGTAGATTAAACAATAGCGCCATAAAAAGGAGCAAACTACTGATACATATGAATGAATTTCAAAGTATTGTATGGAGCAAAGAAAGTAGACAATAAGAAGTATGTATTATATGGTTCCATTCATATGACGTTCTCGAACAGGAAAACTTAATCAATGGGGGTGAAAATCAGAACACTGATTGCCTCTTGGGGAAGAATTGAAAGGAAAGGGCCACAGATGAACCTTGTGGAATAGTGGAAATATTCTGTACCTTGGGGAGAGTGTCGGTTACACTCATGTATACATTTGTCAAAAATCATCTAACTGTACACTTGAGATCTGGGCATTTCATTTTGTGGAAATTTACCTCAAAAAATTTTTTTAAAAAACTGTAGGAAAAAATTGAAACCTAATTAACAGCATAAGTTATGAGTATGAGTTCTGAAACCACTTTTTAAGTATGTAAAGTTTGAACATTGAGTAACTATGTTGAGGATCAAAATTAAAAAATGAAAGCCCAGAATCATAATGGTAAAGTAAAAGCCGTGTGACTCAAACATTGCATACTTATGAGAAATATGTTAGCTCTCACCACACGATCTTGGTTATCCAGTTGTCTGCTGTTTCTAGCAATGGACAGAGAAAGTTGTGCCCCTTCCACACTGTGCCTGACTTCCCGCTGGGACCATCAGGAATGTTCCATCTCATAAAACACTCTACTTTGCAGGTCTCACACTACATGAATGCCTCTCCATTCCTGAACATTTCCTTTCTGGTTGGCCAACATGATCCGACAGAACCTAGAAAGGGATAAAGACATATTTTTAGGGGTTCTATTGCCACCCAGAGGTAAAGTGGTATAAAATATTGAATAGTGAGAATTTCCCTAAAGCCATAAGGGCTTGTCATATCTGGATTCTGATGAGATGCGATTGGGGAAAGTGGCGATGACAGCAATGAGGTTTATCATTAAACTGAAGAGAAGTAGTAAGGAATTTGAAATACAGAAAAATGATGAGATTGCTGGAGTCATGGTAGAAATAGGCTGATTGACAACTGAAGATTAAAGTATAGTGATTCATAATTAGAAGATGGTAAAACATTCCTGAGCTAGTTTATTTCAATGTAACAAATACATCAGGGAAAATGAAATGCACCAGTCCAATAAAACGTGGATATGATGCAGATGGAAGTAAAATTTAAGAGCTTATTTTGACAAGAAATTGGGATCTATAGGACTTGAGATTTTATTTTGCCTTTATCAACGTACTCTTTAATTTCTTTCACTTGACCTTTTTTTCTCTTTATTTTCCCAGTTGAAAAACGAAGTAATAGATGCTCTTTCAACATTTTCAATAATATAGATAAATCATGAGGATAAATTTAATCAATACAAAATTACCCAAGTTTAGTACTTGGTAAGAAAAATACTAACTAATTCACAGATATAAATAATCCTGAATTTGCTTATTACATGAGAAACGAATTGAAGAATAGAGATTTATCTTCAGGAAAAAATATCCAAAGTTAGATAGAAATCTATTTATAATACACACCTCAAAACATAGAAGAGAAAAAAGCCCTCCCATCTAAGGTATTTACTTAAGGATGCTTAGTTTTTCTCTAAAAATAACTAAATAGAGTTTAACGTCAACAGACATTATGACAACTGAATGATTTGCTTTAGAATCAGCTCGTGCTGTTCCATCAAGAGCATCTGAATGTGCAAATGTTGGCAAGAATGTGTCCTTTCCTCTGATTTTTCCAGTGTTTCTCACCAGTCCTCATTATCTTCATGGACTGGTTGTTTTATTCCTGTTTCTTCTTATTTTTTTTCCTGCCCTGACTCATAAACAAGTGAGAAAATTTTCTGATTCCCTTCTCAAAAAAGAAAGTAGATCTGAACTAGCTAATAAAATGGACTCACCAATTTTCAAAGTGCTGAGTCCTTTCTATGATCCTGGACTCAGGAGTCTGAAAATGTTAATATTCTGAAAATTTCTGGTGAAGATCTTACAGTACACTTATTAAATGCAGAGCATTGGCTGGAAATTACTGCAGTATATGTTTTCCAAGTTGCGTTTCATAAAATTAGACACATTGTTATATTGGTAACCTCACTGTCTGATTCTCTAGTAGTGAAACTCCTTCACACCAAGTTGACTAGGTTAAAAATACCAATTTTACATATTCAAACATCTACGTGAGCTCCCAATGGTATGAGAAAATGGCATAGCAGCATAGCAGTATGAAAAGGCATATTCGGTTCTTCTGCGATTTTCCTAGCTCATCAATGGTACACTGTTCACTTCTTTCCATTGTGCAGGTGCCACTAATTTCTGTGAGTTCTTGAGTCCTTTCATAATCCCCAAGCCCCAAGCATCCATTACATCAGTTAGCAACTGTTGGATACTAACTGGTTAAGCACGGCTCACTATGAGCTCTCAAGACACAGACAGAAATGACAACAGTTGATTTGTTGCAGATGAAAACCATGTTAACTAGTTGGATATAACCTTTGATGCAGGTTAAGCCATTACTGAGTGGTTAAGAAAATAGTTACCTCCCCAGAAAAGACACATTCAATGTGCAGTAATAAGACAAGGGTGGTAGAGAGAAGTTAGAAACGAAAGAAACTCATTCTTTGTCCTACAGCCTTTCTAAAGCATTGTTTTCCCCAACTGTGTAGTGTGTCCTGTGAATTATCTTAAGCGGAAGGGTCAGAGCCAGGGAAAGTGTTCACATAACTCCTTACTAGAAAATGAAGACATAAAGAAACAATAGGACATAAAGAAGTATAAAGAGCAACATGAATCAATGATTTCATAACTCCCTGCCTTTGGTTTCCTTCCTGCTCATCTCTTGGCTGGGAAAATGGAACATAGTGATGAAAAATAGTCAACAGTAAAAGAGAAATAGAAACCATCCAAGTGGTCATTACAATATTTAAATGGTTCTGCATTGGTGATGACATCATTACACCAACATAGTATCTCATGTCTTTATTTTCACACCAAAATTATATTGTCTTGGGTCAAGTATGTTGAGCATGTCAAGGGCTAATGCTACTAACTGAAGTAACTATCAGTCGTCCCCTAAGTGGTACCTACCAGCATGACGTGATGCCAAAGGACTTGGGGAGGTGTCCCACAGATCCAAAATGGCCAACTCTGCAAGCTGGCTAATATCTAACATACAGAATGGTGATTGAATTCCTTTACTTTATATGCTTGGTCCCTCTTACAAGTGAAATACCTCAGAGTAGACCTATGCTATGTATAAGGCATCTGTCCTATTGTGTGAATGAAGGATCCAAGCATCGGCTTTGCAGAGACCGTTAGATGCTGCCCAATATCTACTTGCTTCCAGCCTCCTTAGTAAAAGGACTACATTTCCCAGACTCCTTTGCCATGCACCACAGCCTGTGAGATCTAAGTAGAAACTGTTCAATGGGGATGTTGGAAGTCAATGGCTGGGGAAAAAACAGAAGGGGTGGGTTCTTGGTGGCACTATGAAGCCACTATTCTAACCTGGATGGCAACCGCCAGACTCCTTGATACGTGACAAAATTTTTTTTAACAAACTCATCTTTTTTACCTACTATTGTTGGGATTTTTATTATTTGCAAATGAACACGATTTGTAGCTAACACAGCAAGAAATACAAGTATCAGAAATGCTTTCCAAAATCGAAATCAGGACCCGCGCTGTGACACAATTTGACAATTGGATGGAGCATTTGAAGTCAAGACTCACAGATAATCCAAGTTGAATGATTTACACAGATAGGAAAGAGAGAGTGAAAAGGAGAAAGCCGTGGACTGGGTGACTGAGGCAACAGGAAAGAGGAGTCGTGGGTGCAGGGAAAGCAGCCCAGAATAAAGAGGCTGAGGTCCCCAAGACAAGCGCAACAAGTTCTCTCTTAAGGCAAGTGCAAAATGGCATCTGGTGCACCTCTATTTTCCTTAACACACATACACAAATGTCCCCACATCTTGAGGCCTGAAGATGTTGACGTACAACGCACTTCTTCCTTGCCAGCATTGCAGAAACACTTGAAAAATACAGCAGTGAGACGACTGAGGTTGACATGCTGCCTTTATTCCTAATAAAGCTGGTGGAGGATGGGGCTCAGTGTGAGCGCAGTGAGCTGACTTGATCCCTGGTGGAGGGGACAGCCACAAGCCTCCCCCGACAGCTCCATATATTGCTTAGACAGAAGAAAATGGCATGCTCAGGAAAGACAAGAAATCCCAGGAGAAAGACTGGACCTCCCAAACTGGGAGGAGTGAGTGAGTGGGACAAGATCTAGGGTCTCCTCCACATGGAAGCATGAAATAAAGAGAGAGTGGACACACACACACCACACTCACATGCACCATACACACCTACGTATACCACACACATGCATAACACACACACATACCCATACCACACATATACACACATACCACACACATGCATACACCACACACACAAACATCCACACAAACATCCACATGAGTGTGCACAAACACTCAGAAGAACCCATCCTCTGGGATGGGGCTTTGTCAGCACCCGGTATGCACATATAGAATGCTCAGATTACATCTCATCTGGCTCAGCTTTAATGACATGATGACTGGCTCAATTCATTTTTCTACCATGGAATTCTTCCACCGTCTATTTGGGCTAATGCTGGACTTCATTAACCCTGGGATCCTAAAGATTGACTTTATGTCCTAATAGGGCATCAAGATTCTCTAGACAAAAATAAAAAATCATGATAAAAGAAGTATCCAAATATTTTTGCAACCTTGATATAAAATTTCTAGACTTCATACAGTATTAGCACTACAATAGATGTTGGCAGGGATCAAACCCAACCTTTTTATTTTGCAGGACAACAACCTGTGTCAAAAACTAGTGAAGCAACCATCTTAGTATCATAGCTGGTTAGTACCAGAATTAGGATTTTAACTCAGGGCTTGGGACTTTTGCGGGGCTCATCCACTGCTCCCATGTCATTACAAAGCCTGATTTCTTCCTCTCTTCATTATAACTAGCACCAGAAAGAACCCAGACTTAGAGCAGACTAAATTCATTTTGTCTAAACCTCCTTATAGCTACTGAAGGCCAACAGCATATGGCCTGAAGTCTTAGGAAATATGGGCAAAGAAATTCATCCCAATAACCCTCACAGATCTTCTAAAACTTCCAAAGATTGGCAGAAGCTGTCAGTTGGCATCATGGGAGATAACAAGATACATCCTGCTAAATATGAGAAGAGACTTGTCCCCAAAAGCAGGTGACTCTCACTCTCGTTTAGTGGATTTCTTTCTGTTGAATGATTTTACTTCCTTGAAGTAATTCTAACCCTATGGATTATTTGAGGACTTAATTTTTACATTCTTTCCTAGAAGTTTCTCTTCTGCAATAGCTGTCATTTATTTAAGTGCTAGAAAATCAAGGTGACATATCCTTCTCCTTTGAGAAAACAAAGCAGTCAAATTACTACAAAAAAAGTGAAAAAAAAAAGATACCAACTTACATTGACTGTGTACCAATTGAGAAGGACAATAAGAGGGTGCATTGTCCACAGAGAATATAAAAACTTAAAGAGTCTGCTTTTAACCGTCACCATGCCCCTGTAATTCTAAACAATGTCAGTGATAAAATATCCCTCTCAACTGTAACACATCACTCCCTCCCCTCGCCCACATATCCTGGTCCATCACTGCTTGTACCATTGATTCTCAGGTTTGTACATAAACAGTCAACATTAGGCTAACTTAGTGGTCAGTAATGATTTGTAGAGTCCAGAGTTTGGGTACATGATCTGAGCAGAGTAAATTAATGTCCCTTACTAGAGACTGATATAGACGCTCTGGGCCAATGTATCTCTATTGTAGATCCCAAGATGTTGGACCTATGTAAGCCAGTAGCTGGTAAGAAGTGTCTCAAAGTGTGGAAAGAAGTTGCCTGGAGACGAAGCTATTGTAGAGGTAACGAGAGGCAAGACTCGGCGAGACAGTTTCTTGATGACCTAACTGAAGTTAGCGATGTAGCCATTTCTGATACTGAGCCAAATGCTTTTCTTTTATAAGTTAATTTGAACTTTCTAATTTTGTCATTTGCATCTGAAAGTATCCTAATAAACTATCAGATATGCATATTCTTTATTTCTCATTATGCTGTAAGATGCCAAATTCCTTCATGTTCCAGCCTTTGACTTCAGTTCAAGTTTATGCTCTATGACGTCTCTTCGATGTCTTCAAATAGGCTTAATTGGTCATTTTCTGTGTCTGTGTGCTTTACTCACAATATCACAGTCTAGTTTCTCTCATCATCTTCTGCATACTCTGCTCTAGAAGATAACAGCTATCAAGGGTTAAAATACCTGTACAATATATTTACAACCAAGCAGATAGTCATTGGCCATACAACTTCTTAGCTGTAAATGCAGCAGATATTTTAGCCCTTATCTTACATAGGAATAACATCTCCTTTTCCTTAAAATCCTCTGCTCCCTCAGCCTCCATGACACCTCTTATTCTCCTCAAACTAAAATAGGATCAATCTTTTCTTTCTAAAATGCTTCCATTGCTCCCCAAGGTGCCTTCAAGGATAAAATGAAAACTTCCTTCCTGGTGGAGGTCACAATGTGCAATCAAGGTTGTCTCTGGGTTGTTGCTCTGATCCCTACTTTCTCCATCACAACTAGAGTGTAAGCTTCCTGACCCCTCAAGACTCTCATTTGCCCTCTTCACCTCTGTGTCCCAACCACGTAGCGCACTTCCTCTCAAACATCAGCCATTCAGTAGTTATTTGTGGAATAAATGAGTGAATGAAGCAAACTGGTGTTACACATCTTTCTGGGCACAGTTTTCTGCATCTGCTGCCCAGGGACTTCATACTCTCATATCAGCCCTCTGTGTTCCACTCTTTGACCTCACTGTGCTGGATCCTCTTTCCTTTGAACCTGTTCTCTTCTCTAACTGGAAAGCTCCTCCCATCACTTTTACCTACCTTATTCCTTCTCTCTTGTGAGATTTGTCTTTAAGTCTTTCCTGTGCTCTCCCCTCCTCCAACATCTGGATTAGATGCTCCTCATCTGATCCCCAATAGTACCTTCCAGAACGCTTGTCCAGTAATTGTCACTCTGTATTATAGTATTCTGAGAATTTGTCTGCCTCTCCTACTGGACTATGAAAACTCTGAGGACACGAAGGCTGCCATTTCCCTCTGTATTACCAACACAATAAGACATTTTTGTTTTTTTAAAGATTGGCCCTGAGCTAACATCTATTGCCACTCTTCTTTTTACTTCTTCTTCTCCTCAAAGCCCCCCAGTACATAGTTGTATATGCTAGCTGTAGGTCCTTCTCGCTGTGCTGTGTGGGGCACCGCCTCAGCATGGCCTGTTGAGTGGTGCTACGTCCGCACCCGGCATCTGAACCAGCAAAACCCTGGGCCACCGAAGTGAAGCATGGGAACTTAGCCACTCAGCCATGGGGTGGGCCCCCGACATTTTTTAATGCCAAGATCTAGGTTTTAAGATGAAACAGTTTATTAACAGCAAGAAACTTGTTATATGTTTATACAAGAGCAATGCAGGTCATTTCTGTCCCTTGTCATATTTTCAATACTCTTGCATTAGCATCATTACATAAAGAATGTTTTAAAATATAGTAATTGTACTATAACTTTGTCCTTGAACTGAATTTTTTATGTTGTGGTTGCTGCGTCCCTAGGGGAAGAAAAAGACAGAGAGAGAGAGAAAACATTGCTACAAAGTAGATCATTTAGCCATAAAATGGATGTGAGTGGTATCACAATGAATCATAGTTTTTAAAAAAAATTCACTGCTTTGCCATATGTCAGTGTAGTAGATTATTTGTAAAGTGTTTGCTATAATTACCTCCCTGTGTCCATGCACTGGCATAGCCCCCTCCCACACTGAGTCTGGGCTTGCCTATGTGGCTCGTTTTGAACAATGGAACAAAGCAAACAAGACAAAGGCAGAGACTTGAAAAGACCTCGAGCACCGGGTCTTGGAATCTCATGCTTTTGAGGATCCTTCTGTCATCATATGAAGAAGCCTGGACTCACCCGATGGAGTAGATAAGGGACTTCATGGAACACAAATGAGCCAACCAGCTAAGCATTTTACACACACCCTAGACCAGCCAGTTTTCCATGGCCAGATATGAGTGAGGGCTTCTCAGATCATCCAGTCCTGGCTGAGCCTATGCAGAACAGAATGACCTTCCACCTTACCCACAGCATTGTGATTAATAATAAATGTTTGTTGTTTCTAACCCCTAAGTTTGGGGATGGTTCGTTATTTAGTGAAACCTGACTAATAGAGTCACAGAACTTGAATAATTGAGCTTTGTCCTTAAAATATACAATCAAGCCAGAAAATTAATTTACTTGAAGTAACTAAACTGAATAGATCTTTTATTTGGGACAGAAATAGTCTCAGATCCGTGTCTTATCTTTAAAATCTATCTATTGGCTCAAAAAATATGTACATACTTACATAGTTCATTTATGTAAAATTTTTCAAATTAATACAGCTAATTATTTGAGACTCATTTTCAGTTCAGGACGTATCTTTGCTCAGAATGAGACTTAACCGTAGAGGTATGAAGAAGAGGACAGTGCAGGAAGAAACGACATTCAGTGAAACTGCAGTACAACTTCTGTAAGAACTCAGAAAGAACAACAGGTTTTATTTACCTCAGCGTCAAAAGGAAAATGGGAAATAAATATTTGTTCTCACTTGGTAGTAACTTCAGGAAAAATAAAAGAATGAGTGGCATACTAGAAGGGAATAAAGCATAGATGACATCAACAGGAAGTGCATGGAGTGATAGGAAGTCTGAAGTGAAAGGACAGCACGTGCACTCATTCCTAGTAATGTTTCTCCTGGATAATGAAGAGTCAGTGCGTATATGTGGCATAATAATATGAAAAATTGTTCTCAATCATCACTTCATTCTCTAAGTCCTTCTGAAAAGAAAGCGGCTCGCTCGCTTCTTCAAGGGTATCATTTCTTTGGCGTTGAGCTAGGATTGTGCTCAAATTAATTATGAGCAAAATATCCATGCTGGAGACTCATAAACTTCAGGAAACGACTTGCTTTATAGTGGGGACAGGGTAATAAACTGGCAGGAAGAGGGAGAGATAAAGTCGTAAAAGGGCAGCAGCAATGCCACAGTGAGTAACTGAAGAGAATCCATCCCAGGGGAGGTGTGTTCCAAGGAAAGGACGAGCTAGTGCCACGCAAGCACCTGGCTTTAAACGAAAAGACTTATTATACAATCAAATCCATGAGACAGTCCTGAAATGCTGCAGAGTGCCTTGCTCCAGGACTCTCCTTCAAGCAAGAAGATCACGTTGGCTTTATAATCAAAGCAGTTTGACTTCCGTAGAATGAAAGCACACCAGGGACCGGTCGGAGCGAGCTGGAATCCTGCCTTGCACTGTGTGTACATGTGTGTTCTTGCACACCTGCATGTGCCCAGGAAGCTCTGTCCATAATCATATAACATATTTTATATACGTCATATGTAGTATAAATATAAATGGGTTGAGATTTTATATCTTGGACTACTTCTGGTCATGTTTATGTAGCCTGGATATGGTTCAGAATAGTCTCGCTTCAGCAGGACTTTAAGCTAACTCGTTAGATAGCCTTTTCAAAAACCAGTTGTTTAATTAATTCAGTAAATAAACTACTTGTTAAATACTCCTGAGTGACAAGCACTTTGCTAGGCCCAAGACATACAGTGATGGACAAAAACAGATAAGGTCTCTACTCTCATGTAGCCTACTGTCTACTGGGGAAGTAGATAATTATCAACCAATCACAAAAATAGATGAATAATTACACAGCTATAAGTGCTAAAACCACAAAGTTGCCACCAAGGTGCATAGTAGAAGCATTTGACCTAATTGGGGATGTCAACAAAGACCTCTTCAAAGAAATGACTTTTGAGGTATAATCTGTAGGATGAGAAGAAACTACCTGAGTGAAACTAGATATGGGTGGGAGGAAAAAGGGCTCAGGTTTGGCTGGGGGAGCCTGTGGTGACTGATAGGATGGGGTTTCCAAGGTTGTGAAAGAAGTCACAGTAGCTTAGGACAGAGCACAAGGCAGAAGATAATGCAAGATGAGACCACAGAAGTGGGGAGAGGCCAACCAGCCAATGCTTAGTAAACTGTATGAAAGATTCTGGATGGTACCCAATGAAAACTTTGAGCAAGAGCTAACGTGAACAGATTTGCTTTTTGAAAAGAACTAAGCTGCAACGCAAGAAACAAAGCCAATGCCAGGAGAACAGTTGGAGGATGCTGCATTAATCCAGGTGAGAGGTGGACATAACTTCCACTAGTGAAGAGGTGAAGGAGGTGGTAAGAAGTAGACAGATGTGAAGTAATTTAGAGTTCACTGTGATATAATCAGTTTCTTTCTCATGTTATTTTTCTTTGAGCACTGGATCAATCGACAGGAAAATATCCAACACTGAGGCTCTAGAATACGCCTTGGATTTTTAATCATTATCAATCGGTTTTAGGTGACCGTCATGTTGGTGTGGCTTCTGGGGCACTCGCTTTATGTACTGAATGTTTCTGTTCCCTCAAAATTCCTATGTTGAAACCCTACCAGCCAGGACAGTGTGATGGTATTACAAGGTGGAGCTTTGGGGAGGTAATTAGGATTAGATGAGGCCAAGAGCCTTTATAAAATGGGATTAGAGCCTTTATAAAAACCAAGGAGAGGGCTTGCTTCCTCTCTGCTCTCTGCCATGTGAGGATACAAGGAGAAACCGCAGTCTGCAACCTGGAAGAGAGCTCTCATCAGAACAGGATGATGGCACCCTGGTCTTGGACTTCCAGCCTCCAGAACATTGAGAAACAAACTTTTGTTGTTTATAAACCACATAGTCTATGGTAGTTTGTCTTAGCAGCTTGAAGCAACTAAGACACTGACCTAATAACACCAAACTCTGAAGTATATCACCATTTTCCAAACCATATCCCACTGAGCAATTGTGTACTACAAAACGTATGCTCCATAAAAACAGCTCAAGTTATGAAAATACTGGGAAACTCTGCATACTAAATCCCCCTTTGTATATGAATGTCTTTGAGGAGTCTTTTAGAAAAGACACCCATTGAACTTCACTCAACCCAACATCCACAAAACGTATTTGATCCCAAAAATTTTGATTTTTATTTTGGAAACCTATTATGATCCTTCTGGAACACCCATTAATATACTTTTGAAAATAGGACCATAATAATTTATTTCAGAGTCTGTGAGATTTTGATTTAAAGCCCTGACTGTCACCCACACTTTCGTAGAACTTCTCCAATAGCACAGAGTATTTCCAAATGACTCTCAAAAATATGAGAATTTAAGATTCACAGCTTCCCTTTAGGGCGAAGTGATAATGACTAGTCTTGATATTTCACACTCTTTCTCCAAATATAACAGTGAATTTCCTTATTCTGAGCAAAAGCCGCATCTTAGCTTTTCAGTGAGTACTTCTGACCTGTAACACTTGCTCTCTTACTGAACTCAGCACTCGTTAAGCTCATACTTGTGGGCAAACCTACTTCACAGTGAACTCTCCACTAACAATGTCATTAGAAACTAAACAAATTCTTGAATTGCACCCTAACTGACACCCTCAACTTTTTAAACGATATAAAAAATTACTGAGAAAGAGGAAGAAAACTTCAAGACAAAGGGAAACAATGCAACTTTTTAAAGATTTTTTCCTCACCTTCTTAAAAAGGAGAAAAATTTTTAAAAACATCTATTTTTAAGCAATTTCTTCGGAGCAGCACAAATAGATCCACAAATATTATCTGTTTAATTTTCACAGGACTTCGTTGGAAAAAAGTTTTTTTTTCCTCCAGTAGACATACATGAATATAGAGTTCTTTTTCAAAAATATAGTTTAAAAAAAAACCTATTTTTTCTCCCGTCAGTATTATCTATTAACTATTTTCCCCTTGCAAACAGAATTATTTTCATCATTCCATTTCAGAAAGAATTAACATAAATGAGGAATTAAGCACATACCTTGCTTTCTTATACCTGCCTCATCTAATTGTTTGCTCTCAATTCCTAGTGGTAAGCAGACTTTTAAGAAACATGATGGTAAAGTAGCAATTGAGGAATGACGATAACCACTGTGGACTGAGTCTTCTATAGTGTAAGCATAGCACGTACATTATCTCGTTTCATCATCACTACTGATCTTCAGAGTGGGTAGTTTTTATTATCTCCGCGTGTTAGTCCATTTGGGCTGGTAGACCAAAAGCACAGTAGACTGGGTGGCTTATAAACAACAGATATGTATGTCTCATAGTTCTGGACACCGGAAGTCCAAGATCAAGGCACAGACAGATTCCATGCCTGGTGAGAGCCCGTTTCCTGGTTCTCAGTCTTCCTTCTGTGTCCTCACATGGAGGAAGGGAGCTTTCTGGGGTCCCTTTGATAAGGGTACTAATCCCATTCCTTAGGACTCTTCACTCATGACCTAATCACCTCCCAAAAACCCCCACCTCCCAGTAGCATCCCATTGGGGGTTAGAATTTCAACTTATGAATTTCGTGGGGACACAAACATTCATTTTATAGCACTCCATTTCACATATGTGGAAACTGAGACTAAGACACAATCCAGTAGCATTTGTAGGTCGCATGGCTAAAAAGCACCATGAAGACCGTAACCCAGACCTGCCTGTCTCAGAGATTTTCCTCACCCCATGACCATCCTTCCTCAACAGATTGAGTATTGATAAACACCCAAAAGTATGTTCGTATCAATTTACATCTTTGGGTTTTGTTGTTGCTTTTCTTTCTTTAGGTTTGCTCAGTGGTTTTGTGATTATATCACCAAAGTCACTGAAGTTCTTAGAAAGAGATTGGACTAATTTTATCTTATTTAAGCTATTTTTAGTACTGTTCTGATTTCCAATGTGGTCATGATGTGTATTCCTGCCACTCTTTCTTTTTTTCCTTGTGAGGAAGATCGGCCCTGAGCTAATATCTGTTGCCAATTTTCCCCTTTTTGCTTGAGGAAGATTGTTGCTGAGCTAACATCTGTGCCAATCTTCCTCTATTTTGTATGTGGGACGCCACCACAGCATGGCTTGATGAGCAGTGTGTAGGTCTGCATCCAGGATCCAAAACCACGAACCCCAGGCCACTGAAGTGGAGCGGGGGAACTTAACTACTACACCCCTGGACCAGCCCTTCCTTCCACTCATAACCACTGCTTTGCAGAGTCGTAAAATACTTTTCCACACAATGACAATTTTAACTACTGCCCCAGTATCTTCTCTTTCTTCTCTTTCTTAAATGTTCTCACCAAAAACAGCATCAACATAAATTGTCATAAATCTCTTGAGAACTGGCTGAAGATGGAAATCTAAAAAGCGATCATAGCGTTCCATTCTCTTGTTTTCATTTTTCAACCTCTACTCTGTTGTTAGCATTCAATTGCCTTCTTTTGACCTGTCATTTATCTATTTTCTATTACTTCCTCTTAAAAACAAGCTATTTGCATCACAGCCTGAAAAACTGGAAGAATTTCAGAACTCATCTAACAGAACTTCACATTTTATAGATGAGAAAACTGATTTCCAGGGAGATTACGTAAATTGCTAACGTTGCACACCGAAGACATAGTCAAAATTAAAACCTGTGTGTGCTAACTTCCAGCACAGTGTTCCTTCCAAATGTAGTGTGGTCACTCGATCAGTTTAAAAATGTTGCAACTTTTCAGCTAACAATTCAAAAGTCCCATTTATCCGTAACTTTTAAAAATAAAATATTAAGTCCTTTTCATGCAAAGAAAAGCTTTCAATGACGTTTTTCAAAGTCTTTGGTCAGTAACCAAGTCATGAGAGATCATTTTCTACACATGAGGTGCAATGTGCGTGTGTATGTGTGTGTGTGCATATTGGGGAGAAGAGGAAGATGGAAATATATTTGGAAAAGGGAAACATGATTATAAATACAAAAAATAGAGGACAAAGTCTCTGACCTCAATGAACTTAAAATATTTTCAGGGAGACTCAATGTGAAATGACAGAACAATTACAAATCAATTTATCAAGATTACGTAGTGCATAGTGAATACATAAGCTTGGAGATGATGAAAGGTCAAGGAGTGATTCTAAATAATGTTGTTCCAAAAAGCAATATAAAAATCACAGCTGAGAAACCATGCATCTAGTTGGCGGCAGCCACATAGAAATTACTCATAGAAAAACTTCACTGAAATTCATTCAATCCTAGTCATTCTGGCATTACGCATCATTCTCTTAGGCTTTGGGTCAAATTTGGACAGGAGAACAATATAGAGCCTTTATTGTTTTAAGAGGCACATAGTCTCTGTCATTACACTTCATGGGCTTAACGTTATTAATATCATTTGACCCCATCATTCTCTGTGCTCTGGCTATTATTTATCATTCTCTCAAGTAAAGTCTTTGTTTAGTGTGAGCTTCCCTGATCTAAAAAATCTATTTCCTATTTATACATGTCATTCCTTTTGGATTGTTCTAAAGTTTCATCAATTCTTTTCTTACAAATTTCTTTGACTTTTCACTGACATCATAGGTTTTACGACGCCATCTTATTTCTGCTCCCTACATCCTTGAATCTGCCTTACCTCTCTTATTTATATTCATTAATTCTATTTTTCCCCTGTGCTCCCTTGTTAGGTCTCTGCCACAACTCCACCAGCCTGTGCTACTGTCATGTTACTCCTCTGACCTGACTTTGCCTCTCCCTTCCCCTGTCCCACAGTCAGACCTCAATTTTTAAGGAATTACATTTTATCTATGAGTATAACTTCTAGAAAGCCTCGAATATACTCCACTTCCGTTTTTACTCTGGAAAACTGAAATATATACATTTCTTAACCATGTTAACTAGAGAAAAAATATCATTGGCGTGAGACATTTTCATACCTAAAGCACTTCATTACAAGAAACTAACAACTCAGATGCTTCATATATATATATACACACACATACATATACACATGTACATAATGATTAATATAAAGTTAAATCATACAGCTTAGGACTTACTACCAACAGTGTGCAAAATTCCCAATTCCCTGTGTAAGTATGTTCTCATTTCTTTATTAAACTATATCCTTTTGCTCCCCCAACCTCATTCTTTACATAAACCATGAGCACTAATAACCCATAGAGTTAGGGTAAAACCTACAACTCTGGAGATGTTGTAGTGATTATTGCCCACCCTCTCCCTGAGGATGTATGTTACGTTTCCCTCCTCTAAACTAGCAGTTATTTGCTCTCCTTTCTCACTGGAATTGGCAATATTACAGTCACAAAGCTGTAGTGATCGTTTCTGACCTTCCCTAATACTCACACCTGTATGCACTTTCCTTAGCTCCTCACTCTTTTCAATTCCACACCTTCTGCACCAGGCTTTTTCTTTTTTCCTTTTGTTTTGTTTTGTTTTCTTTTTTTTTTCCTTTTCTTTTCTCTTCTCTTCTCTTCTTTTCTTAACACATCCACCACCTTGTATATTTATCTTTTTTGTTGATGCTGTTTTTGGTGAGGACATTTAAGTTCTACTCTCTTAGCAAATTTTGATTATACAATACAGTGTTATCAACTACACTCGCCATGTTTTACCTTCAATCCTCAGAACGTATTCATCTTATAGCTGAAAATTTTTACCCTTTACCAACCTCTCCTTATATCCCCCACCCCCTAGCTCCTGGAAACCCCATTTCTACTCTCTCTGTCTCTGGTTCTGTAAGTTTGACGGTTTTCTTTTAGATTCCACAAATAACTGATACCTTGCAGTATCTGTCTTTCTCTGTTCAACCTTTCATTTAGCACAATGCCCTTAAGGTCCATCTATGTTTTCACAAATGGCAGGATTTCCTTCTTTCTCATGGCAGAATAATATTCCATTGTATGTATATATATATATATATATATACATATCACATCTTCTTTATCCATTCATTCATTGACAGACACTTAGGTTGTTTCCATGTCTTGGCTGTTGTAAACAACGCTGCAATGAACATAGGAGTGTAGATATCTCTTCAATATCCTGTTTTCATTTCCTTCGAATATATACCCAGAAGAGAGATAGCTGGATCATACGTAGCTCTATTTTTAATTTTTAGAGGAACCTCCATAATGTTTTCCATAGTGGCTGCACCAATTTACATTCCCACCAACAATGTACAATCCCTTTTCTCCACATCCTAGCCAACACTTGTTATCTCTTGTCTTCTTGTTGACAGTCATTCTAA
Organism: Equus quagga; assembly: GCF_021613505.1. NCBI lineage: Eukaryota > Metazoa > Chordata > Mammalia > Perissodactyla > Equidae > Equus > Equus quagga. The sequence goes on along the minus strand of NC_060274.1, from coordinate 4,391,444 downwards.
CAGATGTGAGATGATATCTCATTGTGTTTTGATTTGCATCTCCCTAATGATTAGCAATGTTGAGCACCAGCCTTTCTTTATCCTCTGCTTTCTCTTTTGTTGGTTATAATGGTATCTTACTTCTCCTCTTAATCATTGGACATTATTTCCCTAATATATTCTATAATGTCCCTTTTCTTTTCAGTTATTTCTTACACTTTTTGCAGAAACACTTAAATTTTTTCCTCTCTAAAAGAAATAGGCCTTTTTGCAATGACCTATGAGTGGTCACAACATTTCCCTCCTATAGGAAATTTTATCTTAACTGGGTAGGCGACATAACTAGCCAATATAATGTTGATATTTACCAGAAATGCTGACAGTCCATATGTCTTCACTCAAACCACACTTATACAGTTGAATTGTCCCAAGTGTCTCAGTTGAAGCACTTCAAAGCATTAGAGTGAAAAATGACATGGGCTTTAGTCAAAAACCTTAAAGTACAATTCCCAAGTCCCTGTGACTTACACATCACTTAACTTCTGTAAGGCTCAGTGTTACCATCTGTAACACAACAAGTTCAATAACTGCCCCATAGGATTTGAACATGTGTGTTATGTACCCTATGGAGTAGATTCTTCATATGTTTTCTCTTAGAAAGTTGTCATGGCTCTTTAACAGAAAGCCACTTGAACCTAACTAATATTTGTAGTTAAAACAATTGCAACAAGGAATTATGAAAACTTGTTAGCGAGTAAAGTTTATTTTGCAAATGAGTTTCAATTTATAAGGTTTTTAAAGATTTTATTTTTTTCCTTTTTCTCCCCAAAGCCCCCTGGTACATAGTTGTATATTCTTCGTTGTGGGTCCTTCTCGTTGTGGCACGTGGGACGCTGCCTCAGCGTGGTTTGATGAGCAGTGTCCTGTCCGTGCCCAGGATCGAACCAACGAAACACTACGCGGCCTGCAGCGGAGCGCGTGAACTTAACCACTCGGCCACAGGGCCAGCCCCAATTTATAAGGTTTTTAAATATTAACTATAAAACAGCCAATTGCCAAGATGAGGTTTCTGATAGGAGATGTAAATGTTTCTGTTCCTGGTTGTTTTTGAAGTTTCACATCATGGAAACGTGTAATTGGGGGGAAAATCTAAAGTGAAATCTACTTAGTGGAGTAGAGATTAAGTCGTTTATACTGGGGTTTTTCCAATCAGTGTGCATTATCATAAACTAGATGAGATCCTAAAAAGTTACAGGGATACAAAATTTGAGTAAATGAATCCTGATTCCCCTTCGAATTTATGATCAATATTCCAGCAGGTCTTTGAGCATTTTTTCTGGACACAGTGTGATCATTCTTCCCTTTGGTAAAATAAGACCTCTCACAAGCATGAGTGACTAGGCGGATAGAACTGTAGGGAGCTAAGTGTACAGTGATTCTAGGACCTGGTGCCTCATCAAGCACCAGTGTGATAGGCCTGGTTTCAAGTCCAGGATGAACCACAGAGCCCCACCACAAGGTAAAAGCAGGCAATCTGCCACCATCACCTGAGGCCCAAAATGTCCTCTTTCTGTTCCATTGGAATGTCACCTCCTGATTCTTCCTGTGCTTCCTCTACTTTATATGTGGGACGCCTACCACAGCATGGCTTTTGCCAAGCGGTGCCATGTCCACACCTGGGATCCGAACCAGGGAACCCTGGGTCACCAAGAAGTGGAACATGCGAACTTAACCGCTGTGCCACCGGGTCGGCCCCATGATTCTTATCTTTAAGTGAAATTTGAAGTAAAATCAGTCAAGTAGCAAATAAATAAAATAGATAAAACCATTTAAGCTTCAACAAGACAGAAAATGCACAAATGCAAGTGTGCACACAAACACACACACGCACAATTGTGATAAAAGCATCACAAAGGATCACATAATCTTTGACATGCATATTGATGGAAAAGTCTGAGTTTAGATGAAGAGAGGATTGTTTGAAAGCTTAAGGAACAGGAACTCAGGGCCAGGAACCCTATGGCTCACACTTATGAAAGTAACCAAAATAGGCCCATGATGGAGTCACTCGTGCTAAGCCCCAGTCAGCAAGCCAAAGCTTAACTAAGTTTCTATGCTTGGTTCTCCCAGAAAAGGAAGGTCTGCATCAACCCAGCAGCACTTGCCTGCTCAGCACAAGTTACCTGACGCTGTTCCATGACTTCCCTTTGCTCCACATAAGGAAAGGAAGCCTGCTTTAACCAATCCACTTTTGCCCAGTACAATTTTCCCTGTTTCTGCTCACTTTGGTCCACAAAAATCTCTTTGTACAGCTCTTTGGAGCAACTTTCTCTCTGCTGGACTGGATGCTGCCTGATTCATTGACCAAAGAATAAAGGCTTACTGGGTCAATAAAGTGTCTGTGGAAAATTTCCTTTTAACACACCACAGGATACAGCATTGAACCACATTGCAGGAATCCACTGTTTTCTGGGATTTTTAGAAGTAAGGCTGACCTTTCCCAGTAACACGATCTTTTTCCCCTCCACAGGAAAAAAAAAAAAAGGCCTGATAGTCCCAACTTACTGGATAGTTTCTGAGGTCTTCATGTTGTGCTTCTCTTCAGGGACCTCATTTTTACACTTTGAAGCCTCCCACCCTAAGCACTATAAAACTAAGACCTGATGTGTGAATGGCACCTCAGCTGGTTACAGTTCTGGGCGCCTGATTTCCTAGGTCTTTGGCCCTTTCACAGAATTAGACAAGTTAGTTATTTATAACACTAACACCACAGTGGTGGAAATTATTTCAAAAAAAAAATCATACTATAATGCATCTAATAAATCACTAAAATATCAACTTTGTTGACTTGGAATTATATGCGTGACTACCTTTCAACCTCACCCCTTGGCCTAAATGACATTGCTTTTTAAACTCTGATGGCTGTATTTAAATATTTAGTTTTGAACGTTAAGTAACATACATCCATAGCAAATTACTAAAAAAGGTACAAATATAAAATGAAAGTAACCCCCACCGGGCCCTACTGACACCTGGTTCCACTTCTAGAGGCAGCACATTTTAACCCAAATTTGAACATACTTTGCGTATCACTTTCCACAATGTATCTTGGAAACCTTTCATAGCGGGACATGCACATCCACCTCAGTCTTTTCCACACTGCATAGCAGTCTCTAACGTGGATGTTCTATAATGTATTTAGCCAATGCCCTACTAATGAACATTTGTTTCTACATTTTGGCTATAAAAATGCTAGAGCGTGCATCCTTGAGTGTGCATCTTTGCATACTTGTATGCACTAAATGCCTAGCAATGGAATGTGTATTTATTATTTTCTATTTTTAAGTTATTTTCAGAGTTTGATTTATTGCTTAAGTGACTATGTAGACTCAGATTGATGGAGAATACATTAATAGCACAGATGACATTTAAAAGTACGTGTCTTTAGCTTTACACTGTGAATAGCACAAAAATTGGATGAAATATTCTTCTGTTCAAAAGATATTTCCCCTTCAGAAAATAAATCATTGACATCACTGATGAATGATTGAAGTTTCAACATTTCTTTGCTGTTCCACCGTCTTCTTAATGAAAACAGAAATATTAACTAATATTTAAAAATAGGCATTTAAAAATAGACAAATAATTAATAATATATAATAAATAAGTAGCATTTAAAAATAGACAAAAGATATGAATTTACATTTCAGCAAAGAAGTTATGTGGGTGGCACAGAAAGACATGAAAAATGGTTCACAATTGTGGATCATAAGAGAAATACTAGTTAACACCATGAAGTACTAATATACACCTATTAGAATGGAAAAAATTAAAAATACCTAGCATGGAAATTTTTGGTGAGGATGTTTAAGAACTGCAACTGTTCCACAGTGCTGTTGGAAACAGAAAATGGTACAAACCCTTTGAAACTCAGTTTGGCAGTTTCTTAAAAAAGTTAAACGTGCGTGTACTTTCTGACAAAGGCATTGCACTCCTAAGCATTAACTCAAGAGAAATGAAAGCATATCTTCATAGAAAGGCCTATATCATCATGGCCATAGCAGCTTTATTTATAAAAGCTAAAAGCTCATATGTCAATTAAGAAAAATAGACTGTGGTACATTCATCTTAACACTCTTGAACAATAGATTGAATGAACTATTCATGCACGCTGTAAGGGAGAATCTCAAAACAATCATGCTCTATGAAAGAAATCAGACGAAAAAGAGTAAGCACTTATGATTCTGGAAGAGGCAAGTAATTCAACGGTAAAAGAAAGTCAACTGTTTCCTGCAGACTTGGAGCTGGGGAGGGCGGGAAAGGAGTGATTGCAAAGGGCCATGCGGCAACTTTGAGGGTGATGGACACGTTCATTATCGTGATTATGGTCGCGGTTTCATTCATGAATATGTATTTCAAAACCTATACATCAGACATGTACAGTTTATTGTATATCAGTTATACCTCAATAAAATGTGGAAGTAAATTATTGCACATGAAAATCTGGATTTACCCCTTATTTTAGAAAAACAGAAGATTTGGTAACCCCATGTTCAATCTACCATTTCTGTCCTGAAACTTGGCAGCAAAGACTAATAAGCAAGGAGGGCCATCTCATCTAAGTCATCAAGAATGCTGTCTCACAAGTGCCACACCACTGGACCATGGGATCTACCCTCTTTCAGTCCACATTTTCTTGCCTATGCAGCAATGTCCTTGAGAAGAATGGTCCATAGAGGCTGCAGTAATCCGCAAAAGCTTTAGAATATTTGCTGTGCCAGTAACACTGAGCAAAGGAGAGACACTGGTCAAGAGACTTTCCGCAGAACCCTCATCCTGCAGAGCCATGTTCCTGGAAGCATCTGTAAATGCAACTTTAGAATAGGTGCCTTCTCTCTAGTTTGCTGTAACCCACTGTCCTCCCTATTAACACTCCCAGTGCTCCTTTATAAAGTATAATTCCCACCTGAGCCCTATATAGGTCTTGCAACCAAGAAGCTCAGATGACTCATGATTCTGGCTAGGGATTGGAGAGAACAGAACCCTGAGGTGACTGGTGCAAACTCTGGGGACCTGTCAGAGCTAAGATGACTTCAGCTACACTCACTGATAGTGACAAAATTGATAAAACTCTATGGACAGACAAAAACTTGCAACACAGCTCCAGAAAGCTTCCGACATAACTAGCACTCACAGGGACTCTGTCCGTGTGGATAACTGGATGAATGGGGTTCAACATCTGGCTGATAGATTTGTAATAAAGGCTACTCTCAGAGCTTCTCTCTCTTGTGAGTCTTGTTTTGTTGAGAAAGAAGAGAGCACATTCTCTGTAATACTAAGACCTCTCTCCAGTGTGGATCCTCTGGTGCTGAGCAAGTGCAGATTTGTAGCTGAAGGCTTTCACAGACTCACTGCATTTGTAATGCCTTTGTACAGTGTGGAAGACCTCCACACACTTGTGCTCCCGTGTGGCTCCCCTCCGCTGTGAGTGACCTGATGCTGGAAAAGCCTGTGCTGGCAGGGAAGTTCTTTCCATCTCCCTAACACACAAAAGGCTATTCTGCTGTGGGGTCTCTGCAGCTCTTCACAAATGAGGCACTGCCTCTGTCCCTTCTGACGGGCTTCCTTTCATTCTGCCGCATGTGTTGCTGGTGAAGGTTTGCCCTGAATCAGAGCCTTCTCCCACACGCCCCACATGTGCGTGTTTCTTCCCAAGCTGTGTCACCTGCTGTTTCCACAGGTGCAAAATGTCTTGCAAGAGTAAGCCACACGTGCCACAGATAGGCTTGCTGGGTAGACAGATGTGCCTTGGGATTCATGGTATTTGAAGCTCCTTCTAAAGAAACACTGCGTTCCAAAGGTTTCTCCTAGTCATCTGTTCCTAGACAAAGCTTCCCTGTAAATGCCTTCTGGCTGCTGGTAACCCCTGAGGGCTATGAGAAGGATATGTCCAGGTCAGGGAAGTTAGACTGCAACAGGGCCAGAACCCCTATGACAGTCACTTGCTGTACCTGAAGTTATGTCCACTCTACGAGGCACCCAGGGCTCTCCCCCAGCTCCAGGTGGGCACCAACATAGGACCTGGGAGATGCAAGTCTTGGACAGGTGCTTAGGGAAAGGTGTCTCTTTCCCCATTCACAGCTCTTTGAGTGATCCAGCAGACGTCCAGCATCACATCCTAGCACAGGTCCTCTGGGTCGCCCCTGGTGCCCACTCCTCGCAGATGAAGACCACAGCCATGTCCTCAAGGGCCACTGACCTCGGCAGGGCTATCATTGCCTCTCCGCCCTCCCACCCTGTGAGGAGGGCTGGTGGGAGAGGCGGTGAGGATTCCCATGGGCTGTGCACCCTGCCTCAGGCCCCAAAGCCCTGGAGGCGGGCCCCACCCTTGTGTCATCCTCACCCCTAGCACCCAGCTCTTCAGTCCCCACACAGGAATACAACATCCACCCCGTTACCGGAGGTCCCGCCCAATGGAGCCGTTGGAAACGCCCCTGCCTGGTCTCACCTTTGAAGTCTTCGACCAATTGCTGCAACTTTGTGATTGTGCAAAAGGTTTTATACGTTTAACGAAGTTCCTATTTAAGCTAGACTAGCTTTGGCTTTCAGAGATTCTGCAACAATTTGTGATTTTGATGTGTTTCAATTTAATTCTTACTTCTTGATTAGAGCATTATTTCAAAGATAGCCTACACGATAGTCTAAATTAATTTTTTCTTCACATGGAGATTTTCTAAGGTATTTCAGTGGTTTTATCTTTTCCAAACCTTACCTTTTGTCACCTATGTACATTACAATTCTTTTTCTTTTTCCTTTCATTGTGGTTTAAAGAAAAGGCAAAGAATCCAATATAATGTTATTGACCCAAGATGAATCAATAGTTGACCAAAATTAAGATTACCTTTATTTCATTGTTTCCACAGTTAACTAATCTCCGTAAATCATACAGATGTTATTCCCTATATTTAGGTTACCACAGTGGCTTTGAAAAACCAGCACTTTTCACAAAAGCAGTTTCATTCCAACTTGGTTCAACCAGCAGTCTTCGACATTTTCTCCCTCCACAACAGATCTTAGGGCTGGACCCCTTTCGTGATCAGTGAGTCATTAACTGGTGATTCTTCCACGCTGGGCAGGGAGATGGAGAACCAGAACCTCCAGGACGCATGTCCACTTTGAACCTCCCTCCCTGTTCTGACACGACTCCCCACGTGATGCCTCCCTCCATCCTCGGCTCAGTTTCCTGACCTTGAAATGGGACAACAGCACCTTCCTCTTGTGGTTGTATAACTGATCAATGAGATGGCATGAAGTTTGTACATTTTTAGTAGAATGTCTGCTATACTAATGAAAGAGAGCGGCTGTTATGAAACAACGTGATTGATACGCACAGAAGTAACTTCTATATATTTCACTTATTTAAGTTAACGAATAGTGAAATGGAGTGGCATAAACAGTGAAGCATCAATCATTTTGCTGCCCTAAAATTTATGTAACTATCAGTACTTGTTTAGAGTTCTTACTTTCCTATAACACCTGGTAGGCATTCAAAGGCAAAAAAAAAAAAGAAAAAGAAGAAGAAGAAGTAAGAGTTAGGGCTTCTAGAAATTCTGTACTTCAACTTTTCCAGAACAGAGTTTTTGTGTTATACTATACACTATAGTAAACCAGACACTCTAAGAGAAGCAGAAGGATCTATGTCTTATTTTATTTTTATCTTTCCCCACTGTATCACCTTGTACATTGTAATTACTCAACTTTTTAAATAAGTTAACTCAGATAACTGAGAACAAAAGATCAAATACGTAGGTGAGAAATGAATTTTCTGAGTACTGCATCCATATGCACCATCTCAAGTACAAGTCTCCTCCACATCCATTCACAGCACTGCCCTGCGTATCCCCAACCTTACTTCCACTCTTTCTTCCAGGCGATTGAGTATTGCCAGAAAAAATCTTAATAAAGGCTCAATTGTTCATTACTGCTCCTCAGGTATAGTTAGGGCTTGCATTCTCTATGCTTTTGACACGGCGCTTGTCACATTGCAGTTAAACTGTTCATGTACTTGTCTGACTCTCTCATTGTAAGTTCTTTAACCTAGGAGACTGCGTTTGGTTTAAATTTTTATTTCCAGCACCTAGCACATTGCCAACGCATCATAGGTATGGAACAAAAGGCAAATGAATAGAAGAACAAATGTATGAATGATTGCTTATTGAAACTTGAAAGTGTGTGCTCAAATTTTAGATCTAAGAAACACGGGCCAACAGGTACTCAGATGGGCAGAAAGGATCACCATGTCTCCATAAGGTTGGTAGTTCCCCATTGCAAACAGCATGGTCAGCCACTTGTAGGTTATGCTTCATGGTAAAATTGTATACTATGGTCTGTTGAGCCTTGAGAAATGGACTCTAAAATCAACTTTTTGGCTGACTCATCTCTGTTCAGTGGGAAGACTGAGAAGGACATGCTCTGGCATCAATTCACTTAGCACTAATTATCCAACCTTTTCCAGATTAAATTCAGAATAGAGTGGCCAGGTCAGACATTCTCCTTAAACTTTAATAGAAGTTAATTATTCATTGATCAAACTCATTTATACCTAATTAAAGTTTTCCTGCAGTAGAAAATACAAAGTAACATGGGTTATGTTACTCTCCTTGGGGGTGTACCTGATATAGAAACAACTGGAAAAATCGTGACATTTGTGTTACATGAATACACTTTTGACAACTGAATTGTCAACGTAAGGCATAACTCTTTTAGGTGACTTTACTGTGTGAATGTAGTTTCCACAATACCTCCAAATTTTGGTCATTTTTGTAGCCAGAAGAATATCCCCTTACTATAGACCAGCATTGAGTATGTATGCTTAACAAAATCACAGACACTGGATTTTATGTAGGTAACTATTACCGATTTATGAAGCATAATCAATTGTGCTTCACAATAAATAGTTATAACAAAAAACTACAGACCTGGGGCTTAGTATGGAACTGTCACTTTACTATGGATTTTTATGCCATCCTCTCCAAAAGCCTCTGAAATGGCAGGATTGTCTGTGAAGTGCTAAAGATTGGATGCTTTGCCCTGGAAAAATAACATATGCTTATCCAAAAAAAAAAAAAAACAAATTCCTGTGTATTTCACTTTAGCAGTCATCAGTTACAATATGCTGCTTGAAACATGTTGCTTTCTTTTATAGAATGTTTTCTAATATTGAACATATTTCAAAGTTGTAGACTTTTGCTTCGGGAACATAATTTCTTTTCTAAAGGCATATCTTTGAATGCCTTGTTCCCTTACGATGGCAGAACAGAAAGTTTTATTTCCTGACACCATGCATCCTCAGTTAAAGCTGCTGTCTGAAAATTAAGCCATTATTAATAGATTCCATACAAAGTCTGGGTTTCTAACGTTAAAGGTAAAATTTATTTCTAAATCCATGAAGTGCTTTCCAACTTTCTTATTATTTTCATTCATAATAATAGTAGTTATCTAAAATTGGAATTGAAACCCTGAAGTCACTGCGGTCTTCCTATTTGGTGTACAGAAAATGTCCCCAATATCTGCATCTATAAATATAATAAGTGAGTGTGTCCTACAGGCTTACCTAATTTTTTCCTTAGGAAAACAAAAGATCGTTTCTTTCAATCCTTTTTTGGAGAGAACTATATGTGGAGTCAGGCCTTCTCAAGTTCGCATCGTGCTGATTCGGGTTCTTCCCATAGTTATCTAGAATTAAACGGCATTAAAGTTGTCTGTTTATTTGTTTGTCTCCCCACCAAACTATGAGTAAGGCATGTGTTTTATTTTTCTTTGCACTCAGAAACAAAAAAAATTTTGTGCGTGGAAAGCTTTCAATAAATATTTGTAGAATACTTAAAATAACAAATGGACAGATGGATGGACGGATGGATGGATGGATGGATGGATGGATGGATGGATGGATGAATGGGTGGGTGGGTGGATGGGTGGGTGGTTGGATGGTTGGATGGAAGGGTGGATGGATGGATGGGTGAAACCCTGGACTGCCACAGCAGAGCGCGCGAACTTAACCAGTCGGCCACGGGTCCAGCCCCTAAATCTCTTTTTAACAAGGAACTCAGGGAGCAGCACAACTTAGAACCCAGTCTAAGCTGCTTCTCTGGAGAAGTCAAGCAGAAACAATGTATTTTTCTCCTTCTGAAAGATAATAAACTTATTCTAAAATAGTTGCAATATTATATAGGTGGCATTAGAGAACATATTTCATTTTCAGGCCTTTAAAAGAATAATAACAGTATTAATTCTTCTTCATCTGGTAAAGGAAAGGAAAATGGTTTTCTTTATGAGAGAAAGATGAGATACTTAGGTTTTAAGGAGAAGACACAGTGGATAATGGCACTAAACTCCACACTGTCTTGAGAATTGGCAGTCATGCCCAATTTTGGAAGAAGTAAAGGCACAATAACTGGCAGCAATGGCAGATATTTTTCTCTGCCAGCCAACATCTCATATATCTTTTGTTAATTGGATTAAAGCCAGCTGCTGTACATCCAAAACCAGAACTTTTTCACACAAGGCAGCGTAATGATAGTGATCTTTACTCAATATAAAGAGGAGTGCACACTAACATTCAGGAAATGGCATTTCCTCATTATTTAAATCAACTGAGAGCTACCTTTTAGGAATTTCCAAACAATTAAAATATAAGCCAATACACTCTAATAGGAAGTGCCATTTGGGGACAATTGTGGGAGGTGCCAAGAGTTGCATCAAGTTGTGTGCACATGGGCAGAGGCGGAGGGGATGTGCCCCACCTCCCGTTGGTCCAAACGCTGCATCCAAGCAATGAATGGAAGGCCCAGATGCTTGCAGTCGCTTTCTCTTCATCTCTCTGCTAAGTGTCTTGGAAAGCATTTCCAGATCTGCAGGACATCCAAGTTATCCCTAAAAATAAGAACATCTCCAGTTTAGGGGGTGTGAGAGTTTACACTACATTTTCACTAATCCTGAAAACTTCTTCTGAGACTGCTTTTTAAACAAGCTCTTTTAGCTTTTCAGCTTTTTTCCTGGTTTTGAGTATAAACACTATATACATTCTCTATGAATTCCCCACTCGCTCCATCACTACTTCACCCCCAAGATATCCTCCTGTGATAGTCTCTGCTGAGGAACCCTTGAAACGGGTGGACATTTTGGAAACAGTTTTTGGAGGGGAGGATTTCACTGACATGATGGAAGCTATGGAGTGAGCTGGGGCAAAAATGCCAGGGATTTTGCTGGCACAGGTCAGAGAGCCATCTGAACAGCGAGAAACCATCGTCATTGACATTATCTGCTTGTTCTCTCATTTCAAGTTATCTCATACCATAAAGGAAGAAAGAACCAAAAAAGAAAGTAATCCCCTTTATCTTATGTTTTAAATATGTTTTTTTAAAAAAGCAGTACAGTTGGAAGCATCTACTTCATGTAAATACAGCGTGAAGCCATCTGAAATGTCATCAAGGAAGTGATATCCTAGGTTCCATTGTCACTGTTAGCTAGATAAAATAACACCATTGCCTTCTGCTAAAGACCAACAACATTTAAAATTATTACTTCTCACCTCATACTCTTACCACCCTTGCAACCCCCACCCTCACCTGTCCCCTCAGTGCCCCTTGTCTAAGTAGGTGAATCCACCAAACAAGCAAGTGTTTGTGCCAGAAACCAGGTAACCAGCACCAGTACTCTGCTTCTCGCTAGTCATGATCAATAGAATTCCTCTCAAACCTTTCCCATTCTGTCTACTTCTCGTCATCCCGAAGCGCATCTCTGTTCTCCTCCTAATCATCTCACCTGGATCATGGCAATGGTCCCCAAATGATTTTCTGCAGCCACTGCCCCCCTCCTGAATCTCTTCTCCATTTCACAGGCTTAAGATCATTTAAGGCAAATCTGACATCATTCCCAGACATCCCATCATATTATCCGTATCAAAGTCCTGACTGTTCTGGTCCCCGTTTACCTTCTTCAACTTCATTTCATGCCTCTATCCATGATGTTTTCAAGCCCCTGACGCTCTTGCCTTAATCTTCTTCCCTAAATATGCCAAGATCCTCTACATCTGCTGCTGGCTCCATGCAAAATATTCTCCATCGCTTTTGCATCTGGCCGACTCCTGCCCTTCCTTCAAGTACTAACATCAGTGATGCTTCCTCACAAAGGCTTTCTTCGAACTTCCAGGACTAGAGAAGACACTATCAACACCCCTTGTACTTGTCTTCTATTACACTTGGGCCCATTATACTTATTTGTAAAATTATTGGTCAACCACATGTGAGCAGAGTCCATTTCACGCTTTTCCTTCTCTATTTCTCTAGTACCTTGGCACGTAATACATCCTGACAGAAGCAATTAATTAATTAATAAGGAAATAAGCACACTTCCTGGGAAAAGAGTTGAGGAATAAGCAATTATGCCTTGGTATTCTGGTATTCTGACAATTAATGGAGGATATGATTGAAATGCATCAATGTTGAGTAACATGGAGAAATAAATAACTATATGAGTTGTGATCTTGTAAAGCATAAACTTAATTGCATTACTCAAAACTAGAGTTTTTAAATATTAGTGCTGAATATACGGATAGTAAAAGTAATGTAGTATTTACTCCGGAAATATATTTAAAGAATTTCTCTAGTACCTATTTCTTCAGATATATGAAAATACATAAACTATTAGGTAATGCTAATTAAAATGAAAGAACCATTTTAGATCTTACCTCTTTTTCTCTTTGGTCTATATTCTAATGCAGTGAATAAGACAAAAAATTTCACAGATTATTCCACTGCAAAGGAGCGTTTTTACAGTTTTGAGTACATAGCTGAAACACTCATGTGTATTATTTATGAGAGAAAAAACGAATAAAGAATGCAGTATGACGCTGTAAGCAATGTCCCCCTTTGTTTCAGGAATTCATGGTGCTAATTCTATTTAACAGCAAGTTCTGCTTTTCTAGCGCACGTACCGTAGTAGAGGCCTTACAAAATGCAGTATAGCACGACTTTACTTCCATGATTATCATTTCTGTTAACCCAATAGTCAGAGCAGCCTAGGGGTCTGTCTGGAAGTGGGGACATATGCTGATCTTTTTGAGGGCAGAGTCATTGCAAAAAGCAGTGGATGAACTCCGAACATCTTTACTATACCTTAGCTTAGCAACCATCTGCAACGGTTGTCTCTCTCTTTATAACAGGACTTCTCTCCTGCGCTTTGCAAGCGAGTTCTTCAAAAGAAAAGACTCTATACTTGCTGCCTCCCTTTTTTTAGTGGCTATTCACACCTCAACTCGCTGCAATCTAGGTCCTAGCTCACCCCCAGGGCACAACTTTAGTAACCAGCACCAATGACCTTTACTTGCCGGACCCAATCGACTGTGTAGTTCTCAACTTAATGTCCTCTCTGGGGCATTTAAAAATGATCTCCTAATTCTTCTCAAAATTTTCTCTCCCTAAGTAACATGAGCTTCTCATTGTCTTTAACTATGTACTTGATTCTCAGTATGATTTAAGGAACTCTATTCTTGGCGTTCCCCCAGATTCTATCATTTGTTCACTTCTCTTCTCTCTCGGCACACTTTCTAGATACCTTATTTATTGCTGATGTTTAAATGCCACCTATTAACTGATTATTTCAGACAAAGTATTCCTCGCTAGCTTATACCCTATGCTTTTGGCTACATTAATAGTATATATTAGGTTGCAACATTTCTTCAACTGATAACGTCTTCTTTCCCCTTAAAAATTCATTCTCGTTCATGTTTCCTCTGTTAGGTAACGATTCTGTGGTGCAGCAAGCTACTCTAGCCTCAGCTTGGGCAGTCTTCCTAAACCAGGTGTCCTTAGCTGAGATTGAATTTAAATGAACCTGAGGGATGAGCAAGAGCCTGTTTGAGAAGGACACAGATCATTAAAATTTCCCTCAAATGTCTCAGCAAAACTCTGTGTTTTCATGCTGATACATTTACCAAGGCAACATTTTATCTGATTCTCAAAAGTCCATGAAGTCTAAAAGGCCAAGAATTATCATCTTAAATCCCCAACGCTCCTTCAGCCCTCAGACCCCAAATATTACAAAGTTGTGTCCATTCTACTTCAATATCTATTCAGCATCCCTTCTATTGGTGTTACCGTTGCTTTAAAAAGTTCTTACAATCTTTGCTTCACAGAAGGATTATCTGTCTCCAATCTAACCCATTCTCCGCATGCCTAAAACACTCATCTTTCTAAATAGCAAAACTGATAACACTTCTCCCCTGCCCCAAACCCTTGAAAGACCCACTATCACTTGCAGAAAAACTCTGGTCTGACAAACTAGTTCTTCAGGATTGCGCTCTGCCTGCCTCACTAATTGTGTACTGCCTGACCCTTCCTCTTGGATCACTCCTATCCTTCTCTTTACAGTCTCCAAATAACTCTGTTCTCAGGCTATCTTCCACCTCCTGCCCGCCCCCAACATGTTTCCTGTTCCCCAATCCATGCCAAACCACTTGCCGTTGCTTCTAGTCAACCAGCACAATGATATTCCAACTTCCATGAATGAATTATATCTAAGTAATTTCACTGGATTAAACTTCACTCTTTAATCCCTGGTACAATCTTTTTCATCCCCCAAAACTCATTTCTATAAACAATGCTATTGAGTAATAATTATCAATAATACATCATTGGGGGCTGGCCCGGTGGTGCAGTGGTTAAGTGTGCCTGTTCCGCTTTGGTGGCCCAGGGTCACCAGTTTGGATCCCAGGTGTGGACATGGCACTGCTTGTCAAGCCATGCTCTGGCAGGCGTCCCACATATAAAGGAGAGGAAGATGGGCACAAATGTTAGCTCAGGGCCAGTCTTCCTCAGCAAAAAGAGGAGGATTGGCAGCAGTTAGCTCAGGGCTACTCTTCCTCAAATAATAATAATAATATATCATAATACAAAGCACACATTAAATCAATAGAATGCTTTTGAGGCTGAAAACTTCTTAAGCCACCAAAATCTCACTGTTTTCCATTTCTTTCACCTCATTCATGATGGATGAAGAAGTGGGAAACTCCAGATAGTATCTTCCCGGTAGTTTTTCATGCACCTTCTGGTTTGTGGCTCCAGAACTTTGTCTTACTCTAAGAGATTGACTTTTGTCTTTGTTTGTTTGTTGGTTTTATTTAAATGTGAAAGCACTGTATCATTTGTATTGGCAACACTTTTTCCCTTTTTCTGGTATAAATAATAATGATCCATCTTACAATCAGTGGAGAATTAAATACAATGAAATACGGTAAATGTCCAGCCTTTTTAAATTTTTATTATTCTGTGACTCTGAATATTGCAACATGCTCTCTTAAGAATAAGGATATTCTCTCATAAAATTAGAGTATAATTATTACATCTCAGAAAATTAAAAATACTTCTATAATGCCATCTAAAACCCAATCCGTATTCAAATATCTCTCGTTGTCCTAAGAATGTCTTGTGTAACTGTTTTTCTTTCTTTACCAGAATTCCACCAAAGTAAATGTATTTCATTTGGCTGTAAGTGACAGCAGTGCCAATACTATGTGCCAACTCAGTAGGAACAATATTTTTAAATAAAGCTCTCTGGTTTAGGCATTATTTCACTTTCATCTTATTTTTATCTTTCATGCATCTTTTTTAAACAATTTTAGTGAAGTATATTTTACATATCATAAAATTCAACCATTTCAAATGTACATTTCAATGATTTTTAGTAACTTTACTGAGTGATACAAGCATCACCATAAATCAGTTTTAGAACATTTTCATCCCCTTAATAGATCTCTTATGCGCATTTACAGCTAATCCCCATTCCTACCTTCAGCACCGGGCAACCACTAATCTACTTTCTGTCTCTATAAACTTGCCTTTTCAGGACATAGCATGTAAAGGGAATCGTTCAGTATGCAGTCCCTCTTTCATTTAGCATAATGTTTTTGAAGGGAGTCTTATTTTAAAACTTCAAGGCCTTTTGAGTTCAACTGGTAACCCCACTACATATGTCACATTTTGAGATGAACCCAATTCCCTGGGTTACTATGAACCAGCTATTCCTACATCCAATATCTTGCATCAAGGAATGCAGACAAGCATATTTCCTTTTCCCTCTACCTTCATATCTTTTTTTCCTCTGCCAGATAGTGATATTTTGATCCTTTTCTACAGTTTCCATTGTCATGATTTTGGAAGACTCTCTCTTCGATCCACTGTCCACTCCCTGTTCCCCACCCCAACATGAGAACATGCTGTATTCATTGGGATTCTTTATTTTGGAAAGATCAAAACCTGACCTAAAGTGGGGTCTAGATTTGCAGAGGGGTTTACTACAGCTAGATTCCTAGCAGCAAACCATGTTATCAGGATTTGACTGATGGATAAACTGATAGAGAGAGAGAGAGATGGAAAGAGAGAGAGAGAGACAAGTAGACATCCATTTCTATTTCTCTCTCTATCCCTTCCTCTTCAGTGCTTGACTCACCTTTCGTTTAGTTAGCTTAATTCTTAGGCAGGCTTTATTAACATGGCAGTTGAGTTATGTCCTATGAACTTAGCAAACCAGGGGTAAAATCCCTCTGGCCTGACAGAAAATACATTTTCCAAATGTCATGAATTGGCCCAAAGCAAATAAAGTGCCCACCCGTGAAATAAATCCCCCTGACTTTGTCCAAGGTTGGGCCAGGTGCTCATTCCTCAAGCTAGAGCAAGATTGGACCTATCAAAGAACAGGGGTTGACAGTATAAGAGGCTTGCTCCCCAAAGGGGGATCACGAACTATTACCAGAGAAAAGAAAATTGCATACTGGACAGGGGAAAGCAGTATCTTTCCACCACACATCTTCTATGTTAGGGCAGGCAAACTTTGTGCGAAGGGCCTGATCGTAAGTCTTCCTAGCCCCTGCAGTATCTGTCACAACTACTTAATTCCGCCACTACTGTGCGAAAGCAGCCGTGAACATTACATAAACAGATGAGCAAAGCTGAATTCCAAGACAACTTTATTTACAAAAATCAGCAGCAGGCAGGGTGGGGCCAGCCCAGTGGCATAGTGGTTAAGTTTGTGCACTCTGCTTTGGTGGCCCGCGGTTTGCAGGTGTGGATCCTGGGTGCAGACTAAGCACCGCTCATGAAGAGATGCTGTGGCGGTGTCCCACATAAAATGGAGGAAGATTTGCACAAGATGTTAGCTCAGGGCCAATCTTCCTCCAAAAAAAAAATGAGAGAGAGAGAAATCAGCAGCAGGCCCAAGTTGGTCTGCATGCTGTAGTTTGCTAACCCCTGTTCCATGTCATCAACAGGAGCCACACCCAGGGACAGCAGGCATGAGAGTCACAGTCTGCTAGACAGCCTGCCATATGCTTTATAATAGTGTATCATCCATATGTTGTTTCAAAAGTCAGTTCAGGGGCTGGCCCAGTGGCGTAGTGGTTAAGTTCACATGCTCTGCTTCAGGAGCCCTGGGTTCACAGGTTCAGATCCCAGGCACCAACCTAGCATCACTCATTAAGCCATGCTCTCGTAGTGTCTCACAGATATGAAGTAGGGGATGATTGGCAAAGATGGTAGCCTAGCAACACTCTTCCTCAAGCAAAAGGAAGAAGATGGGCAACAGATGTTAGCTCAGGGCCAATCTTCCTCACCAAAAATAATCTTAAAAAAATGTCAATTCAAAGTTCTCCTCCAAACATTATCAACAAATGGGATACCCCCAATGAGTAATGACTGTGAAAATAGTAACAGTGGGAAATAATTTACCAAATTGAAAGGACTAGCAGAAACGAAGGAGAATTCCCTTCAACACAAATCTTCATGTTTATGTTGACTTAAACAAGGATGGCAGAAATATTAAAAGATTGAAAGAAACTAAAATTTTACTTCATATTTTCATACTTCCCTGTATCTCATGTAAATCTTGACCTTTGCTAAAATTGTCAAGCATTAATATTTCTTTTACTCAGGACAATACATTATTTCTGCATTACTAACTGAGAAATCTAATAACGTTAGAAAATTATGAACCATTTCATATCTCCCATCTAAAAATTAAAATACAATTGTATAAGTAATATTTCTAAGACTTGTACAATGAAATATAAAAATGAGTTATTAAAGTTTATAAAACTCTATAATTCAAAACACCTATACTTAGAATAGATACAAAATTTTTTGTAATCTCTTACTTGTTTTATATAGCCTTAATCCATTTGTAAATATAATCCTCTATTTATCATAAACTTGTGTACTGCCACTACTTAATTATAACATTTACTATATTCATTTTGCTTTCCCCTATTTTATGTCTGAATTTGGCTTTTATAGTGTCATTTGTACTACCAATCCACATATTTTCATTCATTCCCCTTCAATAACTCTGTCATAATTTTATCAACATTTCTGATTTCTTTCTAGGACAGAAAACTTGGTTCTTCTTTAGAATAAGGGCAATCCTTATTTGGATGCCTTTAAAAGGTGATCGTGAAAGCAATGATTCTGGTAAAATGTGGTCATGTTTTCATGGCAATAGGGACAAAATAAGCCCCTTGATTTGCATAGTGGTGGGTTCTATCTGACGCGTGAAGGCCCCAGTAAAGTTAGATAATTTGCCCCAAATCACACAGTTTATAGCTGGCATGGGTCTGTTTGTCTCCAAAATTCAAGAATTGCCTGTCACACTACGTGGTCTAACCAACCTCTTAGTTATGCAAACTTGTGTGAAGTTTTTCTTTGCAAGACTGTTGCCTTCCATAATCCACCCTCCAGCAAACAAGAACATGGTAGTTATTTCTTTTATGTGTGTTTGGGTAATCTCCTGATCCCCTTCAAGTGAGCACTTCCACTGGTTTCCCTTGCTGCTGTGGAAAGTGTCCGTGGGAAAAGCAGAGAGGCTGGCATCCAGCCTCTCCCTGGTCCTTACTAAACAAGAAACCACTCAAGTCCTGTATGCTTTACTGGAACCCAGCATACTCTTTTGTTACATGGGAAGAGTAACACTTATCAAACTTCATGGAATTGCTGAAAAGCTCAAGTGAAACACTGTATTTAAAAGCACAGAGTGGGGCTGGCCCCGTGGCCGAGTGGTTAAGTTCTCTCCACTGCAGGCGGCCCAGTGTTTCCTTGGTTAAAATCCTGGGCGCGGACATGGCACTGCTCATCAAACCACGCTGAGGCAGCGTCCCACAAGCCACAACTATAAAGACCCACAACAAAGAATATACAACTATGTACTGTGGGGCTTTGGGGAGAAAAAGGAAAAATAAAATCTTTAAAAAGCACAGAGTAAATTCTAAAGCATCATATACAAGTTAATTATTGAAGGAAGAAACTGCAGTGTGCACAGATTCACATCCTCTGGGAAGCTCTGCACACTGCCTTGCAGATGGTAAGTTCTTGGTAAGTAGTAGCTTGGTTTTTATTTGAAATTGTACTTTGCATATAGCGGACAAGGCAAAGTACGTGACTTTTTGTGACAAAGAAGCATAAGCCACAATCTTCAAAATTAGGGAGAAGCCAATTTAATTGAAGAAATGAGCCACATAAACTTAACAGAAATAATGTTATAAAGCATGGTAAATGAATGATATAGTATGTACCTCAGGACAGAGTTTTCCAAGTTCCGCTTTGCAGAGTATCAGCCCCATTTGTCCATCCACAAAATCAGGTCTGTATTCAACTATAAATGTAAAACTCTGTACCCTGTGACCCCACCTGAGGATTCCAAATGCAGATTAGGATATTAAAAGCTCCAAGAAATCCTGTGGTAAAGAAACCCAATTAACTTCATTTAAATCAGCAACTCCCAAATGTGTTTGACCACGTAACCCCGTTTTAATGAAAAAAAATTGTCAAAATTCCAAAGAAATAATGTTCTTCAGGACATGTTCAGAAAATGCTGCTGCAAAGGCTCAGCACAAAGAGAGGTCCCTGAGAAGAGGAAGTGTAGCGGTTTCATGGGGGCAGAATGACGGGAAAGGGTGAGACTCAGATAAGAGGAGAAAAGGGCTTTCCAAATTTGAGATGAGAAGTAGATTAACAATGAGAACTTGAAGGCAGAGAGGTGAACTCTTGAAAGATGGAAGTAAGACACGTGCCTTTACGTTAACCACAATTACTGTCCTAGTGTCTTCACTATGGCAGATATTCAATGTATATGTTTCATTAATTAAATGCACAGATTTAGGAAACTGGAATTCATATTAGGAGGATAGTGAGTAGAACAGACTGAGAGGAGAAGAGAAGTAGAATATGAGGGTAGAAAGGGAAGGGAAGATGCTGGAAGGGAGGAAAATTAACATTTAATTGGGAACTATGTGCCAGGCTCCGCATGATAGATATTTCCTATCTTCTGTCACTTACCCCTAACCATCATCTTGGGGCAGGTTAGTGAATGATTTTACTTAAGGAGCAAGACAGAGGTGAAAAAGAGAAGAAAGAAGCCCTGAGGAACAGAGTCAGAGAAACAGAAGTGGTGAAAGAGCAGATACAAGGGGACAGAGAAACAAATGGGGTAAAAAGGATGAAAATCCATAGGAAAGGGAAAGAAAAATTCCTCTAGAAGAATTGTCATCAGCCTTGTTAACACAGATGAATCTTATCTTTAATGATGCCGTAGACTCAGATTCCTGAGCTATTTTATCTTACTATTGCCTATAAAATTAACAAGAATTATGCATTAAGATAATTACCATGGTTATTCTTTCTCTTTTAAAAAGAGGTGTCCTACTTCCTATTTTCTGATCTTCTGATACTGTCCTATTTTTGTACCCTGAAAATATTCTTTAGGAGTTGAATATGTTTCTTAGTTAATTCAGCTGCTGTACCGCATTTAATGCCATCTGGAACCACTAATTTTATTTTGCTTGAATTATCCAAGTGTGCTCTTACCTGAGTTTCAACAGCAGCTATTTTTACAAAGTCTTCATTATTTTCTAATTTTCCAAAGCATGATTCTTTCTTTTCCCATATTTTAGAGGGAATGATTAAAGATACTCAAAGAATCGAAGGTCTGTGGAATATGCTACTTTGAGATGTCTCCATTTTAACAACAAATGTCAGTAAGAGTTGGTCGTAACAATAGATTTCCACTTGTTAATTCTCTTTCCCATGCTTAATTAAAAACCTCTTCAAAGATTATCTTAAAATCCTTCATTTTTGAATCAGCAGGATGCTGATTTAATCTGCTTTGAAAGATATTTAATAAAACTGAGTCACAAACAATGATTTCATTAACTAATAGAGCACAGGTGAGCTTATGAGACTGGAAAGGGAAATAACGAGTGACTTTATTGATAAAGGAGTAGACGCTTTCAAGCAAAATCTATATCAGTCAACATAACCCAATGGTCTCAGGTGCTGCCCACTTTCTGCTCTGTTTGACTCTAGACACTGCACTCACATAGAAGGATCAATCCAGCCCAGTCTCTACACGATCCCTGACTCAGGGAAATGTAAGGACTTTAACAGTCTAGCACACAGCATCAAATCACGCTCACCACTAAGTCCTGTTAAAACCTCGCAGCCCAGTTTACTTTCCTAAGCTTCTGCCTTTTTCCTTACGCCTAAATCCTCATTTAAGCCAGCCTCCCAGTATGCTTAGCCCTCTGGGGCTAGGATCTCATTTTTCTCTGAACATCTAAACCCATAGCTTTTCCTACATTTTCCTGGTATCCACCTGTCCCTGGCCCCTGCCCTGACATGGAGCTTCAGTGCTTAAAGACGCACCTTGCTAATGCCAACTGTCTGCCTACGTAAACGTCTACCTCTCCTTTGACTTCAACTCCCCACTGCCTCATGCTGCCTGCAGGTGGGACCTCCCTCACCTCGTGTCAGACCACCACAAGGGTTTATTGGCTGAATTTTCACTCATCACTTGTCAGATCCTTTGATTTATATGCTTTTGTTTGGGAGTGGATCTCCAGAGTCTCTTCAAGTGGTCATTCTAGAACCAGATTTCTTTTGACTTGATCTGTCTCCATCTAGTTTATCTTACTAACAATCAGACCTCCCTTCACCTTCTTTGGGGGCATCCTCATGATATCAATAAGGCATGGCAGGGAGGCAGGGGTGATAGTAGGAATATAGTTGCTTCTTCCCTGCTATCTCCTGATGTTGCTCATTGTTGGAATCATGGATCGTGTGTTCTCCCAGCTTAGATAACATTTGGATATTACTTTGGTGGGTGGCAAAGGGCCAGATTTGTAGTTCCACTCTCTACCTCTATACGGTTCCAGCAGCATCTCCATCTAACACCACCTTTGCTGGGAGAAGCCTCTTAACTCACAAACTGTGTGTCCCACTTGGGCACAGGGCCATTTGGCTATTGTACATGCCACTCTTGAGCTGGCAGAGTCAGAGCCCTGGCTGTGTCCCTCTGAATCCTGGAAGCACCATGTCATTACCCCCCACCCATCTCTATTCCCCAGTGGCACAGGAGAAATCTTCAAGGCTGCCGCTCTCAGTGGTGGATTAGCAACTAAGGAACCAGTTCATGCAATTGTGGGTTTTGCTAGTCCAAAATCCATAGTGCAAACTGGCCATCTGGAGATTCAGGTAAGTGTTGATGTTGCAGTCTTGAGTCTGAAGGCTAGAAATTCAGGCAACATTCTTACATTTCAATCTGGAAAGGGAATTCCTTCTTCTTTGGCAAACCTCAGTCTTTGCTCTTAAGATCTTAATCTGATTGAATGAGACCCACCCACATCATGGAGGGTAATCTGCTTTACCTAAAGTCGACTGATTGTAAATGTTAATCACATATAAAAAATACCTTCACAGCAACATCTAGGCTAATGTTTGACCAAATAACTAGTCACCCTAGTTCAGCCAAGTTCATACATGAAACTAACCGTCCCAGCAACATAGGAACCTGGATCATGATGCCATGAACCTGACAAACCAGCCTGGGCAGCCTGCCTCCAGACTTTTTATATGAGAGAGAATAAAATTCTGCTTTCGTTAATTCACTATTTTTTTCCTGTAACTTTTTGCCAAACCTAATCCTCATTGACATGTCTGCTCTCTTATCCTTGTCAAATCAGTGGGATGCTGTGTCCTGCCTCCCTTCCTCTGGGAAACATAAGGGGCATGGGCAAGTGGAGGGATGCCTGTTTCTACCTTCTTCTCCAAGCTCTTCATCCAAAATTCTTCTCTCCTTCCTAAGCCCAGAGTTTAAGATTCAGGCTGTAGAGTGAAAATATTGTTTCCTAGTTCACAAATAAATCCTCAGTCTCCTCAGTTTCCTATCATCGAGAATGTGCCTTGTCTCCTTGGCTGATGTGAGAGCTGGTGGCTGTGGGGAAGGAGGGCACAAGGCAGAATTTGGTGTCCCGGCTACTTAAGCTGACGCAATTTAATTCTCCACGTGCCATTCAGCCACACTCAGAGACAGAGCAACTGTCCCTGGGTCAAAATTCCAAATTCCCAGAGGAGAGAATTTATCTCGGCAGATGGAGTTCTTGTCTGCTTTTGGTCCATGCAGCTGGAACAAGGGAGGAGAGTTATGCAGGGACCTCCTCCGTGGTGGAGATGCCATTCTAGATGCCTTACACAATGTGTAGATATCTTAGCAGCTCCTTACTGCAACATTCTCTTTCTTAGATACAGGTGTGGGCACGAGGGGAAAATTACGTGCGTGAGCATGTATGTAACATTATCTAGATGAATTCTTGAAACTTTCTGAAGATGAGAAAATGATTTATTGAGAAGAGTTGAAAATGGAATTAGAAGTGTGAACTGCAGACATATACTCAAGTAAAACAATATACTATACAGGGATTTCTTATAACTGTCTTCACTAATCCTTAACCAGTTTTTGCAAGAGAACAGAGACGTGAATTGCTCTTCTTCCTTTCTTGGATGTTCGCTGTGTCCACTCTTCTCTTACTCTGGTATGTCTGTTTCTCACTTGTTGTCCCAAGCTGTTAACCTCACTTTATCACTTGCTCAAAGAACAGCCTTTAGAGAGAGTTTAACAGACTCTGCTTCTCCCACCAAGATCTGCAGAGTGCTGGCCAGCTCTTTCACCAGGTGACAGAAATGGTCACGTGCGGCTGTGGTTCTTTGCCCTGTGTTGGTATTTTCTGCCAAACCACAGCTTTTCTCTGCCAATATCAGTCTTCCGTACTTCATAGGGATGGGAGAAGCATTTTAAATCTCTTTTTTGTGGTAAGACTTACTTCCGATTGCAGTGGTAATAGAAAAATTGGCTTGGGAATGTCCATTTGATGTGCTACATCATCTTTTCAAATTTCAAATTGAACGATGAATAGCAGAGTTTTGTGTTTTTCTAACAGTCACAGTCTCACGTGGAGAGATGTTTACTCTTCATTTATTTATTTATCAAAGGGTCTTACAGTTTTCAATAAGATTTATAAACATTCAAAATCTAGGGCTCTCTACTAGCAAGCACCCTTTTAACATGATCTTTCCTTTCATTTTAAATTTAGTGAATTATCAATTATATATCATCCTTTGAATACAGAAATGAGACCAACTAGAGCCAACAGCCGAACTCCGCCCCAAGCCCCTTTAGCCAACTGGAGGCTACAAAGGACCCCTTCTTAGGCGGCATCATATTTGATGCATCTCATCATTCTCAATTTGTTGCCTGTATAGCTTCTGCATATGGCATTACATATCAGTAGTGATATGATCAATAATCAGCTGCATCAGTCATGGTCAGGCAGGAGACAGAGGGTCCACTCAAATGGGATAACAGAGAAGAGTCCCAGAACAGGACACTTTATAAAACTGTGTGGGGTTTAAAGGAAATCAACAAGGGATGAAGAAGCATCTCATGGCTTACAACAGCGGGAAGATTTTGCCACTCTGGACCGGAAGGGAGAAGTGGTCATCAAAACCTGGAGTGAGCCACTGTCGCTATAAGACATAGCTGTCCAGACAGGCCATGATGCAGCCAAGCCCTCATGATCAGCAGGGAGCAAGTCAGGCAAAGGAGCTGCAGTCTCCCCCATGGTGAGTCCCATCAGAGTTCCCAGCAAAGGCGTCATCGCTTCAGTCCATACAGGGCCACCTCCTGAGGCTCCAGCAGGGTAGACAAGGTGCACAGAGAGCCTCAGAGGAGCAAACAGAAATTATGCAGTGCATACTAGGATAACCATCTCATGAAAGGCTGTGAGTCTTCCTGCCCCACCGAGCCAAGCTGGAAGGTTCGCTGGCTCATGTATAATCTCTTGTAATTGGCCCTGGCTTCCATAATATAGGGACCATGCTTAAATTTCCTTCTCAGATGGAAGAACCAGTGGAGACAAAAGGTCAATGTCAATAGGGTCTTCTCATCCTCCTTGCTCCTTTAAAGAGTCACTGTGAGCTCCTAGAGTTAGAGACTGCCTGTTATTCATAGTTCCATCCCCAACTCCCTATTCTAATGTTTAGTGACTATTATACAGTCATAAAATGCTTATTGAGTTAATAAATGAATGAGTGCATTTTTTCCCCTTAAGATACGCTTTAGCTGGAGTAACCATACGTCCTAGAACTTCTACAGCATGTTTATTTCAAATATTCTCACTCGACATTCCCACTTCAGCATACTTGCATTTGACAGACCAAGGGCCCTGATTTTTCAGCTCTGAACACAGTCATTGTAGCTATTGAGCCCTGGTTTTAACATGCCAAATGCAAGTACTAAGGGCAAAATTGGCAATCGACAGCTTGCAGAGTTCATATACTATAGTTACCAATATCCTTGCTCACTGGCACATTGTAATACACTAGCCCTGAAACCAATTTCATGCATTCAAAGGAAAGTACAAAAATCAATTACCAAAGAAGGATTATTTTTGTATTGCAACCTCTTGCCTTCCAGAGTAATTCAAAAATCATTACAGACCACCACACTCACAGAAACACACTCCTTCACCTCTTTCCTGATAGATTTTTCCTTACAAAAAAGGAGAAAAACATGACAATCTGTTTATTGAAAGGTAAGAAGTATCTTTGTTTTACTGTTATTTCAGTTGGAATCTACAGTGCTTCTCTATTTTGATCTTTACAAAGTAAGTTGTCAAATTCAGTCAGTTTAAAAGATAAGTTAAGGAGAAACTAGGATCCCCGCATGGCCTGTTAGAAAGCCATTTTTCTATTTTATTAGTCACATTAGCATTCTATTGCCCTTTAAATGTCACAAGTTCAAGAGCACAGCTGGATGCATCCTGGAAATATTTCTTCTCATTGTAATAAAACATGAGAATATAATTTCCTAGGATATAGATAAGATGACAGAGAAACAACAAAATGAGAATCAAAACAAGTTGGATACTCTTACAGATAAGAAGCTGGGTTATTTTTCACTCAAAGCTTTGTCATTGCTCTAACACTGAGATAGTCAAGAAATAGTTTAATTCGTTTATTGGTACACGCTATTGTTTTGTCTGTTATCATCTAAACCATGATTAGAAAAAGGAAATTCATTCATTCTGAGAGGTGCAAAATTCTAAGAGGGGCTACCTCTTTATAAGGAAGAGAAATCACGTCTTGCTATATAGGATTCTTCTTTCAGAAGTGTTGGTACCTGCTAACAAGCTGGGTATCATTTCCGAGGTTACGTTATTGTAGTTCCAGATCAGCATGCAGTTATAACATTCTCAATATCTCAAAACCTTATAGTAAGCTAAAGCAATCACAGTAGACTGATCAAAAAATAGGAAAAGAGCAAAGACTGAATGAATTCTGATATTTTCCAGTGTCTCAAGTCCATGTGAAAACCACATTCTACAAAATAACCGGCCTATAAACTTCCAACGTGCCAAGTTCATGAAAGTCAAACATTGAGGAACTCTTCCAGGCTGCAGTGGATTAAAGAGACATGACAACTAAGTGCAGCATCTAATTCTGAACCGTGTTCTCTTGCTATAGGATGTTATTGGGACAATAGAGAAATTGGAGTAGAGTGTGAGCAGTAAATGTTATTACAATATCATTGCTAATTTCCTGATTTTGATAGCTGTGAGATTGGAGAATGTCATCATTCATAGGAAATGCACACTAAGATATTTAGGGGAAATGGTGCATCACATGAGCAACCCACTCACAAAAGGTTAGAGAAAAGAAAGGTCTTGTACTGCCCTAAGACTTTTCTATAACTTTATGATTGTTTTAAATTTTTAACAAATAAACAAAAGTACTGTAGTACTTAATGTAACATCTGAAAAAGTTGTGTACATTTCTACTAAAAATGTGCAAGTCGCTGCCATGCAATCAGTTTTCTATACAGAAGAATATACATCAGAGAAAGAAATTAAAGTGAATGGTATACCTCGTATATCTGTTCTCCCCTACTGTTATACAGATTTCATGAAATCCCATAAAAGTCCCTAAGAAAAGTTAATGTTTTGGTAGGAATTCACAAGATGTTTCTAAAATTTATACACAAGCAAGGAGCCAAGGTTACTGCAAGACAATCAACTGTTTGTTAAGAATTATACGGTCATAGTAATTAAGACAGGGTGTTATTGATGCAAGGGTACGCAAACAGAAATAAAATAGTAAGAGTTCAGAAATAGGATCTTCCACAAGTGGACTCTTTATTATGACAAAGTTCATACCACAGAACAGTGGAGAAAGAATAGTCATTTCAAGAAATTGGGCTGCATCAATTGGATATCAAGATAGGGGAAAAGTAAAATGATGTCTACTTCACATCACATTAAAAAAAGAAATATGCCTTATGGATTGAAGTTCTAAACGTGAAAGGTAAAACAACAGAGCTCCTTGAAAAGAGCTATCCAATAGCTCTTTCAGTGGTCATGGAAATGCTTAATATCTGCACTGTTCAACATGGCAGCCACTAGCCACTTTGGAGCACCTGACATGTGACGAGCGTAACTGAATCACAGTTTTCACTTTTACTTTATTTTACTGAGAGGGTGAAAATGTAAGCTGAAGAATTGGAGAAGCTATTGCAACCCGCATAGCTAACAAGTCCTCAAATCCAGAACGTGCAAACACCCCCCATAAATCAATGAGAAAATTACACACAAAGAAATAGAAATAATGGACAAATGGCTTGAATATGCACTTCACAAAAGGATATCCAGGGAAACAGTAGTTTATGTCATGAGTTATCAGGGAAATTTAATTAAAATTACAGTGAGATATCACTACACAATCACCAGAAAGGCTATAATATCAGATAAGGGGTTAATATCCAAAATGTACAAAGAACTCAAACAGCTCAACAACAAAAACACCAACAACCCAATTAAGAAATGGGCTAAAGATCTGAACAGAGATTTCTCCAAAGAAGATCTACAGATGGTCAACAGGTATATGAAAAGATGCTCAACATCATTAGCTGTCAGGGAAATGCAAATCAAAACTACAATGAGGTGTCACCTCACTCCGGTCAGAATGGCTATAATTAACAAGACAGGAAACAACAAATGTTGGAGAGGATGTGGAGAGAAGGGAACCGTTGTTCACTGCTGGTGGGAGTGCAAACTGGTGCAGCCACTATGGAAAGCAGTATGGAGTAGCCTCAGAAAATTAAGAATAGACCTACCATATGATCCAGCAGTCCCACTGCTGCGTATTTATCCAAAGAACTTGAAAACACAAAGGCATAAAGGTACATGCACCCCTATGTTCATTGCAGCATTATACACAACAGCCAAGACCTGGAAGCAACCTAAATGCCCCTCAAGGGATGAATGGATAAAGAAGATGTGGTATTTATACACAATGGAATACTACTCAGCCATAGGAAATGATGAAATCCGGCCATTTGTGACAACATGGATGGTCCTTGAGGGTATTATGCTGAGTGACATTAGTCAGAGGGAGAAAGACAAATACCATATGATCTCACTCATAAGTAGCAGATAAAAACAACAGCAAACAAACACATAGCAATGGAGATTGGATTGGTGGTTACTGTAGGGGAAGGAAAGGAGGGCAAGAGGGGTGATTAAGCACACATGTGAGGCGATGCTCTATAATTAGTTTTTGGGTGGTGAACATGATGCAATCTACACAGAATTTGAAATATATTACGATGTACATCTGAAAGCTATACAATGTTATAATCCAATGTTACCGCAATTAAAAAAATAAAAAATTTTTTTAAAAAAGAACTAACAGGACAAGTGGCAAGGATTTGGAGCAATGGGAACATTCACACTCTGCAGATAGTAAATGTGAACCCACTTTGGAAAACAGTTAGGCATCACCTTCTAAATTTAAATATTTGCATACCTTCATAAATAGCAAATCCACTTTAACGGATATGCCCAACCTAAAGGCGTACACAAGTGCACCAAAAGTCTTGGACGAGACACGTAGAATGCTCCTCAATTGGGATTTATTGGATATTTTCTCATGATAAATAAATTGTGATATGTGATAACAAATTTTAGAATACAATAGAGTATTACAAATTAATAAAAATGAACAAATTACTGTTACATTCAACAACTAGGATGAAACCTGTAAGCATCATAATGAGTGAAAGAAACAACATAACACAGAATACATATATATGATTCCTTTGCATATGCTTCAAAGCAAGCGGTACTAATCCATCGTGTTAGAAGTCAGCATCATGCTTACCTAAGGGGAGGAAAGGAGTAAGGCAGTAGTAAGTACAACAGAGCATGAGATATTCATAATGTTCAATTTCAAGCCCTGGATAGTAGATGGCTGGGTTTGTTCCCATGTGATCATGCACTCAGCTGGATGCTTATAATTTGTCACTATTTTTTTGGTTGGTTATCTGGCAATTAAAAATTATAACAGTGTTAAAATGAATTCAAATAATCTTAGAAATTTATCAAATTAACTGAATATATGATTTCTTCCTACAGGCCAGCAATTCCAAGATTGGTTTTACGACATTGCTACTCCTGCCAATTGTTTCAAGAGCATGCTTGGGTGTTTCAGAGATCCTCAAAATTAAGTTAAATTAATTTCTCTGAAATTCAAAAAATAAACACTATTATGGTCTTAAGAGACAAAAGAAATATCACAAAATTCCACAAAGAATGTGACTTGACATCACCTAAAATAGTGGAGAGCTTTAACTTAACAGAATTCTTGTTCTAGCAAACGTTGATGGAGCCTAACTTTCCAAGGTGAATTTCATAGTACTGACAACTTTTGTAAATGATTTCTGGGCTAAAATATTGAATTAGTATTATTATCCTTCAGTGCATCATCAGATATTTAATGAATGTTTTTTAGACAGATAACAATGGATGTTGCTATCCTGGTAGACAAATAAAGGGAGCCATTATCTTACCACTTTAATATCCTTCTTTGCTTTTATTCTCTTAAAATCCTTCCAGAAGAAAAATGCGCATATCTCTTTTCATTCTTTATTTCTCTCCAGGGCTTACATTAGTCAGTAATTGCAGCATCCTGTTTTATCCACTTTGGTCCACAGAGATCAAAGACCTTTTTGTGACTTCCTTTCCATAATACCAGGCATAAAATTGCTATTTATTATCAACATATATAATGGGCCAGCATTGTCAAGGGGAAATTTCTCTTAGATGGGAAAATTTGCATAAAAATAGGTGTTTGCATTTCAATTGTAGGGGATACGGCTACTCTTATTCTTTTCTACGCCAGAGTTAAAAAATAAAAACAGCAAAATAAGAATGTGATGGGAAAAGACTAACCCATAAACTACTACACATGCTACCCTGGTCTAACCCGTGGTAAATACCACAGCATCAGAAATTAGCAATGAGTCAGATGAAAATAATAATTTCTAACATTAATAGGTCAGAGTGGCCTTCGTGTAGAATCTAGAGACTAGAGGGCTTTCCGGATTATGATATTCTGGAAAACTTTGCCTTCAATTTCATTTTGGGGCATTCTGAAACATATTCTAATGAAACTTGTGGAGACACATATTTTCCACATGTGTTTGTACCTTCCCAGTCAGTCTCACTCCCTCTCGCCCTCCAATCCCCCTTTCCATTGTAAAATGGAATATTTCCTAAAAGTTGAGGTCTCTCTTGTCTGTCAGGATAACTGATAAAAATGCTGAAAAGGTATTTCCACTAAACAGTGTATGACAAGCTAGTCTAATGAAATAGGGCGATTTTTGCCATTCCTCAGTGACCCTGCAAAGAATTACTCATTCCTCTTATGGAAACAAATTACATTCCTCTTGATACACTTTCTACTTTCTGGAACAGCAAGAAAAAACACAAATCACTCATTGGCAGAGCTGTTTTCACATAGCGCCATCTGATACAATCTGCTGGCGCCATTTGAGAGCTCTCACAGCCAGTACTTTTGTGGTGACCTATGTAGATGTGCATGTGTGCTTGTGTGTGTATTTGTGTGTGCGCATACATGTGTGTTCATGTGTGTGCACATGTGTGTTCTTGTGTGTGTGCATTTGTGTATGTGTTTTAATTATATTTTAGAGGAGAAAGATGAAAGGAATTTGTTCTCTTTTAATCTGGAAAAAACAAACACTATATATATTTTTAATATTCATAATGCCTTGTTCTCCCATTGAAACAAAAGAGAAAGAAGAAATGTGAAATATTTCTTGTGGCATTTTCTGATGGAGGCAGGAGATTCATCGGGATGTCTATAGTCCACTGAGCCATGGCTGTTTGCTCATCACTTTAAAGAGAAATTTTATATTTTTTGCTTTTCTTCTCTGCCTTGCCTTTACCTCTGTGAATTTTCATACTTGGTAAAGTTATAAAAGGAAAGAGAATTGCTCCTGAAAATAGGTTACCCTTTTACCAAATTTCTTTAGTTATTATTTCAGCTATTTGTGCTTTGAAGAAGAGTTTCCCACCCACTTGAAATGGCTTCTCCATCTGCTTCATCTTCTAGAGTTAAAAAGTGAATGCCTTGCCATAGATTTAATATCAGCACTTCAGTGTGGGGTCCATATGGCTCATGTGTGTCCCAGGCTGGGAAATAATGAGGCTGGTTTGTTTTCTTTTGTTTTGTTTTTACTGTTTTAGCACAGTTGGCTCCAAATGGAAAATGGGGGCAAAAAAGGAAATGGAAGTCAGAGGTAATTGGAAGTTTGTTTTATGTGATGACATATTTTTACGTCCTTTTCCCAAGCTGGTGTTATTGTTGGGTTTATGCCTGTCTGTTCAGTTAAAAGACACAAAAATAGTTGAAACAACAAGAATAACAAATTGATTTAAATTCTGGGCCCTTCATTCAAAACTTCAGAATGAGTCCCCAGGACTCTTTATTTACTAAAGATTTTTAAAAGTCCAATATGGTGCCTATGAATACAAGTTATTTTATGAATTAATCTTTCTAGAACATGACACTTCTTAGTCCTGCCAGATTTTTCAGGCTACTACTAAAGAAATAAAAACGAAGTTCAGAACAGAGTGAGCACAGAAACTGGGAAAAGGAGAAACTTTTGCTTAAAACTTTGCTTAAATGGTTAAAAAGAGAAAAATAGATTAAGACATAGAGGCTGACTTTTTGATAGTTTTTATCTAGCTGGAAAGATGTAGTTGAAATGTTTGTAAAGTGAACACAAGACGAGAGGCATATAAATCTCATAATGTGTGCTGTCCTCCATGCCTAAGTTTTAAAAGTACAGATCCTGTTCTCTTCTTTCACGAACATCTAAACATTAATGGGATGGATGTGGTAGGCAAATGTATATTGTGAATCCCTAAATAAAAGATCGTCAATCGAAAAGTAAATTCCAGATGGCAGATTCTGCCTAGCCCTAGGGCCAAAATTACTGTGTGTTACAGTAAGGATAGGCCATGATAGATTGAATTGTTT
Organism: Equus quagga; assembly: GCF_021613505.1. Taxonomy (NCBI): domain Eukaryota; kingdom Metazoa; phylum Chordata; class Mammalia; order Perissodactyla; family Equidae; genus Equus; species Equus quagga. Next base: position 4,358,694 of record NC_060274.1, on the reverse strand, counting down.
GAGTAAGAGACGGAACATGTGGGATAAGCCAATGGTTAGAGAAATCAAGAGCTAGGTGCTTGGGGCTGGCCCTGTGGCCAAGTGGTTGAGTTCACGTGCTCTGCTTAAGTGGCCCAGGGTTTCGCCTGTTCGGATCCTGGGCACGGACCTAGCACCGCTCATCAAGGCATGCTGAGGCGGTGTCCCACATAGCAGAGCCAGAAGGACCTACAACTAGAATATACAACTATGTACTGGGGGGCTTTGGGGAGAAAAAGAAAAAAAAAAGAAGATTGGCAATAGATGTTAGCTCAGGTGCCAATCTTTTAAAAAAGAAGATTTTCTTTAAAAAAAAAAGATAGGTGCTTCATAAGTGTTTTCTAACAACAAAGAAGGCATTAAGAGCTGTCTGAAGTATATGTCTTCAGCAAAATCCGTCACAATTTCCTGACTCTGTTAACTCGTTAATTTTAGAGTACAATTTCATCTCTCCCAAGGAGTTACTAAGTTTTTTTTCTAAGGTAACTAATGAGATTAAGGATGTAAAAAAACAAGTTATTTTTCTAAGCTTTTATGTGGGTCTAACTAGCTTAATGATTTCAAACCCACTGCAGAGGGCAGACGCCAGATTTCCTCTGATTCACAAAGGGGTATCGTATCTCCTTTTTGTGGTAGAATTGAATAATGGCTCCCACAACAATCACTCAGTAGGAAAGTAGCCACTTGAGGAAGGGCAGTCAAAAGCCCAGCTTGCTTCAGAATAAACAACACTAAAAGCATGTAGTGTGGAACGAAGAAAATTCCTCTCCTAAAACTGGTTTTATTGCTAAGCATTACTAATATCTGCAGAGTTATATACTGTCATCTGGACTCTTCAAACAGCCAAAATCAATACTCTTTCAGAGCAGAAATTTTATAATTAAGTTAAATGGAAGGTGTAGCCCCCATTGTTCCTAGATGCTATGACATAATTCACTCCAGCTCATTTTAACAGGAATTTCCAGAAGTTAATGAAGTGGGTATACAGGCTCACAATGCAGAATAGAGAGTCCAGAAGACAGTCCAGAAATAGGCTCATACATATACAGTCAGCAAATTTCTGACAATGTTGCCAAAGTAGTTCAAAGGGCAAGAGAAGATCTTTTCATCAATGGGTGTTGAAACATTTGGATAATATACGTAACAAGGGAGGAAAGAGGAAGGAAGGAACCTGAGCATGGATCCGAACCCTGGGCTGCTGCAGCAGAGTGCTCAAACTTAACCGCTCGGCCAAGGAGCCAGCCCCAGGTCTATTTAAATCCAAATTAAATAAAATAAAAATGTAAAAGTTTCTCAATCACACTAACCACAGGTCAGAAGTTTGAAAGTCACTGAAGAAATTTCTATTGGACAGCACTAATATAACATTACTTACAAGGAAAGCACATTTTTTTTCAGATTCAAATAGAAAAATATATTAATTCTCCATTTTGTTCAGATCTATACTGAAAACAGTAGAAGTACTTAGAAACAGCACATATGGAGGCTGGGTGATGGAAACTCAAAGCTTTGAATATATTATATTTTTGGTGGGAGAAGAGATTATTTCAGAAGGTTCTCGATTGGAACACAGGTAGGTAATCACTGGAACTCCCCATTTCTGTCCTGTACTCTGACCAGAGCCTGTAAATAAAGGTCTGTGAAGGAGTGAGTCTATCAAACATTGGAGGGAGACACGTGAAAGCAGGAGTAAGGTCAGATTTGCACGGAAACTTGTATGACCCTCAAGCATCAACCTTCACCGTCCACACAGGCAAAAGATCAATTCCTCTCAACAATTTTCTTTTTTTTTTTTTAAGCATATACCTAAGTGGTGTAATGTGCTCCCACCAGAAAAAACACATCATTACTGATTCTCAATTTCAGGAATTTCGTGGATAGAAATATTAATAACACGAAAATAACATATTTTATAAGGACCTTCCATGTATTAAACATAAAATCAGGCTCCAGTTAATTAATAGTAATCCCTGTTTTGGGGCTTCTCATAGCTACTGCTATATGTATCATGAGATGCATAATGTGCTGTGATGGTTTGCATGATAACCTCATCTTTTCATGGGATCCGGTTTTCCAAATTTCTCATACCATAAAGAATAGCCATTCCCATATTTTCCATTTCTATTTGTTAGAGCTTTCACTAAATATTGTTAAACGGTTGTTTTCCTTTAAAGAGACGTGTGAAGCTATCATTGCGGAGAAATTCTGCAAAACGATAGTTAGGCATTTTACCTCCCATCAACTCAGACTTGTGGAGTGGCCCCTCTCATTAGGCCTCCCATCATTTATGAGATGAAGCTGCCCCTAGGAAGATAGGCATTTCTCAAGAGGTATTTATCAGGCCATGGGATGAATTTTCCATTTCTATTGCTGGTCATGCTTTAATGTGTTTGTAGAAGAGATAGTGAAATTGAAATTGGACCGGTCCTATCTCTCCATGCCAGCTGAGAGCTGGCAGGCTGGAAAATTTGTGGTGTGTGGGTCTCACTCTCTTAAAGTAAAGACTGAAGGTATCTTTAAGGGACTTTTTCTTAACTTCTGGGCGAAGACACACTCTGCCACCTATTTGCATATGCAGGAAGGGCCAAGCTCCTTAACATAGCAATGAAAGCCCTCTGATGACTTACTTCAACTCAACTTTCTCAAGTCAACTCTTCCATGTAACCTGCATTTCCTCAGCATCCCCATGTGTCCTGCATTTCTTTGTCTTTATGCCATTCCTCACACTGTACTCTTGACTCTCTAACCTTCAGCTCTGCTCTGCCCATTGAATTCTTTCAAGATAAGTCTCCAAACCACTTTATTTCTAATGAATCTATTTCATAAATTATGAGGAATGGTCACAAAGGAAGCATTCGTTGGCGAAGTCATACTTAGTCATACATAATAGATTGTCAATCAACTCATGCTTTTCAAAAACGATTTATTAAACAAGTGGTTCTACGCCATAAACCATGCTGCACACACATTCAGTTACAAGTAACAATAACAGCAACAAAAATCAAACAAAGATTTAAAAAACAAGGGAGTTAGTTTTCTCCCACATATAACAATCCCAGTTCAAAATAGATACAATATAAAAGATTTAAGCTCCATTTATCTTTCTGCTCGGCTATCCTTACTGGAGAACTGTCACGTTTATGGTAACAAGATTCTGTTCCACATCCAGACGTCTCTTCCACACTCCTGGTAAGAAGAATTCGGGGGACGGAGGCAGTATCTGGAATGATGGAGCAAGGACCAGGAAAATATACTCCTCCATAAAAGCAATGAGAGCACAAGCAAAATGGCAAATCCACTTTTTAAGAACGTTGGAAATTAAGCAAAAGCTTGCAACAATCCAAGTAGAGTTTATTCAAGGATAATGACAGAACTTCAGTAAAAACAGAGAGGTTTCTGATGTTTTAACTTGCCCTATACCCTTTCCTCTCCCCCCATCTTTGTGGGAGCCTTGAAAACCAACCGACTCCTGACCGCAGGCTATCTGAAGACCAGCAGCCTAGCTGTCACGGATGGGGAAGAAGCAGATTAGAGCCCCAGTCTCCATCCTCAGTGAATGGTGACTATCTGACCCGTATGGAAGCTCCCTGGAAACCCTCACTTTCAGAGCTTTTCTTTATTTGACCTCACTCAGAAGTCACATGCTCTAAACTCTTTTCCTCGAGACATTTATTAAAAATAATCAGTGGCAATTATTTCATATCACTGCTGCCTGAGGAGGGGACAACATTCAGACAATATAAGAAGGTCACAAAAAAAGTTAAAAAGAAAATCGAAGGAATAAGATGCTCATAAAAGGTTTTGAAAAACTCCAGCATACTCTTGGAAAGCTAGAGGCCCACATGCATTTGCAGGGCTGTGTGTATTCTCAGCAAAGACCTTAGAAGGTCCTCAAATCTCACCTCTGGTGAACCTTCAAGCTTTGTGCAAGCATAAAATCAAGATGAAGACAGAGTTGGAAACCACAGAGGCATTGAAAACGGGCCCACAACACAAACGCCGAGTTCTGCAGCAAACACTGGGCACTCATTGGTTGAAAGTATTTAAAGAACATCTCTGTCCAAGTGCTAGCTGACACGAAGCTAAGTGAAGCAGAAACTTCAGTGGCTGCACATGATAAGCAATGTAGACTTTACAGAATTCATTCAAGAAAGTCATTAAAGAAGTAAACAGCAACAGCAAGAAGAAGAAATATCAATAATAACAAACTCTGATGTTTATAAAAACAACTTATTAAATGGCTACATTGTGCGTTACTCTGGGTATGAAAGTAAAAAGATAGACTCTCTAATTGAGGTCTCATAAAGCCGTGTACCCTTCTTTGCAAAACTTGCCACCAAGGTCATTTGCATTAGGTTGTAGATCATTTGATTATTGCCGGGTTCCCCTGTTAGAGTGTACATTTCTAAAGATAGAGATCATGGGTTTTTTACCACTATTTTATCCCCAGTGCCCAGCCCAGTAACTTGGCACAAAATAATCAGTCAATAAATACATGTTGAAAGAATCTGAAATGAATCAACTTTGAGAATATTTTGATCGTCAGTAAAGGAGAGATTTTAACTCCCAGGGCTGAATTAAGAAAATGGACATTCTTTAATCGAAACAAAATCAAACACTTCAGAATAAATTCTATAGTTGATTTTTAACTTAAAAAATATTGTAAGTTTGTAAAGTGCTACATTTTAAACATATTCTTTAAAAATATTTACTTGAGAGGCTGGCCCAGTTGCATAGTGGTTGGGTTCAGATGCTCCACTTCAGTGGCCCAGGGATCATGGGTTCGGATCCCAGATGCAGACCTACACACTGCTCATGGCACCTTGCTGTGGTAGCATCCCACATACAGAATGGAGGAAAATTGGGACAGATGTTGGCTCAGGGACAATCTTCCTCAAGCCAAAAAAAAAAAAAAAAAGAGGAAGATGGGCAACAGATGTTAGCTCAGGGCCAAACTTCCTCACCAAGAAAAAAAAAAATTACTCAAAATAGTTGTCTCTTTTTTACTACTAAAGAGCAGATAGAAATTTGTGCAGACTTATGTTCTCTATGATACTTTTGTTACTTAATTTTAATCTTTATTTTGCTCAAAAGCTTGCATCAGAAGTTCAGAATATCAATTCTTTCTCTTTTTAAAGCATGGAAGATTTTAAAAACTACATTTTCTATATAACTTTTATTATATCAATAAAATTTTTTCTCAAAATTAAAAATTCAGGCTAGTTAGGTGACTTTGAAAACACACAAGACAGAAGACAAGAAAGACAATGCCTCCAGGCTTTTAAAGAGAAAATTACTTCTAATATTTTCTTGCAGTTTCTTTCAGCATTTTTACCAGGGCTGTTTGTTTAAATATAGTTATAATGATAGCATTGCTATATCCACAGGTTATAGATGGAAAAGGAATAAATGGCAACTTGGAAGCAAATAATATCTATCAATAAGTGTTTTCTTTGTATTTCCCAACTTAAAAATATGCAATGTATGTCATTCAAAATGAGATTTAAAGACAAATAAAATTAGTATTCAAGTTCTTTAATAAATGGCCATTTTGTTGCCTTTCATAACTTTGTTTGAAGAGGAGTGAAGATTAAATTTATTTTTTTAATAGGTAATTCTCCAATCTCAGAGAACAAACTAGAGAAATATTTTACCAAAATTGATAACCATTGAAAGAGAAAACTAGCAATCACATTAAGTGGGCGTGAAGTTGAGCACAAGATTCTGCTTCCATGTGAGGGGAAGAACATCACTGGGAAAGGGGATCCTTGTGAGAAGAGTAGGTAGATGTGTAAGCATTGAGGGAAATGACTCCACGTGCACTACCTGACAGAACAAACAGCTCAACTGGATTCCAGAACTTGTGATGAAACCCCGGAAGGGAAGGCTTGCATGTCCTTTGAAACAATGAATGATTTGCTTTTAAACTCATAGCTTCAATGCACCTTGGTATGTTTTCAAGGATTTGGAATTTTTCCTTAAAAATTTATAGTATATTTTCCCAATTCTTGTATGTCTAAAAATGTCTTTAATGCCTTTCTGCATAAAGCACAACTTCTCTGGGCATACACTTCTTGAGTAACAGACATTTATTTCAAAAAATGTTGACTATGACATAATTCTCTCCTGAAATCAGGTGCAAAGGAAAAATATATAAGCCAACAAAGTTTCACACCTTTATGTGTAAAATATTCTTACTTCTCCAATACTTCCAGAGTCTATCTAAACATTTGTGACTCAAAAAAAAAAAAAAAAACCATAGTAGGAAGGCTGTGCATGTGTCGGGGCAGGTTGTTATTGGGACTTCTCTGTTTTTTCTGCTCAGCTTTGCTGTGAAGCTAAAACTGTTCTAAAAAATAAAGTCTATTTTAAAAAAAGAAAAGAAAAACAGCTATGTGGATTTAGAAATGAACCTGTTCCCGCCTTTAACTCCAAAGTACAGTCATCACTTTGTAGATGAATCATTCACAACTTAATTGTACTATCACATTTTCGAGATTTCTCTGCAGTCCTTTCTTAACTCAAGCTTCTCTGTATTCATTTTATCCTGTTGAGATTTTATCCTCTCTCTCCTCTTCTTATGTATCACTGCCTCTGTTTCTTAGAGTTCACTCTGCCTTACAACCTATCAAGGATGTTAAGCAGTTTTCTATATTTTTCTTCTTATTAACATAACAAAGCAATTGAAAGCTATGATCAATTCTATCCATGACTCAAGACGCTATTCACTTGCCCTTTTGGAATTCCACAGAATACCAAAGAACGACATGGGTGTCATTCTTCAGTTTTCCTGTTTTGCTTCATGAAATTAATACCAAAAATCTATAAATGCTCAATTTGTGTAATTAAATACATATTAATAATGCTTAATATATTTATTAAGGGGTTGCATTCACATTAGCAATAGGTGCTTATATAATTAGCTTCAAGAAAAGAGAGAAGCCGACAGATCTCCTTTAACATTGAAGATTGCATTTTTTCCTTTTTTTGCTTTCAATATATCAAACTCAGGGGCGCTGCCAACCTCATACTTTACTTTGAAACATCAGCATCATTCTGTAAATATCCCAGCTGCTGCTGGAGTCTTCAAGATAGACTGCGATGCAGACAAGGAGATGAAGTGGAAATGAAACGAAAGGAGCTTTGTTCTTGGTTGCCAGAACATTTAAAGTTCTCATTATTCTTCTTCTTATTTTCGAATCTCTTGGGCAGTTCTCCTCTCATTCCAAAATGGACACATTACAAATGGAAAATCAGTGGGCAGCAGATAAGGACTTGGTAATTATGAGACTGCTAGGTGGTAAGATTAGGAGCCTATAATTTAAAGCAATCACTGACGAAGCTTTCTAATTCGTAACAGGCAGAAAAAGAGAGTGCATTTCCGCTGACAAAATCTTTTCCAGTCCTCATTTGCCATTATCAGCAGACAACACTTTTTCTGTGGCAAATGTGTCTTGACTATTAAAACAGTCAACCGTATTTGGCTGAGAATTAGTCATTAGTAGAAAACTAGAACAGAAAGAGAGCAAAACATTACAATATTAAAATGTAATTGTAATATAAACAAAACGGTTGTGGAATGTTAGATTTTTCTGATCAGGAACAGTCCTGGAAACCGGTTTAATTCAACCTTCATATGCACCATACCTAATTCATTCTGTAGTAGGATTTTGTCTCTGATGACTCGTGCTGTGAAATGTTCCTTTTATTCTCAATTCTGGATGTTGAAGAGCATTTAACCAAAGCTCTAGGGAACTGATTTAAACGAACCCAGCCTTCTGGAGGCCAGCGCAGCAGATCGCAACAGAGAACGCCAATATATTAGTTTAGAATGTTGAGGAAACAGACAATTTTCCAATGACCAGCATACATATGCTTGGTCTCTGCGGAAACTCTTGTTCCAGAAATAGGCTTATTAGACAGAATTGAGCACATTACCCAACAAGCACAAATGATAATAACAAATGTTTTGAAGATGATACATACATTTAAATGTATATCTTTGAAGGGTATTTTTAAGCGTGCCTATGAAAACGTTGCTATATAAAAAGGAGAACCAGAAATGCCGGTGTCAAAGTTCATGATTAGACATGGAGGTGACTTGTATTGAAAAAGAAAATATCTAAAAGTCAAATAAAAATACATTCCTTAGTAAACTTCATGGACTTCCAGTAAAAATGAAAATAAAACAAAAGCACAATATTTTTCTCTTTTTCTTTTTTTTTCTGCTTCTTCAACATCTGTGCCACCAAAGTCACGTAGGATAAGTATAGTTTTCAAAATTTGACAGAGAGCTACAATAAAATATTTTCCCTGAAATTTGTATATTTTTGGTATCTTACTGCAAAACCAAGAATTCCAGGGCTACCAAGAAGTAAAATGAAATGTTGCTTATACCGTGAAATAGAAATAATTGTTCCAGAAAAACAACAAATGCCTAGAACATACTGAGACACAACTTTTTGGATCATTTCTCCCTTCCTTGCTCATTTGCAACACCAATTTTAATATGTAGTTCATTCTCATACTGGTCTAGAGCTTCACTGGTCTATGTTGTTTTGAACATTGCAGCTTTATAGAGCATCTCAGAGCTGTGTGAGAATGGGGCTATCTTAGAGCTGGACTCGCACAGCTCTGTGCTTACCCCTGGGGATGCCTCAAAGTGTGGTCCTGACTGTTGGCTACAATAAGAACGAGATGGGTTGGCTAATGATTTATAACGTGCTGTTTAATGTTGGAAACGTGCCTGGAGTCACTCTGCATCAGCTTGTTTAGGGATATATAGGTTGATGCTGCATCAGCTTTAACTGGCTACATACCCTTGCTTCAACTACATGCCAGCAGGAGATAAGAGATGCCTTCAGTACACCTCTGCCTGGTCTCTGGCATTGAGTTCTATTTCTCAGTGGTTCATAAAGCACATCCCATGAAAATGAGAAAGGACTGCAAGGGTAGAGGGAAAGTAGCTGCACATGGACATTTTTTAACTACTCCATGATTATTATTATTTTTTTAAAGATTTTACTTTTTTCCTTTTTCTCCCCAAAGCCCCCCAGTACATAGTTGTACATTCTTCGTTGTGGGTCCTTCTAGTTGTGGTATGTGGGACGCTGCCTCAGCAGGGTTTGATGAGCAGTGCCATGTCTGCGCCCAGGATTCGAACCAACGAAACACGGGGCCACCTGCAGCGGAACGCGCGAACTTAACCTCTCGGCCACTGGGCCAGCCCCCTCCATGATTATAATTACCAGCACTTTCTCCTGTCTGTGGCATCCTCCATCTTTATTCGTGTGAATATACCCTATGGAATCTGTAAGTCCTTTCAATTATTCCTACCCTGGGTAATCAATATAATGTCTTATATAAAAAGGGACTCTATTATTAATTTATAAAAATATCTTTATTTTTGTGCTTTTCTACATTATGAATCTCAAAAAAGTCTTGTCCAGTTCCAAAAGAAAAAGTGTTAAGATTTTGCTTGGAGTTTTGCTAAATATATAGATCTATGTATTGAGTCGGAATCTACAATTTTCTAACATTTCCAACTTCCTTTCATGCCCTTCAGTACAAGAGAGATGAGCACACACACACCAGTTAAAGATAAAAGCAACACAACAGGGCACATGTGTAAGGAAATGGAGAGGGGAGGTAGTGGTGGTCGTAGATACAGACAATTCTAAGGTGCCACTGGACTATTCTAAAAGCTACCATCTATTAACTATTTACTTGGTGCCAGGAACTCTTCTGAGCACTTTGCACACCGTAACTTGCTTCATTCTCACAACAACAAATGAAGTAGGGGTGGATGATAGATGGATAGATAGATTATAGTTAAATAGATAGAGATAGATGATAGAGAGAAAGGAGATAGATGGATGATAGACAGATTAGATAGATAGATAGATGATAGATAGATAGATAAGTAGATAGATATCACGTGTGGACACTGACTTTTGGAGAAGTTAAGTAACTTACTCAAGGTCAAACACTGAGGAGAGACAGACTTCAGACACAGGGAGTGTGACCCCAGAGCTGAAGTTCTTAACCAACACTCTAGACTTCTAAGCAAATTAGCTAATAGTCCAGGACAGGACAAAGTTAGTATGAAAAGTTAACCCTGCATCTATGGTGTGTGTGTGTACTTGCTTGCCCTAGTTGGAGGGAGAAGCAAGATTTCTGGAGGGAAGTATTTGACGTGGTTGCAAAGTCCCCGTTTTCAGTACGTATTCCCTATTAGGAGAGGATCCCTCTCCATGTCTTCCATTAGACCCCAAGAGGCAGAGAATTCAGCTCGAGAGGGGCCCTCAGCAAGCTTGCCTAGAGGAGCTATTCCCAGGGTGATGCTTAGTCTTTTCAGCACATATTGGATTACACAAACCTTGCCAGAAACCAGTCACTAAACCTGTATATCAACGGAAGTCTGAATACATACTTAAGCAAACGCTAAGGACATTCTGCGAGCCTGTAAGGGCCTGAAACGTGCAGCCCTTCAGCACTGACCAAAACCACAGGATGGCAGAGAAAAGCTCAGTGAAAACTGACAGTAACTAAACTTGACAAGATGATGCCCTGACATAGTTAAGTACCACCCTTAAGTCAGGTAGAATCTGAAGACAAGAAAGACCTCACACATTATTAGGACAAGTTGCACTTAAGTATATCTAACATCTGAAAAGAAACACCCCTGCCATTCATCTAGAAAACAAGTTGTATCATGTTCAAGAAATGCTTGCTTTCTTCAGCATTCTAAGGGAAAGTGAGTCTCCATGCATTTTCTCAATGGTCTGGACTGGGTGGACCCCATCTGAACAATTATAGTCCAACAGTCAAAATCCTAGTGATCCCAGTGGATAAGCCCGTTTTTTTGTAGACAGTTGCTCTGTTCAGGCTAGAATGAATATCCTCAGCTAAAACCTTTCCTACTTAAGGATTTAAACAAGCATCAGCCACAGGCAAATGTAAGCTGCTTTATAATTCAGTAAACTGGTCCAAGGGTTCTCATGTCTGCTTCTGGAATCCAGATTTCTCAAGTTTAGAGGGGTCCTAATTAGCTGAAGTTAATAGCATTTACACAGGTCTCCACTGCTGTGTAAGCCTCTTACAGCCTGAGGACGGAGCATAATCTTACATAAGCACTAATCTTATCCTATACTGGGCCACCATCTCACTAGATGCAATTGCCCTATTTTGGCGACATGGCAGAAGCCTGCACTGTGCCAGGATACCAGCCAGAGATAGAATTATTGGAACTGGCATAAAGCTGCTTTGGGAAAACAACAAAAAGAACAACGCCCAGGATTTTCACCCACTCTCATCCACTCAGTTCAATGCTGATTTCCTGAGGAGCAAGATTTGGAGCCATTGTATCCTTAATCTACTTGTAAATACTCTAAATTTTTACATACAAGATACTTTCTGTCCACACTTGCTTGGACCCTCCTTTGCTAGCCTCCACCATCTGTACTGTCCAGAGTCAGAGGCTTTAACCTCATGCAAGGAGCGTGGTCTAGTCATTACTAGGATTCTGCTCTCCCGCATTGTCTCTGCGTAGGCGTTCTAGTCCTAGCCTGCAGCTCAGAGAAATATATCTATAGTTTTACCAAGCTCTCGTACTTCATGTTCAGTAGGCTCTGAGGGCTGTAGACAAAGACGCCAAAGTTTACAAAAGGATGTTCTATTTCAGTATCAGTATTATAAGGTATTTTTGGCATCCACCATTTATCACAAAAGACCAAGCTGATTAGAACCTTTCTAACTGTCATTTACTGGGGCCCAATAAGAAAGCAGGAAGGATCTCATTTTCCAAATAAATTCATACATCACATAGAAGACTAGAAGGATCTTCAATCCTATTCTTTGCATTCCCAGTCATGGTTGCTGTAAGATGGCCCCAGTGATCCCACCTCCTGTTGTACGAGGGTTGGTCCATATGACCAATGGATTATGGCAGAAGTGACAGTGTGTCACTTCTGAGACGGTGGCGTAAAAGACACGGTGCTTCCATCTTGCACTTTCTCTCTCTCTCTCTAATTCTCCATCTCTTTTTGCAGTTCACTAGCTCTGTGAAAAGTCAGTTGCCAAGTCCTGAGCAGCTCCACAGAGAGGCCCACATGGTGAGCAACTGAGGCCCCCTGCCAGCAGCCGTGTGAGTGAGCTCGAAGCAAATCTTTCAGCCCCAGTCAAATATTCAGATGACTGATGCCCCAGCCAAGAGTTTGGCTGCAACCTCACAAGAAACTCTGAGCCACAAGCCTCCAGGTAAGCCATTCCTACAACTCTGATCCTCAGAAATTGAATGATGGATGGGCGAGATAATAAATGTTTGTTGTCTTCTGCTGCTGGGTTTGGGAGTAATTTGTTAAGAAAAAACAGATATCTGATCTACTAGGCTGCCAGAGAGGACAAGAAAAATCCATCACATCACGTGCCATGGGCGCGTCCCCTGGTTCCCTTTACTCATTCTCCTCTGCCCAAATCCAGGAGTTTTGGAGCTGGAGCCTTAAGAAATATTACAAATTCATGCCTTCCAGATGCCTGTGATTACCTTACAGCATGTATTGAATGGCCATATTAAAATGTTCTTTGTACTTTATATGCTTCTCTGAATAGGACACCTTGCTTTCCAAAATAACCCACATTTGAACAGGTTTTAATTAAACACATCAGAACAAAATCAATAAGAATGGAATTTTGCCATCTAAATAAAACTCCAGATGATAGGAATTCTTAGATTCACCATAATACGGACCTAGATTAAAGAGAGGACATTATTCTAGGTTATTCCTCTTCTGTTGACAATACTAGTTCAAGGTATTCTCTCAGGGGGTGCATCACACTCAAATTACCATTTTTAAGCTTAATGCTAACTTTGATATTCTGCTCTCTGAAAACTAAACCAGTATGCCATGAGATGTGAAGACTTGAGATGAGCTAAAACCAGATTAAGTCTTCAATCTTCTTGACTTAAAAATATAAAATAAAACAGAATCCTGCCAAAATGCCTAAAAGCAACCTTATGAGATAAGAGGAGGCAGATGGGAGAGTATCCAGAATGGCTGTGATATAAAAGATGAAGAATCCCCTCTCTTAGGGTTTGTTTGTCTGCTTTCATTTTGTCATTGTTGCTAGACTGTGCCATATGAACATTCTAATTATAAACCTATCTAGGTCAGTATGTATTAAAACCCTTGCTCTCTTGGTTCACCAGGATTTTCATTCTGTCACAGAAGAGAGATCAGATTAATGTGACAAGGCTTTATTTTCATAAAACCTGTAAGATATTCCAGAGCCCCGTCAATTCAATACTGATGTTTACAGACACAGAATTTCACCAACTTTTTAACATTATGAAAATATAGAATCTAAGGTGACAAAAAGCTTATCAAAGATAGTGCTTTTATGGAGCTCATAAAGTGACCATGAGTTGTATGAATTTTTCAATTTTATGCCTAGACTAGAAACAGGAGTTAATATAGTATTCTACGAAAGGATTTTCCTCTTAAAGTATGATGACCTCCATCAGAATCATATTCTTGAGCCACATTCCAGCATACAGAAGAGTATGGTTTGGGGAGAGGAGTGTTGGAGGTGAGGGCAATCATCATTTTCACAAGTTCTGCAGCTGTCAAGCTTGAAAGCTAATACCTAAGAGGTGAGCGCTATGGTGTAATAGAAGAAAACACATTTTCTGCATATTCTGACATTACCTAAATATTCGAATACATTGAGTGGAGAAAGTAACAAGAGATCAATATTTTATACTTTCAGACCACCTTAAAAAGAATTGGGGTCTTGGGGCTGGCCCCGTGGCCGAGTGGTTAAGTTCTTGCGCTCCGCTGCAGGCGGCCCAGTGTTTCGTTAGTTCGAATCCTGGGCGTGGACATGGCACTGCTCATCAGACCACGCTGAGGCAGCGTCCCACATGCCACAACTAGAAGGACCCACAATGAAGAATATACAGCTATGTACTTGGGGGACTTTGGGGAGAAAAAGGAAAAAATAAAATCTTTAAAAAAAAAAAAAAAAAAGAATTGGGGTCTTACCCGGTTCTTGGGTGTACGGTCCATCCTTATCTTATTCACTCTGGCATTCCCCATAGTTCCTAACAGAGTTCCTTGTACTTAGCAGGCGCTAAAGATATGTGTGATGAATGATTAAATGAGCCCATGCATTTGAGCATGACAGAATCTTTTCCTTGTTCAAGTCCTAACCTATCTGATACTCTCAAGAATATCAGAATACTGATGATCTAATTGTATGAGTAGACAGGTCAATGCAAAGAGTCTATGAAGGAAGAAATTCTCTCCCTCAGAAATTATCACAACCACCACCCTTGGAGAGGTAACTGTGCTATGTGTCCCACCACATCTCTGATCTAACGTCGACAATCTCCTGCTCTGACACTGACGTAGCAACATCCCCTCCCCACCAATTTGTAATCAAGAGCTAACACTGAGTGTTTGATCGTCACAAACTTTATTCAAATTCTGTCCCAGACCCAGTATCCTATTTCTTCTTCCATGAATGAAAAACATGTGAAATGTGAAATGAAAGATGGTAACATGATCTGTTTCCGTGTAGCCAGTTTTGATCTATTTAACCTCCTCAGAGAAAACGAAACAAAACAAAACATGTATTTCTGGACCCCTCTGTTTTCTATAGTGATTACTAATTTGGTCTTCAGAACCTTTCTTTAAGTAGCAAGGTCGACATAATATGTTGGAAACTCAGCACCTATTAACTATTTTAAAGTAATTAAACATTGTGCTATTTGGTGTACAAAGTAAGTGCTCCAGACTCAAGCTTAGCCTGCATCTCACACAGTCTTTTTCTCCTAACTCTTCTTATTTAAAATTGAATAATCCCAGTATCCTTCCAGAAATGTATATTGGAATGAACTTAAGGATGTACCTTCATATTTTAGGACTTTTCTTGCCTTTGGGTCCTTAGTGGTTCCATGTCAACTAAATTTTGCAAAGCTCATGTCACCAATCTTTGCTCTGTTTTAGAAACCCACAGGTCACTGGTTAGATATCACTTTTGATAAGCTAGTGGGGAAATGATTTACAAGAAGGCAATGCATTTAGTGCACGAATTAGGAAACCATCAGCTATGACATGCTTATGACAGCTAAGAAGTGAAAAAATAGTACTTTCACTGAGAGAGTTGGAAATTGACAGGAAAAATATAGCTCATCACCATTTTCACAACGTAAATGATCCTATATTTTTGAATCTATTATCAACTGGCTGTATTATCTTGGAAAAATCACTTCACATCTCTGAAAATTACCTGCCTGAGTTTTGCCGTGAGGGGATTTGACTAAATAAACTGTCCGATCCACTTCTCCTCGAAATCACATGTGGTTCAAACAGTACTTTGTGGACCAGTGTGATAGCTGACAGCAAATGATGGATAATCTATCTCACGTCCTTTTATAGAAAAAAAAAAAAAGCAGTGAATCTTTTTTCTTCTCACTGTTTAGTGCTCCCCACCCCATATCCTGCCATTTCCATAAGCTCTGCCTCATTGGCACAGAAATAAGCTTGGCCCACTGTGGCATTATTAATATCGTAACAGTTCTTCACAGATTAGCACAGCTCACTGACAAAGCATATGTGAGGCTGCTCCAAGGCATTGCATCAAAAATCCTATTTATGCAAATTTGCGATTGCAGATTGACAAGACGCTTTGTCTAAAAGACTCCTTATTCGTGTCTAGGAGCTGCCGGCTGACAGGATGCATTGTCAGAGCTCCATTGTGAGGCCCCAGGCTCCTAGGCGTGGGCAGCTCTTCTTCCTTCATGAAGCACCACACACAGATGAGTAATGAGTGATCTGAAGCAAACCAAGCGGGGCCATGTTTGCAGCAACCCGGCTCTGTCAACTAGCTGCGAAAACTGTGGATTGCATGTAACTCCCAACACCAAGCAAAATGGATGGGTCTCTTGGCCCTGCTTCATCTGGAGTCTTCAAATTAAGGGTAATTGTAAGAACACAAATCCATGCTCTGCTGTATCCAACCTCCTACAGGTGCAATATCACCTATCAGTTTGGAAAATCTACATAAAAACATACACCTGAAGATGATGTAGGGAATGGTGAGGCTGGGGACATATCAAGGTTGAGACGGAAAATGTGATCCATCAGTTGGGAAGTTCGGGGAATCGTGGATTCTCAGAGTGGAAAAGACCTTCATTTCCTGAGCTGCTGATCAAATCCGAGTTCAAGCATTGCACAAAAGACTTTCTGGCTCAGTGTTTTTGGGACACAACACAGGACAAGCTCCCAAGTAAGTGTGGTGATCTGCAGGTTTGGGAAGCAGAGCCTTAGAGAAATGGAAGCGTGAGTTCCCATGATGGTATTTATTTGACTTGCTCAAAATTGTTAATCAGGAAGCAGTGTTAAAACTATAATAAAGGGCTCCTGATTCCCAAACAAGAGACCCTTGTTACTATTTTCTAGCAAACAATGATCTCAAGATCATGAAGACCATCCACCCTTTTCTAGATATTCTAAGATAGATTCCTGGATCCAGAAAATCCAGCAAAATACAGTGCCAACATCAAATTTCTACACTGTATAATTACTTCTACTAAATTACATGTCCTTTTTATGATGTCAGCTAACATTGATTATCTTTAAAACTCTGTGAAAATCACTGCATTGCTGGGGAATCCCAGTAAGTAAGCATCTCTTCCCCATGCAAGAGCTGAGCCCAAAGAGAAATAAGCAACCAAGCAAATAGGAGGAAATCCAACATATTACCTTTTGGCAGATAAACTAATATTAAACAATTTTCTGTCAGTAGCATTACCAAGATTAATTCACAGAATTGGGAAATGAACCCAACCAGTGATAGGCAATGACGGACTATCATCCTTTCCCATTATTTTTGACAATTTTAGCAATAGAGTTTCCCATGTAAGAGCTCCTCACTTAGAGGAGGAGAGGAAAGCTCAGCAGGCACCTCCCTCCAGGGAGAAGGAGAGCAAACTACTGTGCTATTCATGCCAAGTTTTGCTTTCCACTAACTCACAAAGGGAATGAGGGGATGGATAGTGGCCAGGAGTGATTCTGTAATTAATAAAGCATCCTCCACGTGGAGGGAAACTTCAGGAGCCAGGGGTTGGGGGGCGCGCGCAGGGAAAGTATTCTCTTGTTAAAAAAAAACAAAACTGTAGAGATATGGTGGAGGATGTTGTTTGTTGCATTACATTGTAATTCTTTATAAGCACCTCTGAATTATTACCTGATATTAACCCCAGATCAGTTCCAAGGTTAAGTACACATATGCATTTGTCTATATATATGTATATGTGCGAAATGCAAATGAACTCCACCTGGGTGAGATGCCACACACAGCAGTAAGAATGGCTGCAATGAACAGGATGACCTTTCCAAGGGCTGGGGAGGATGTGGAGCAGCTGGAACTCTCACCCATTACTGGCAGAAATGCCAAAATGGTACAACTTGGCCAAAGTTATGCATATATATATTTATATATTTAGCCTTTGCCACAAGAGATACCAGAATGTCTCAGGACTCGTTCATGGAATATATGCAGGCCTTAATAGGACACATGTTTAAGATTATCCTTGTCTGCAATTTGTTCCCATCTTCCTCCTCCTCCTCCTCCTCTTCCTTCTTCTTCTTAGTTGTTGCCCTCATCAAATCACTTGATAGTCTCACATATTCTCTACCCTTGAAAGCCACCTGAAATGCTTTCAGTAACAAGGTGGGGTACAGAATAAATCAATACTGGATTTACATCATAAAGCAGCTCCACCCTGAAAAACAATGCATCAAAGAGTCATTGTCTACACACCGTGATGAATTTCATCCTAAGAGTTCTGATTTTCTGTCAAAATCAAAACACTGAGCTTTAATTTCCATATCAGAATCATCAATTGAGAAAAGCAATCGCTCTTCTCTTTCCACTCCCAAGGTGCAGGAATCTCAAATATATTTCCCCAGCTCAGACATCTTTTGAGGTACCAGATACCTATAAAGCATTTGCACCTGGGTGTCCACAGATATCTCAAAGATAACATATTCTCAACTGAACTGACTGCTTCTTTTCCAAATCTTTCCCCATAAAATTCCCTTTTCAATGATCATGGAAATATCCTTGCCCTGCAACCTCCAGAGAAACTTAGGCATCATCCCAGAAACTTCATGAGCCTGCACCCCAAAATGCCATAAGGAAGTACAAGTAAACATGGTTATATCAACATAAGCTGGGACTAGAGAACACTTCCCCTCCCCCCGCACTTCACCATCACATTACTAAAGGCCTATTTACTGCAGGTCCTTTTACTCCATACGTCATGTCAGACTGTGAAGAAAAAATCACAAGGCATACCAAAGGGCGAAAGCACCATTGGAAGGGACAGAGCAAGAATCAGAACCACACTTGGCAGGGATGTTGGAATTATCAAACCATGACTTTAAAACGACTATGATTAATATGCTAAGGGCTCTAATGGAATATAAGCAGAGAGATGGAAATCCTAAGAAAGAACCAAAAAGAAAGGCTAAAGGTAAAAACACTGTAACAAAAATTAAAAATGCCTTTGATAGGTTTATTCATAGACTGACCACAGTTAAGGAAAGAATCCCTGAGCTGGAGGATATATCCACAGAATCCTTGAAAACTGAAAAGCAAAGAGAACAAAGACCGAAAAAATGACCCCAGGATATCTGAATACATTGGGACAACTACAAAAGATGTAACATATGCGTAATAGAAATACCATGAGAGGAAAGAGAGGAAGATAAAGAAGAAATATCTGAAACAGTAATGACTGAGAATTTTCACCAAATTAATGTCAGATACAAACCACAGATTCAGGAAGCTCAGAGAACATCAAGCAGGATAAATGCCCAAAAAAACTAGACCCAGACATATCCATTTCAAACTACAGAAAATCAAGGATAAAGAAAAAAATCCTAAAATAAGCCAGAGGAAAAAAATGCTTTACCTATAGAGGGACAAAGTTAAGAATTACATCAATTTTTCCACAGAAAACATGCAAATAAGAAGAAAGTGGAATGAAATATTTAAAGTGTTGGGAGAAAAAAAGCCACCAACCTAGAATTCTGTACCTTACAAAATAATCCTTCAAAAGTGAAGGAGAAATAAAGACTTTCTCAGAAAAACAAAAATTGAGAGAATTTGCTGCCAGTAGACCTGTCTTGCACAAAATGTTAAAAGTGGTTCTTTAGAGAGAAGAAAAGTAAGTGAAAGAGACAATCAAAGGGAGTTCTGCTAAAACCACTGTGTTTCAGTGGTGCCCAAGGCTTTGCTCTCTGTGGAGCAACATCAAAGGCTGCACACTGCAGGGAAAATAAATTTTACTGAAGTAGTCCAGTCAAGTCACTAAACAAATAAACAAGCAAACGGCAAAAACTGTAATCCTGAGGGGAGAGGATCAGTATCCACAGGTACTAGACTATGTCATGTAAAGTATCCAGTTGTCAATAACAATGAAAGTTATGGTACTTGCAAAGAATCAGGGAAATGTGACCCATACATAGAAAACAAATCAAAGGCAACCAAAACTGCCTTAGAGAGAGTCCAGAGGTCAGAATTGGAAGCAAATACTTCAAAGTAGCAATTAAAATTTGTTCAAAAACATAAGGAAATAATGCTTAAGAGGCTTAGGAAAGTATGATGAAAATGGGTTATCAGGTTGAGAATAGAAATAAAGAGATGGAAATTGTAAAAATAATCAAATAGAAATTCTAGAGCAGAAAAGTAAAATCAATTAAATGAAAAATTTACTAGAGAGGCTGAACAGTAGATTTGAGCTGGCAGAAGAAAGAATCACCAAACTTGAAGACACATTAATGCAGATTATGCTATCTGAAGAAAAGGGAGAAAAAAAATGAACAGCCCCTGAGAGAAATTTGGAAAATCATTAAGTGTTCCAGTATACACATAATGGGAGTACCAGAAAGAAAGGAGGGAAAGGATGGAGTAGAAAAAATATTTGAAGAAATAATGGCTAAACCCAAACCCAAATTAAAGAAAATATTTTTGTCTTGAGGAAGATTAGCCCTGAGCTAACATCTGCTGCCAATCCTCCTCTTTATGCTGAGGAAAACTGGCCCTGAGCTAACATCTGTGCCCATCTTCCTCTAATTTATATGTGGGACACCTGCCACAGCATTGCCTGACAAGTGGTGCATAGGTTGTAGAGGAGGAGGACATTTCCTCTCCCCACATGGTGGTTCGTCTGGCCGGAGAACGAATTAAATTCAGATGAGACAGAATAGCAAGAGAAAATTAAACAAAGCTTTATGAGGAACCATGGCCCGGGGCCTTTCTTCCCGAAGGAAGAAAGGGCACAGAAGAAGTGGGGTGCAGAGAGTCGTTATATAGCCCCCAAACGGGGTGTTTCACATATGATTGAAAAGTCCCTTTTACAATAGTCACGAGGCTGCTCTGTCAGCACAGCGCTTGATGGAAACGACAGATAGGTCTGCTGTCCCAGTGAATGCCGCGGGGTGGCAGGTGTATTGCCTCAGGCTGGGAGTGGGGGTCACAGATGAGTGCCGCAATCGGTTCCCAGCCTAAAGAAAGATGCTTAATCTTTAAGGAGACGCCAACGTTGGGAGGGGGAGGGAAGTCAGTTACAGGAGGTTACCAGAATAGCACAATAAAATGCAGATTTTAAGTCCTTGCCTTTGGTATTGATTAAGAGTTTTTAGAGAGAAGGTCATCGCCTTTCTTCTTCCTGGTACAGAGAGGGAGGCACCTTTACAGATAGAGATTTACCTTACAAATGTAAACGTGTCCTAACAAAGGGCAAGTTCCATTCCTCAGAGCCTCCTTCCCTGTCCAGTTTATCAAAAGCAATCAGCCTCAAATAATCCTGATGCCAAAGAGACATACCTTGGGGTAGCCAATTCCAGGTCCCCACAAGGTCCACATCTGTGATTTGAACCAACGAACCCCAGGCTGCTGAAGCAGAATGTGCAAACTTAACCTCTGTGCCACTGGGCCAGCCCCAAAAGAAAACGTTAATCTACACATCAAAGAAGCTCAAGCAACTCCAAGTAGGACAAACACAAAGAGATTCAGACTCAGACAAATGATAGTAAAAATGTTGAAATATAAAGACAAAGAGAAAATCTTGAAAGCAGCAAGAGAAAAACAATTCATCATATGCAAGGGAACCCCCAAAAGATTAACATCTAAATGTTCATCAGTCACGATGGAGGCTTGAAGGCAGTGGGAGGACATGATCCAAGTGGTAAAAGAAAAAACTATCAACAAAGAATCTTATATCCAACAAAAAAATCCAAAAATAAAAGTAAAATACAATATTCTCAGATTAAAAAAACCCAACAGAATTCATTGCTAGCAGACTCGTGGTACAAGAAATAGTAAAGGAAGTTCTTTGGGCTGAAAGCAAGAAATTAGGCTTTTTAAAAAAGAAGCAAAGGTAATTATATAAGTATAAAAGAGAGTATAAATATATATATATATATAGTCTCCTTTCCTCTCTTAACTGATTTAAAAATCAATCATACCATGAAAAAACATGGAGGAAACTTATATGCATATTACTAAGTGAAAGAACTCAATTGGGAAAAACTAAATACCTTATGACTACAACCATGTGACATTCTGGACATTCTGGAAAAGGCAAAACTATGGAGACGGTAAAAGGATCAGCGGTTGGGGAGAAGGGGAGGGATGAACAGGTGAAGCACAGAGGATTTTTAGAGCAGTGAAAATACTCTGTATGATACTATAATGATGGCTTGATGACACTATGCGTTTGCCCAAAGCCATAGAAGGTACAGAAGCAAGAGTGAATTTTAATATAAACCATGGACTTTGGATGATTATGATGTTTCAATGCAAGTTCACCAATTGTAACAAATCTACCAGTCTTGTGGGGGACGTAGATAATGGGGGAGGCTGTTCATGTGAGGGGGGAAGGAGTATATGAAAAATTTCTATGCCATCCCTTCAATTTTTCTTTGAATCTTAAATTGCTCTAAAAAAATTGCCTTAATTTAAAAAAAAGATATGAAATTCAAATTTTAGTGTCTATAAATAAAGTTTTATTGGAACACAGAAAATCAGTTATATAAAATGATACGTATATAATGCACTGTTTGCTAATAACATATAGAAATCTAATATATTTAACAACAAGAGCACAGAGGAGGTAAATGGAGCAAAGCTATTTTGCAATAAAGAAATGACACCAGATGGTAACTTGAATTCCCAGAAACAAATGAAGAGAACCAGAATTGGTAAATAAGAAGGGTAATATAACAAACTCTAAAATATATATTTGCTCTTTTTTCTTCTCTCACCTTCTTTAAAAGACATAAAATTATATAAGGTAATGATGACAACATGTATTTTTTGGTTTTTTAACATGCACGAATGTAATAATAAGGAATCATAACATGACAAAAGAAGAGGGGGAATGCAGTTATAAAAGAATAACATTCTATATCTCCCTAGAATTAAATGAGTATAAATCTGAAGTAGATTCTGATAACTAAGCAGCATTTAGTAAACCCTACAGCAAACACTAAGAAAATAACTCAAAAAAGTACAGTGAAAAAAACCATTAAAGTAACCTAAGATGTTATACAAGAAACATTCAATTAATGCAAAGAACGCAGGAAAGGAGAAAAGGAGAAGTAAAACGTATGAGACATATAGAAAACAAAAAGCAAATGGCAGTGATAAATCACACTGTATCAATAATAGCATTAAATATGAATAGCTTAAACAGTCCAATCAAAAGGCTGACATTTCAGACTGGAAGCAAACAAATAAAAAGATCAACCTATGTGCTGTCTACAGAAGACTCTCTATAGATTCAAGGATACAAGTACACAGAAAATAAAATGATGGAAAAACATATATCATGCAAACTGCTGCCATAAGAAAGCTGGAGTGGCTCCACTAACATGTGATAAGCTAGACTTTAAAACAAACAAAAATGTTATTAGAGATAAAGGGAGACAAATTATAACAAGCACAGAGATTGAATTAGTAATTAAAAAATATTCAACAAAGAAAAGCCCATGCCCAAATAGTTTCAATGATGAATTCTAGCAAACATTTAAGAAAGAATTAATGCCAATGTTTAACAAACTCTTCAAAAACAGAAGAGGGATCACTTCCCAAGTCATTACCCTGATACTGAATCCAGATGAAGATATTGCAAGAAAATTCCAGACCAATAACCCTTATGATTAGATACAAAAACTCAACAAAATATTAGAAAACCAAATCCAGCAACATATAAAAATAATTACACATCATGAAATGAGACTTATCCAGGGATTTCAAGGCTGGTTTAAAAACTGAAAATAAATAATAACAATGCACCATATCAACAGAAAAAAACAAAGGCAGGGATCAAAAATCACATAATTGTCCCAATAGATGCAGAAAAAGCATTTGACAAAATCCAACATCCAGTCATGATAAAAAACACTTAACATACAAGGATAACAAGGGAACTTCCTCAACCTGGTAAATGTCATCTACAAACAAACAAAAACAACAACGACCACAACAAAAACACACATGTAACATCACAGTTAATGGTGAAAGATTGAATGATTTCCCCCTAAGAGTGTAAATAAGACAAAGATATCTGCTCTCACCATTTCTAGCTGATATTGTAATGGAGTCAAGGAAATTAGAGAAGAAAAAGAAATAAGAGAATTTGGAATGGAAAGACAGAAGTATAACTATCTCAATTTGCAGATGAAATGATCTTCTAAGGAACCAAAAAAAAAAGAAGAAAAAACGGAACAGTGTTAGAATTGAAAATGAGTTCAGCAACACTGCAAGAGACAAAATCAATATACAAAAAAAATCAGGTGTGTTTCTATACACTGGCAATGAAGAATCTGAAAGTCAAATTAAGAAAATAATTCCACTTAAAGTAATATCAAAGAGAATAAAATAATTAGGAAACATTTAGCAAAAGATGCACAAAACTTATATTCTGAAAACATTGTCAAAAAAAGTTAAAGAAAATCTAAACAAATGGAAAGATATTCCGTGTTATGGATCATAAGAATTACTATTGCTTAAGATGACATTCTCCCCAAATTTACCTACAAATTTAATAGAATTGTTAATCAGAATTCCTACTGGCATTTTTGCAGAAATTGACAAGCTAATCCTAAAATTCATATGGAAATTCGAGGGATCCAGAATAGCAAAAACAATCTTGAAAATAAAGGAACAAAGTTGGAGGACTTTTACTTCTTGATTTCAAAACATGTTACAAAGTTACAGTAATCAAGACAATAGGGTACTAACATAAGAGTAAAAGCATAGATCAATAGAATAGAATGGAGTCCCTCACACTCACAGTCAAGTGATTTTTGATGTGCGTGCCAACAAAATGCAGTAATGAAAGAATAATCTTTTCAACAAATGGTGCTAGGACATCTGTATACCCATGTGTAAAAGAATGAAGTTGGATCCCTTCCTCACACTATACACATGAATTAACTCTAAATGGATCATAGACCTAATTGTAATGGCTAAAATTATAAAACTCTTTGAAGAAAATATAGGAGTAAATTTTTATCACTTGGGTTAGGCAAAGCCTTCTTATATATAACACAAATAACAAAAGAGAAAAAAAAAGATAGATTGGACTTCAGCAAAATTAAAAGCTTTACAATCCTCAGGAAAAAAGAACAAAGCTGGAGGCATTACAATCCCCTGACTTCAAAATGTACTACAAAGCCATAGTAATCATAACAGCATAGTACTGGTGAAAAATAGGTACCACAGATCAATGGAACAGACCTGAAAGCACAGAAATAAAACCACACATCTATAGACAGCTAATCTTTGACAAAGGAGCTGAGAACATACAATTGAGAAAAGATAGTCTCTTCAATAAATGATGTTGGGAAATCTGGACAACCACTTGCAAAAGAACGAAAGTAGATCATTATCTCATGCCATACATGACAATAAACTCAAAATTGATTGAAGACTTGAAGACGAGATCTGAAACCGTAAAACTGCTGGAAGAAAATATAGGTAGCACACTCTTTGATATCAAACTTAAAAGGATCTTTTCAAATACCGTGTCTTCTCAGACAAGGGAAACAGAAGAAAAAATAAACAAGTGGAACTTCATCAGACTGAAGAGCTTTTGCAAGGCAAAGGAAACTAAGATCAAAACCCAAAGACAACCCACCAATTGGGAGAAAATATTTGCAAGTCACGTATCTTACAAGGGGTTAATCTCCATAATATATAAAGAACTCACACGACTCAACAACAAAAAACAGACTGACTAAAACAATGGGTAGAGGATATGAGCAGACATTTTTTCAAAGAAGATATACAAATGGCCAACAAGCACATGAAAAGATGTTCAACATCACCACTCATCAGGGAAATGCAAATCAAAACTACACTAAGCTATTACCTTATACCTGTTAAAATGGCTATAATCACTAAAACTAAAAATAACAAATCTCGGAGAGGTTGTGGAGAAAAGGGAACCCTCATGCACTGCTGGTGGAAATGCAAACTGGTGCAGCCACTATGGAAAACAGTATGGAAATTCCTCAAAAAACTAACAATAGAATTACCATACTACCCAGCTATCCCACCACTGGGTATCTACCCAAACAACTTGAAAGCAATAATCCAAAGTAACCTGTCCACCTCTATGTTCATTGCAGCACTATTCACAATAGCCAAGACATGGAAACAACCCAAGTGCCCATCAATCAATGATTGGACAAAGAAGATATGCTGTATATATATACAATGGAATACTACTCTGCCAGAAAAAAGACAAAATCATCCCATTTGCAACAACATAGATGGACCTGGAGGGAACTATGCTAAGTGAAATAAGCCAGACTGAGAAATACAAACAGCAGATGATTTCACTCATATGTGGAGGATAAACAAACACATGGAGAAAGAGAAGAGTTCAGTGGTTACCAGGGGAAGCTGGCTGGGAGGTGAGCACAGAGGATGAAAGGGAGCACTTATATGCTGACCGACAAGAAATAATGTACAACCGAAATTCACAATGATGTAAACTATACGAACTCAATTAAAAATAAAAAAACAAATTTAAAAGCAAAAAAATAATTAAAAGCAGGGCCAGCGCAGTGGCGCAGTCGTTAAGTTCACATGTTCCACTTCGGCAGCCCGGGGTTCACCGGTTCCAATCCAGTGCGGACATGGCACTGCTTGGCAAGCCATGCTGTGATAGGCGTCTCAAATATAAAGTGGAGGAAGATTGGCACAGATGTTAACTCAGGGCCAGTCTTCCTCAGCAAAACGAGGAGGATTGGCAGCAGATGTGAGCTCAGGGCTAATCCTCCTAAAAAAAAAAATATTAAAATCTTTAGTTCATCAAACAATATCATCTAAAAAGTGAAGAAACAAGCCACAGAATGGGAGAAAATATTTGTAACCCATATAATGTGGCAAAATATACAAAGAACTCTAAAACTCAAAAACTGAGACAAAATGTACTAAGAGTTGAATAGCCCTTCCTCCAAAGAAGATGTATAAGTGGCCAACAGTCACAGGAAAAGATGCTCAATGTCATTAGTCATTAGGGAAGTGCAACTCAAAACCACAAAGAGATACTATATACCCACTGTGATAGCTAAAATAAAAACACAGATGATAATAAGTGTTGGCGAGGATGTAAAGAAATCACAACCTTCATGTGCTCTGGGATTGGAAAATTGTGCAAGTACTTTGGAGAATGGTTTGGAGGTTCCTCAAAATGTTAAAACAGGGTTACCATATAACTCAGCAATTCACCCCTACATATGTACCCGAGAGAAATGAACAACTGTCCACGAAAAAATTGTGCCTGAATACTCATAGCAGTATTACTCATAATATCCAAAAAGTGGAAACAATTAAAAAGTATATCAATTAAGAAATAGGATAATCAAAAGTGGTATATCCACACAAAGGACTGTTATTAGGCAATAAAAGTAATGAAGTACCGATACATCTCACAACCTGGATGAACCTTGAAAACAGTACGCAAACTGAAAGAAGCCAGTCATACAAGACCGTATATTGGATGATCCCATTCACGTGAAATGTCCAGACTAGGCAAGTCCCTGGAGAGAGAAAGCAGGTCATTTGCGTTTGCCAGCACCCGGGGGCTGGGAGGAATGAAGAGTGACTGCTAATGGGTATGGGTTTTCTGGGGAGAGAGGAAAATGTTCTAAAGTTAGATTGTGGCGATGGTTGCACAACTCAGAATATAATAAAAAATGTTGAATTGTACACTTTAAATGGGTGAATTGCATGGCATGTGAATTACATCTCAATAAAGCTATATTAAAAAGTTATATATACAAGTTATTTTTAAATTTTCCAAAATTAAGCTTATATAAAATAGAAGGGTGCCTTCTACCCCTCTCGCACTGCCCCCTTGGTATATTTTATTCTAATCTCTCCTTCGAAGAGACAGAGACACCGAGAAACAGGCACAGAGGCAGACAGGCAGAGAAACGAATACAGAGAATTGTAGGTATAGAATTGTATATATTTTATGCAGATATATAAATAAAACTTAACTTTGTTTACTCTTTACTGTAATCTAGCTGCCATCCGTTCTTCAGATTTTGGCATTAGTGCCTCATAACTGTGTCTGAGCCCCACCTATTCTGATGTAGAACTCAGCGCATCTTCTGATTAACTCAAAAGAATGCACCTGTACAAAAGCACTAGCGAACAAGAAAACGTTGTCCAAATTTTGTAAGGTAGAAAGAGGGCAACATTAACAACACAGAGGAGACAACTTTAAAAACAAAAAAAGTCTTAAACATTTCTTTTGATCCAAAATCTCTTTGTCCGGACAGCCATATAAAGAAAGGGAATGAGGTGAGAAAAATGGAAAAAAATAAGGAAGGAATTCCTTTCGTAATCATTCCTGCGTGGAGCCCTCTTTATCTTTTCCCCATTTTTAGATTTTTCCTTGAAAATTTACATCTTATTATCCATTTATTTTGAAACGCATATTCTCTCTTCCTTTGCAATCCAGGTGACAGTTGACATCCTGACAGAAGGTTCTTGTTCGTAATAATATTTATTACTCTTCTTCTTTATATTTCATTATAATACCAGTAACATTCATTATTTACCATTACCTAACATATACTAGGCCCAATAAATATTAACTGTTTGCTGAATGACTGGGTGAATGGATGGATGGAAAGATTGTCTACTCTTAAAATGATCTATAAAGGGTAACCACTCTAGACTGGAAAGTTAAATAATGACAAATTTTGTATTGCTATTTCTCCTGGTTCAACATGAACTGGATGAGCAATGCTATCGTCAGTAATTAACATTCATTGAGTGTTTCTTGGAAGTGGGCATCTATTATCACCCATTTTCTTTATATCCTTGGTAACTGATACAGTGTCTGGCCTATGTAGGTACCCAGTAAATGTTCTTAAATTGAAGAAAAACTAGTTAATCGTTATCTCAGTATCACATCATGAAAATTACAAAAACATAAAAACCCAACGGTCAAATGATCTATACTTGTTGAGGAAGATCCAAATATTGCTAATAAAATACCCTTTGATTAGATTTGAATTCTTTCTTATGAATTAAGTAGATGATCTTAGGTTAAAAAGAGAGGAGATACTTATTATCTGTTGTCTTATAACAAAGTTTATTTTCATTTTCAATGCATCATATTCCCAATTGATGAAGGAGATTTAGCTAAAGATAAGGTGGACGTTAAAAATGATTTAAAAAATAGACAATTTGTAGATTCTAATAGCAACACTTAAAAAACACACATATATATATCCTCTTTTGCTGGGAAAAATTTGCCCTGAGCTCATATCTGTTGCCAATCTTCCTCTTTTTTTCCTTTTTTTCCACCCCAAAGCCCTACTGCATAGTTGTACATTCTAGTTGTAGGTCCTTCTAGTTCTTCTATGTGAGCCGCCACCACAGCATGGCAACTGACAGACGAGTGGTATGGTTCCACTACAGGGAACTGAACCTGGGCCGCTAAAGTGGTGAGAGTTCCAAACTTTAAGCACTAGCCCATCAGGGCTGACACAAAATAATTTTTTATATAGTGCTTTTCAAGCCACTTATGAGCATATATCAAAACACTAAAAATGCAGCATAATGGAAAGACAACAGGATTAAAAATGGGCACAGGACTTGAGTAGACATTTCGCCAAAGAAGATGCACAAATGCTTAGTAAGCACATGAAAAGATGCTCAACATCATTAGGCATGAGGGAAATGCAGATCAAAAGCACAGTGAAACACAGCTTTACACCTGCTAGGATAGCTAAAATAAAAAAGACAACAACAGGTGTCTGTAAGGATGTGGAGAAATTGGAACCCTCTTACCTTGCCCATGAAAATGCACCCCACCCCGGGGCATGCACTAAGCTTGTTCTCCCCAACTCTGGCCTCCAAAAAGCATAAAATCTTTCAGACTCACCCCTTCTTTCCACAACTTACTAGTCCTCTGTTGCACTCTTCTGGGACCTTCTAGGACCACTTTGCTTTCCAAAGCGATGGCTAACTTCTTGCTTGTGTTGTGATGTCTTTTGAGAAGGATGGCCCACGTGTTATAACACCATCAATGGTAAATATGTTCAATGGCGGTGATGCTTTCAACAAAAGAAACGGTGGGCACAGTAGTTTGAAGCATTGCTTCTGCTGCTTGCTATCTTAAATTCCATTTATTCTCCTTCCTTCAGAGCTGGCCCAGTGGCAAAAGGAAAAAGACTAGAAATAGAAAAAGGTAAGGACAAATACCCTTAAAAATGTTGGTCTGGTACATTCTTCTTTCAACATTCTCTGACCCATGCAATGGTTGAATTATTTTCTAATGTTTTGCACTGCTTCATTTCGGTGGTGGCTATAAGAAACTTTTTAATATGTGTCTCAGACAATAGATGTAAAGAAATTGAGTCAAAATTATTATCTGCAATAAAAACAGCTCAGGGTGAGGAGGGCTTTGTCGCTGATGAGCACTGCAGCTGCTTTAGTAAGCACATATGATAGAAAATTCTTTTAGAGACCTCCTAAAACACCTTTGTAAGGTATGGAGCATTTGTTCTTATGACCAGGTCAGTTTTCAGTTCAAGTAATTATATTTTGTGGACCTAATCTTCTTGACGCCATTTCAATTTTAGAATTTACTCTTGGCATCTTCGCCTTGAGGAAAAATCTTAACAGACAACTGTCGTGTACTGCTGACACCGACTGACTCTCCACTTCCTACCTTGACACAGCTGACCTTCATCAGCCAGCAAACAATGAGCATTTAGTCAAGACACACTGGCTGTTGTTATTTGTTTGCAAGTTGTACACGCGGGAAATATTAATAATTGCCCCATAAGGATTCATTTGTCTTATTTCAAAGCCAGAAATTTTTCTGAGCCTTTATCTTTCAGTGTTATTGTATTAGTGTGCATTTAATGTTCACTGTCTTGAAGTAGATGAGACAATAGTGTGAGAAAAAAATAAACTAATTGATAGAAATTTCAGCTTGGCTTCAACTATCCTAAAATCTTAACTCATAGAGACATTTCATTTTTCTAAACTGGACATTCTGCAGAGATAAATGAAGACAGATGGCATCACCCAGAAGCTGGTTATCCTGATGAAAGATCTTGGGGAATCACAGCTGTAAGCAACGGTGACCGTTTGACATCTCACAGGCAGACAGGTTTGGGGAGAGAGGGGAAGCGGCATGTTAGCACAGCTGTGTCTCTGATAGGAGCGCTGACAGTGCTGCTGTGATTATTTTTTGTTGAAATTCTGCATCCCATTAGTTCTGATATGAAAGGCTGATGGCGCGACTCTAACGTACTCACATTTCTCCCGTCAGGAAAAGTCACGGTCTGGTTCAGCGATGCTAGAATCCAACACTATTCAGTCTAAATTATCTGAAACCCAGCCCTTATCATGTCGTGTCATGTATTTTAAGAGCCCAGTCCAGTTTGTTATGTCAAATAATATATGATCAACAGACGGTAAAAGTAATGAAAAGGGGGATATCTTAAAAAATAAAATCCGCTTGGGCACCTGTTTCTGTCAGGCTATTAAAGTAGAAGATGAACACCCAAGGTTGTCTTCCTGACACTGGATGAATATTCGAATGGGCAGTGATAAATTGGAAGGTGAGAAAAAAGTCTCTTATCTCTACATAGACTAGAAAGTACTTGACAAGGATTCTTACATTCTCTGTGTGCGTTCAGATAAAGAATGCATGATGCTTTCCCTTAGAATCTTACACCAAGTGTTTCTGCCTCATTCTGAATGAATATTTGTTCAGAGAGCCCAGATACCACCGATTAACATTAGGAATAGACGTATACGAAAGATGGTAGAGCTGACAAGGGTGAGGTCATGTTAGAAGGAGCTGGGAGAGGATTGGGAGAAACAGAGAACACACTTAGATGTTCTCATGAATTATTATTTTGAATGTCCCAGACTGGAAAATTTTTAAATACATCAGGATGACAATTAATTAGAGTGGTCCATTCCTTTCAATCTTGAAAAAAATTATCTATCACCTGGTAGATGAGAAGTCAATGTAACATGAAACATGAACGTGAAAGCAAGTAGCATGTAGGATGTTAAAGTTAATTATCATTCTACTCATTAGAGTGCAGATAAGGAACAAAGCAGAATAATTAAAATTACTTATCAAATGGAACACAGAAAATATAATACATATTTACTGGGTGATGATATTTTCCTCAGTGTTACCAATCAAAATATTTGTCCTCTCGTTTGCCTAGAAAACATTAAAACTAGTGTAAGCTTCTGCTTCTTCATTCGTGAAATGAGAATAACAATATCACAGATCATTACTGTGAGGATTGGACTAGTTACATTTATTCTGGTCATATACTTGCTGCCCTGTTATGAGCAACTTTGCCTTGCCCTCACCAGCAGACAGCATTCTCCTTCTCACATTCTGAGAACTTCATGTTAGCATCCTGCCCAACCCTGACATGTTCAGGCCATTCTCTCAATGTTTGTTCAGTGATCAGATCTAAGATGCCTGATAAGGAATTAAGATATTAAACCTGTTAAATTGGGCTTTTCCGGTCAGGATTTCTACTAAGGACACTAGGTTTTAAGTGTTCAAAAGAGATAGGCTAGCCAATAAAAACAACTCATAGACAAGACTATGAAAGCTCTTTGGAGCTTTCTCCCAGCTGTTTACAGGAGACTGGTCAGTATGAGAGAAGACTGATGATGAAAATTTTCTTGGAGGGTATTTTTAAGAGGGCTATGTATCCTTTGCCCCCATCCAGGCAAAGGGTGTAGTTCGTCTAATTCAAGCCAGGTAAAGGATAGCATGCCATTTACCCCATAAAGTTTGAGAGGCATAGTGACTGAGTACCTGACGTTTATCTAGAAAATATCTAAAAGCAAGAGGTTGACTGGAGTTATCTGTGATAGATGAATGAGGAAAGAAAGCCACATTGTAAGTGACCTGCCATGTGCTTTCCATGGACCAGAGTGGTCACTATGGAAAGTAGCCCATGAACTGCCTTGAAAAAGCCAGGCCTGACAAAAGCTTGCCAGGGAGAAGTGACCTCAACAGCAAGAATCTTTGTGAGGTGTACCCGAAGCCTGAAGTTTCTGCATTTCCAAGGCAGAAACATCAATAGCAGATTGCAGTGGCATTATTCAAGCAAGACCTTAACATTTCTATATCTCTTCTCCTCTCCCCACTCACCCTAGAAGGACCAGAAGAATCAGAGCTAAGAGAAGACAAAAGGCAAAGAGAAAAAAGCAATCCATATCTCCTTTCTCCCTATAGGCTTCTGGCTCAGGCCAGAAGATTTGTGGAAAAGAGAGAATATTTCAGTTGAATGAGAAACTGAAGCTTTGATTTAGATCCCAAAGGTCTTTTCTGTGTAGGAAACTGTCAATGTCAGAAATTGACTGGAAGTTTGCCAGTTTCGTTCTGTGGGGGAAAGGGCCATTTGGCATGAGTCAGAAAAAGCTGCTTCTTTGTTCACCACTCAATGCCCAGATCATTTAATAAACCTGTTATGATCTTTAATGTTTCCTGGATATATTTTCCCTCCTGGTATGTTTTATATGCTTAAAAGGGTTCTTAAGAAATTTTTTGTCCCCTGGCACAGTGTCCCCCAAAGAAGGCTGCTACTCTTGTATTTCTGCCACATATTTGCCTTATGCATTCATTCGTTCATTTTTCAATTTAACAATTATTTATTAATATCTTACTATGAATAAATAAAGGTAGTAAGAATGGCATAGTGGTTAAAGGCATGGGCTTTTATAATCATAATTTTCCTGGTTGGAGTCCTAGTCCTCTGAAAACCTAGCCAGATACTTAACCTTTTGGTACTTCAATATCCTTATTGGGAAAATGTAAATAATAATGTTGTCAACATTAAAGGAGATAATCCATGCAAAAACTTTCAAATGCTTTCTTCTGGATCACAAAGACTCAGAAGCAGCTAAGACCAAAAGGAACTAAGAGAAGAGTGTTTTAGGCAGAGGGAACAGTAAGGGCAACCATCCAGGTGAGGCAATTGGTTTTGTCTGTTAGAAGAAAAGAAAGGCTTGTGTTGCTGTTTATTAAACCATTCCCCCAAATTTAAATGTTTTAAAACAGCTGCTATTAATTTGGCTCACCTTTCTATGAGACAGCAATTTGGCCAAGTTGAGATGGGCTATACTTCTCGTCTCACCTGGACTCAGTCATGCTTCACTGGTCAGCTGCTGGGTCTGCTGAGGGCTTCTTGATCTTGGACTGCCTCAACTGCGATAGAGCGTCTCTGCTCCAGATGGTCTCTCATCCTCCAGGAGGCAACCATCATGGTGTCTGGGCAGTGACCCAACATACTAGAAGCAGCACACTACGCCTCCTGATGCCTGGACTCAGAATGGACACAACATCACTTCTACTGTATTCCTTTAGTCAAAGGCCAACTTAGATTCATGGGGTAGGGAAACAGGCTTCATTTCTTCATGGGAGAAGCTTCAAAGTCACATTGCAAAGAGTCATGGATCCAGAAAGGGTAATACTTGGGCTTATTCTTGCCATCTATACCACAGTTGCTGATGCAGTGAATGCAACGAGAGAGAAGGGCAGTAGCCAGATGAGTCAAAGCATAGGAAGAGTCTTTTTACCAAGTGCAGCATAAGTCACTGGAAGCTAGTGTGTTTCAAGTTTTTGAAATATTACTTAGGGATCCTATATAGGTAATAGGTTACAAAGGGCAAGAGCAGAAACAGAGTGATCATTTAGAAGTAATTGCAGTAATAAAGGTCTTATTTGATGGTGTCTTGGATAAGTAGCTGGGGAGCTGGAAAAAAATCAGTTAAATCAGGAAATATATAATAGAACTGATAGGACATGCTGATGTATTAACTATAGGGGGCTATGGAAAGAGAGGAATCAAGCATGACACCTAGAGCTTTACATACTGGGTAAGTTATAGTACTGATTCTAGTCCCGAGGCTGGCAGGCTCAAGATCTAGGAACAGCCAATGTTTCAGTTCAAGTCTAAAGGCAAGAAAAAAAATGATGTCCCAGCTAAAAACAGTCAGGCAGAATAGTCAGCCCTTCGTCTCTTCAGTTCTTCAGCTGATTGTATGGAGCCTGCCCACATAATGGAAGGCAATCTGCTTTACTCGGTCTACTGATTCAAATGTTAATCTCATCCAGAAAAACCCTCACAGACACATCCAGAGTAGTGTTTGACCAAATGTCTGGGCACTCTGTGGCTCAATCAAGTTGAGAATAAAATTAATCATCATAGGTCTCATGGGAGAAAAGGAGAAAACTGGAAAAGAAACAAGCCCAGGTGCCTTGTCTTTACTAGAATACTCTCCCCTATTTTGCCATTGGTACAGCTGGCTGAGAGCTTTCCCATGTAGGATCCAAGGACAGTACAGTGTCAGGACAAAGTCATTGCTCATTACTCATCCAACCTCCATGCTTGACTTATTGCTTCATCTCAAATATTGACGTGATTGGATATTAGTATATTATTATAATTATACAAGTCTCTTTACCTGTCTATAATGTTAGACTTATCCCACAGAAACAAATGCTTCTACTCAAAATGTGCTAGTTGATAGCTATGACATGGATGATGTCCCAAAGATACAGTCATCTAAAAATATACCAGATATCCAGAATAAATCAGATAAAGCTAAGCCCCACAATACACTTAACTCAAATTGCATGTCCCTCCAGGCCATAATTATAAGCCTGAGGGTCAAAGATGTTCTGCCTACCCATCCAAGTCCACTGGGACCTATAACCAACAGGTCAACTTTGTCAGGCTTCCCACCAGGGAGGGGCTCTCAGAAAATCAATAATATACTTGTTTCCACCTGAAGATGGCTTTTGCCACTTAATCCATACTTTTTGCTCACTTTCTTTTCTAATCAACTCATAGTTTCGTGACACCGGCCTTTGATACCTTGTTCAAATACGTCTTGATTAGAAGAAATTACACAGCCTTCTGAGCACTACCGTGGAAACTAGCGGTTTATATCACTCCACCCAGTTGAATCAGAGGCAAACCACAAAGCTGTTTGGATCAGTTTCAGAACTTTTCTTTCCAACCATGGATGTCACTGAATTGATTTGAGCATGCCTTTGCTATGACCACATCATTACGTGATGGCGACATCATGAACTCATTTTGCAGCATCGTTACTATAGCCACACAAACAAGCATCCCAGCCACTGTGAGTAAACCGCTGTACTTCAGCATCTGAATACCCATCTGAGAACCTCTTCTGATCCAAAACCCGCAACAGTCTAGTTCCCTAACTGACATCCCTTCACTGATTTTCTTGGGTAAGTAGCTTTCAAGACTACCTGAGAGATTAAAAGAAAAGAGAAAGGATTTCTCCTCAAAAGGTGGAGTGCTCAAGACTAATGACACTACATTCTTATCTACCATGTTTTACCCCATATTTGTCATACCCAATAAAGTACATTCCATATCATTTGCTATTTTCAAATATTCTATCCTTTTTTCATCACAGTACAAGGAATTCTTGGAGCAAAGTATATACAGATTAGGAAAGTCATAGGTAATGACTCTTACATGACTTATTTCATCTTGATGAAAGTTTAAACATTAGGTAAGTCTCTTTCAGAGTCTTCCTTTTCAAATCTGTCAGTCAATCATCACAGTGATAGAGAGCTCCAGGAAATTGAAAAGATATTAAACATGGTTTTTGTGATCAAGACCCATAATCCAATTAAGAGAATAAAACGTGTTTTCATGAAAAGTTACATTTTCATGAACAGTACAAGGTAATACACTCTAACTCAGAAAAGACCAGGAAGACCTTAGTCTAAAGTGATTAGGACTGGGTAATGTGAATAGATGAGATGGGGTCTGTGTCTTAAAAATTAGCCCTGATTGAATCAATGGCAGAGGAGGGTAGATATCCACAGAATTACAGTACAGGTAGCATGGCTTGGCAGGCAAATTTCCACACAACAGATGGCTGCTCTAAGAATTCATCTATTCATTTATTAATCCAGTAGTCCAATAAATTTTTTACTGAATGCATTTAATATACTAGACACCATGCTGAGTGGGTACAGGGAATACAAGTGTGAACCAAATAGAAATAACCCAGCCCTTAGGGACCTTACATTTTAGTGGAGAAGACAGAAGCTAAACAAGTTTGCTAATTAATAAATTACATATTGTGTTAACTGTCAGAAAGGAAAGAAGCAGAGTTCTATACGACTGGGCCGTTGGGAGGCGCGTCACAAGGAGAGCGAGGAGAAGAGCATTCCAGGAGAGGGAACAGCATACGCGAAGCCTCTGTGGTGCAAAGACCCCAGTGTCTGACGGTAACAGTAGACTGGTGTGACTGCAGTTCATAAGGACAAACAGGGATTAAAGGAGCACAAAGTGAGATTGCAGTGTTGGGCACAGCCCAGACCTTCCGTGGGGTTGGGTCTTGTACAACATGCTAAGGAGCTTGGTTTTTATTCTGAGTAATTGGAACACACTGGAGTATTTTAAGCCAGAAAGTGACATAATGAAATTATGTTTAAGGAAATCACTTACGCTGAAGTCAAGAAACCAATTATGTGATTCCTGCCAACTTCCAGAAGAGAGATGCTGACTTTTTAGGTGGTTTTCAGAAAAAAGGCCATTATTTTGGTGTTAGAAGGGATCCTTGACAACATTCCAAGGGAAGATTCACGCATTTTTATTCTTATGGGAAATATCTATGTCTGTAGGCACAGAGAGGGAGCAGTGGGGAGGGAGAATTGTGAGATAAAAGAGGCACAAAAGGAAAAATTAAAAGAATAAAATCCTGAAGGGCACAGAGATGCCAATTGGAAGGGGTAGCCCCAGAAAAGAGGATCCTTCTTACTCTGAGATAGTTGGGAGGAAGATAGATATCCGGCTGAGGAGAGAAAGCATGAGTCTGTGGTGCATCCAGGAAGCAGAATGTCGTGACTGTCGTGTTCCAGGACATTCATCCATTTCTTATCTGGCACTCAACTGGCCTTTGATGAGGTAGAAAGGCTCATTGTTGTCCCAGAAGAAGGTGTCAGAATATGCTAAAGGTCAGTGGACCAGGACCATCAAGAGTTTGAAGAGGGCGATATAATCAGATGGTGAGGATTGAAAAGGGAAGGGATTGTGAAGGAACTGTGGTGGGATAACCTTCTAGAAGCACAGAGGAGAGCAGAGAGCTTGACAGCTCAACTCCTCTCCATTCCCAGTGTGTCCAGAAATATGGAAAGGAGATGTTCCATAAGAGATAAGCTCCAAAAAGTGAAGTCAGCATGGCCTGGCCAGGGGTGGATGGGGAGAGGAGCCCAGAACCAGAAATGATAGACCTGACTCAAGGCGGAGCGTCTAAGGCCACATCCAGACTCTTTCCACGAGGAGAAAACCATGGTGAGAGCTTTTGCCCGGAGCAGTTATTGCAAGTACCAGGATCAAGTGAGTTTGGAGATTTGCAAATAAAGTAGCATTAGCTTGAGGGGTCTTATGAGTAATAATGGAGAATTTAGCTACCGGAGTTTATGAAACTGATCGATCCTAAATTCCCTTTTGAAAATTGCCATAATTGCCTCAATACGACTCTGACTTGGGTAGCAGTTCGTCTCATTCTGGCAAGAAAAAAAAGTAAGCCAAACAAGATAGGGGCTCCAAAATTGTGCTCCCAGTGCTGGGCTGTTTATTTTTGCCAACACTTGGATTCTTCTGAGCTCTCTCTCTCTCTCACCAATTTTTCAAGCCCTATTTCTTCCCATTTCTGTCCCCAACTTTCCTATTCCCTAACAAACTGGAACTAGCACATCTCTCTGGAGAGAAGCCAGGTCCCCACGTCCTCATTGCGGGACGGCTGTTTTAGAAAAATA
Source organism: Equus quagga (assembly GCF_021613505.1). NCBI lineage: Eukaryota > Metazoa > Chordata > Mammalia > Perissodactyla > Equidae > Equus > Equus quagga. Next base: position 4,320,260 of record NC_060274.1, on the reverse strand, counting down.
GCACATCTGTGACTTGATTACATTTCATGGCCCTGAAACCACAGTGATTTGTGGGCAAAGGGGTTTTACTACAGCTTTAGCTGATGATCACTCTCAGTAAGGGGGAAATAAATTGGCTCAATAAAGATTTTTGAGCAAAATATCTTGCTGGGAGAATCCAGGCTTGACATTAAGGAAATAGCAGCTTAGGTCCACAACTCACCAATTGGGACATCTCCTCAAAGGCTCCAGTTAAGGGATTTGCAGAGTCAGGGTACCGTCTCAGTTCTAGTTTATAATGTCTTTTAATCTTCTGCAGCGTCTTTGGAACTTAGTCATTCTTATAACAACGCTATTTCATCTAGTCTAAAAATGTGGCTTTTCTCACATGTTACAAGATGGGTACAAATCAGAATGCCATACAGGCTGTGTAGTGGTTCCGGCAGTGTGTGGCTCTATTAAGGAGAGTCAATTTAGTACTGGAAAAAGGAAAGGACCAAATTAGAATCGCGGCTGGCAGAAATAGTCTCCCATCTGGCACTGTAATTACATGCTACCTTGACCTGCAGCAGTCCTTGCTGCTTCGAGCACTAAGATCCCTTTCAGGGGGTGGAGGGGAAAGACACAAGATTTGGAAAAGATGTTGTTGAGAACATCCTCTTTCTCTTTTGGAGAAATAAGCTGTATAAAATTTATTTCCATATGGCTCTCTCTTTTATAGTGAAATGAAACTTCCAGTCACTAAATGAATGTGACCACTTTATGGCCGGCATAAACAGACAGGGTCTGTATGCTTATTTTTGCTCATGACATCAGACGTTATTTCAGCCGGGACACTGTTTCAGTACCCTCTCTGGCGACCTCGTTCCTGAGCTTTTTTTTCAAAGGGTCAGTCTTAGTTGCTGCTGACATGCGGCATTTTCAAAGACTCAAAGTGGTCTTTATTACAACCCTTGACTTCACCTTCTATGCCAACAGGAAATTTTATACAACTCTGATCTCTCCCATTGTAACAGTGCCAGGAAGTGGTGCTCTGGCGTGGTTTGAGACTGCCACCTACTGGCCAAATATATTCTGGTCCCCTTCTTTTATTTTTTTCTGTTCTAACACTTAGCATTTTCTCTAATCCATAAAGATTTAGCTTTTATCTTTCTCCTTAAAGCCACAACAGCTCAGACTTATAATTAAATAAAATCACCATTTGGATCTCGGCTAGTCAAAATCTGCAATATCTTGCCACTTAGGGGTGAAATCATTGAGGCAAGACACAAGCCCTGTTTTTACGGTCAAATGCAAGACTGTGCTACCATCAGTCTTTTCTCAGGCCCTGCCCCAGCATTCGTCCAGACCAGCTAACGACCAAGGCCTTCCCTCTGCCATTTTGTCTCGGCCTCCATATTGTCCCAACCATGACTGGATCCTGAATGAAACTTAATTCACCTCAAAGGGCTGTGCATTCACAGGCAACCAAATAAACGGATTGCTTTTAAACAGAAATGACACTGATTGCCGCTAAATATAACGAGTGCCTTATGTACATTTCATCGGAACCACAAGCTCAAATTAGCCTGTCAGAATTTCGCAATGCCTGATGCCAGCGTGTCAAGTGACACAATTAGCTCAAGAGAATAAAGAAAAGGCTTGTCACAGCCCTCATCCTGTCTCTTCTCTGAGTTCCATCCCCTGATTTAGTTCAAATTCTTTTCATACTTGAAGTGTGCTTGCGTATGCGTGTGTGTGTGTATATGTGTGCGTGTGTGTGTTACCCTTCAAACTTCAAAACAATCACACAGTGAAGAGTTAGGGTAAATCAGTATATTTTTTATAAAAGCCCAAATGCTTTCTTTTCCCTTTTACTTCCTTTCTGAAAATGAGAACTTATCAAGGGCCAAATCCCAGCCCTTTGGGAGAAAAACAAAGTGTGCTGAAAAGAAAGACGTAAAAATCACATTGAACCTGGAAAGATCAAAGCTTTAGGAATACTGACCCAGCATGACTAAACAGCACCGAATGCGAGGGCTGCAGGACTACCAAGAGTCAGCACTTCTCAGATGGACAGAGAACAGAAATAAGTTTGTATTTAATGCTGAATCAGAAGAAGGGTCCCTTTGGTGCCATGTCCTGCCTCCAGCAGCAGTGAGGATGACACTGGATCCTTTGGAAAAAAGCTGCAACACGTATGACTCGCAAAGGAACGGCTGGAGCAGACTAACCCAACAGAGCTGGGGAACGTTTCCCAAAAATGCACATCCACTCCCGCAACGAGATTTAGGATTGTTTCACATTCTAATCCCAAGGAATGTGAAGAGAGCTCTTTAAATGTGGGAGGAATGTGCCCCAAAGATGCACCTGCCACAGAATCACACAGACTTGAATGAGCTCTGCACCACTTTTTACCAGCCTCAAGGCCACGGCAGGGGAGTCCATACGTTCCAGAAAGCCGGGCAATCCCACCCAACCTGCCCTGAGACTGAGAGGAGGGGAGGCAGAGACCAAGCCCAGGCCTCTGCCCTGGGAGTCAGCATAAGGGATGCACGTGCCTCAAGGGCTTAAAACATAAATTTTCTATCAGCAAATTATGAAGACTTCCCCTTTTGTCTCTAAAGGCTGCTTCTCCCAGGCTGTGTCAGTCAGAGTTCTCCAGAGAAACAGAACCAGTAGGAGAGAGAGAGACAGAGAGAGAGACTTATTCTTGGCTTACAGGATTGTGGGGTTTGGCAAGTTCAAAGTCCATGGGGCAGGTAGGCAGGCTGGACACTCAGGCAGGAGCTGCCATTGCCGCCTTGAGGCTGGATTCCTTCCTTCTCCAGGAAACCTGTTTTCATTCTTCAGGCCTTCAACTGATTGGATGAGGCCCACCTGCATAATGGAGGGTAATGTGCCTTACTTAACCTCAAATGACTCTAAATATTCATCAGTTCTACAGAATACCCTCACAGCAACATCCAGACTGCTGTGTGACCAAACCACCAGGCATCACAGCCCAGACAAGCGGACATGTAAAGTTAACCACCACACGTGCCATCCAAGACGACTCCGGGTGCTTCCCCTTCTAGTTACCTACATACTAAATATAAAGCTATGCCTCCCTCATATCATTTAAGATTCTATAATATTTAAATCCTGGTTTACAATATAACTAAGTCCATTCTGTGATTTTTTTTCTCCCCAGACTTTCAACCTTTCCAGTCTGTCTTTCTTACCTCACATCCGGCTTTGGGAGAGTTGGCACTCCTTCCACATGTCTGAGAGGTCAGTTGTCCTTCTTAGTCAGGCCAAGAGGCTCAAGTGTCTGCCTGCCTGGAGAAGCTGCCCAGGAGAGCACAATGCAGGGCCGCAAGTGGGCTCTCCGCCTTGGGTCAAATACTCGCAGCCAATGGTGTGCATGACCCCTCCACCCTCAGGGCCTGGCTCTCTTCCTCACCACTTCCAAACCGCCAGCCAAACACGCCACTGTGGCCAGTGACATACTAGTGTCTGAATATAGACTCTGAATAGAAATCAACAAGTACAACCTGGTCTGCTTGTTTGGTTTTCTTTTTTTTAATTCCCAAGAGAGAGAGAAAAAAAATGTGAGCCAGCCCTGATGGCCTAGTGGTTAAAGCTTGGTGTTTTCACTCCTTCGGTGTCCACGTTCATTTCCCGGTCACGGAACCACACCACCCATCTGTCAGTAGCCATGCTATGGTAATGGCTCATATAGAAGAACCAGAAGAAACTACATCTATACACAACTATGTACTGGGGGCTTTTGGACGGAAAAAGAAGAAGAAAGGAGGAAGATTGGCAACAGACGTTAGCTTAGGGTGAATCTTCCCCTGCAGAAAAAGTCAATAAAATAAATAAATGTATCAGTCTCCCCAAATGTCTCTCACCCATCACTGTGGAAAGGGCCCCCTTAGCGTCTGGGATCCTGAGCTCTGATGATGGCAGGTGGCCCAGGTAGCAGGCTTGGCTGGGCCTGCCCACAGGCAGCATGAGTACCCCACTGTGAGATCTCCACTTCAGGGATCACAGATTTGCCCTCTGTACCATTTCAACCCAACGCCACTGGCAGACCACAGGAAAGCCTCAGCTGCAGGGTCTCAATCTCCTGGCCTATGGGGGCTGCCACACCCCTGCAGGAGAGAACAGAGTGACAGAAGTTCCAACCACACAAGGATGCAGAGCCCACAGGCTGAACCAGCCCAAGAGGGACAGAAGACAAGCTGGGCTGTGGCAAGCAGAGGGACAAGGGGTGCAGCCCACTGTAGCTTACACCCAAGAGGTGCCACCCACAGACCTCGTCCCCGAGGCTTCTCAGAGGACACCTGGCACAGTCTCAATAACCCATCACCATCAGAGGTGCTACAGGAGATTGGCCAACGAGAGAGGATGCCCCTCCTCCCTCACCCCTAGCCAGAACAGAGTGCGGGGTGACCACGCCTACACTGACATTCCCACTCACACAGCAGGTGCTTTTTAAAGGATTTATGGGGGGGTGGCATCATGAGACCAAAATCCAAGCGGTGTAGTTAATGCTCTTCTGGAATCACACAGCCAGTCGGGGGGCAACAACAGCAGTGGTTGGATGCTGTCATCCTTCCGGCTTAAAGACCACGGTCTGCAGGTCCATCTGGATGTGGGAGCCAGGGGTTAGTGACAAGCATTGCTCAAAGCACTAACAAAATAAATAAACACTGAAATTATGTACAAACAAGATTAGTTGTGCATACTGGATTAAAGATAAAGAACCATGAGAGTGGCGTGTCCGAACAGGAAGGAACAAAGACTTCAGAATTCCTGACTTGCTCCTAGGGACAAAGTAGTACCAGCAGCCAACCAGGACATGAGAACCACTGTCCGTGAACAGTCTGGTCGGGAGACCAGCATCACGAAGAGCAGTCATGATGGCAACTGTGGAGCTTAAGACTGAGCAGACTGTGGGTCTAACTTCCAGAAAGCAAATCACTCTGGTTAGTAAAATGGACATTATGCCATAAAATTTTTTAAATAATTATTATTTTTTACTTGGGGGTAGATAGACCATATTCTCTAGCATATTTCTTTCTTTATGATTTTTATTTTTGATTTGTATTTCTAACAGCTTTGTTGAGCTATATTTAATATAGAGTCTGCTGCACACATTTAAAGTGTATAATCTGATAATTTTGACAAGTTTATACACCACAATCAAGGTTGTAAATATAAATACATATGAATATACATATATGTACATAAAGTTTCTTTCTGTTCCTTTAAAATCCTTCCTTCCAGGGGCTGGCCCCGTGGCCGAGTGGTTAAGTTCGCGCGCTCCGCTGCAGGTGGCCCAGTGTTTCGTTGGTTCGAATCCTGGGCGCGGACATGGCACTGCTCATCAGACCACGCTGAGGCAGCGTCCCACATGCCACAACTAGAAAAACCCACAACGAAGAATACACAACTATGTACCGAGGGGCGTTGGGGAGAAAAAGGAAAAAATAAAAAAATCTTAAAAAAAAAAAATCCTTCCTTCCTGCCCCTCCCACTTGACCTCCATCCCCAAGAACCACTGATCTGTTTTCTGTCCTTATAGACGAGTTTGCATTTATAGAATTTTATATACGTGAAATCATGCAGTATGTACCTTTCTTTGTTCTATTTCTGTCACTCGCCATCCTTCTTTTGGAATTCATTCATTTGTAGCCCGTATCCATAGTCTAGTCGTTTTCCTTGTAAGGAAGCATTCCATTGTATGGATATGCCACATTTTGTTTATCCATTCATCTACTGATGGACGCTTGGGTTTTTTCCCAGTTTGGGACTATTGCAGATGAAGCTGCCAAGAACACTTGTGTACAAATCTTTGCACAAACATGAGCTTTCATTTCTCTAGAGTCAATACCTAAGAGTAGGATCCGTGGCTCCCACGGAAGGTTTACGTTAAAGTTTTTGAAAAACCGCCAAACTCTTTTTCAAAGTGACTGTATCATTCCTACAGTCGCACCAGCAGTGTGTGAGTTCCAGATCCTCACATCTTTGTCAACACTGTGTGGTCATTCTTTTTATTGTAAGATGTCCCAGTAGGTGTGTCTCATGGTGGTTTTATTTTGCATTTCCCTGAAGTCTAGCAGTGCTAAGTATCTTTTTGTGTGTTTATTTGCCATGGTTTCATTGATTTTTCTCATTGATCAATGTCATAATCAACCATTAATAACATTTTTGGCATTACTATCACAATTTGTCATTTGTTTGGCATAGTGCTCAACGTGCGGCTTTCTTGCTATCTTTACATTTACTTGTGAAACACACAGCATGTTATTAATAGTCAATCAATTGTAAGACAACTCTTCTAGATAAAAATGAACCAAAATAAATGTTTAGAGTTTTATATCCAAATCCATTTGAGAGATAAACTTTTCATACATCAATTTATCACAGAAAAATTTGTGCTTTCATTTAGGAAATAAATTTATTTTCTCACAAAAGTCAGTTTAAATTTAATAAGCATTATTTTTAAATCACTTGGACAAAGCATTCAGCAACTCTTATATTGCACCTAACTTTAAAACTTTTTAAGCATAATTTCCAAGTTCAAGGGTTTTTAATGCAGATTTTTAAAAAAATACTTTTCTGCCAATATTTATACTTTACCTCACTTATATATATAACTGTCACTTTTACAATATTTAAACGTTCCATTCTTACTACTCTTGTTACTATCATAGTTTTTGAAAGCTAATTTCATCAGTGTAAAAGAATAAATAAGCAAATTTCATTGGCTAAGTATTTGAATATGTGTATCCCATGTATATATGTGTTTGGATATGTGAAAGAAAGGGAAATAAAAAGGAAGTTATCTTTCCTTTTAAAAATTTGATTATAAATATGTAAATTCAGTAAAGTAGACATTACACGTTTGGAATTCTCTACTAGTACACTATACAAAAAAAATTACATTTTTCCTAGCCATATAAAAGGTCAAATAAACACTCATAATTGCAAAACATCTCAGTTATGCCAACAATCTAACAAGCAATAAATATTCACATTTCCGCAATATGCCTTTTGGCTTCTCATCTGTAAGCTATTAGTCCTCTCCTCTAATCACACTGCTTAAAAATAAAGTTAGTATTGAGAAGCTCTTAAGATGTCCCTTGGCTACAGCTAAATATTTTCCTTATAATAATGCAAAATTTTCTGGCAAAGTTGAGAAATGAACTGTTCACAAATGAAATACAATGAAGTCTTCACAGGAAAACATTAAGGTAGTGAAAACAAAGAGAATTAGAGAAAACGATGAAAAGCAAATAATGTGTCAGAAATTGAAGAAAGAATTTAGTTAGGTAAAAATGAATCTGTGGGAGGAGAAGCATAAGAAGAAAAGGCTCCAGTATATTTTGAAAGTTAGGCAAACACTAACAATTAAACAGAATTTCCATTGCCCCATTCTTAAGTTAAAGGACCAGCCCAGCCCACAGCCTGTGCAGAACCATTTGTCACACAGATCTGCTAGAAGCCAATTCTTCATGTGTTATTTGTCTTCCCACAACCAAATCAGTTGGGGGCACCCAATGAACCATTTTTTTTTCTAGAAATTACCAAAGGCATGTGATGACAAGACAGTTCCCCCAAAACCTAAGAAAATAAAAGGCACAAAGAATATACCAGCAACCGAATACTAATTACATGTAAATGAAACATGGAAATATTACAATAAATGCTTGAGGTGACATTAGTATGCATCATCATACATACCAAATTGCTTTGTAGACAAACATGCCTGTCTAGTTGAGGGAACAGAATACATTTTTTTTTTGGCCATGATGTTAAATAATTAACAGACATAATTAATATTTTGATAGAATGAGCAAAATTCCTTTAAAACACTAACATTCTCTGAAGATCATTAAGGAAGTAAATCCGCTATTGTGTTTAATTACTTATTTTTAAATAGCTGGAGCCAATTTTCCTGGTCATATTTCATTTAATCACATTTTTGTCTTTTGGCTTCAACTCAGAAATACAGAAAGCCTCTTAATTTCTTGACCTTGTAAGCTGAAGATCAAATTTTGTCTAATTCTGCTTGAGATTTTTGCCCAAGTCCTTTTTTTAAAAGTGGCAAATTTGCAAAATATTAGAAAAGAATAAAGAAAAACATTCACCTATAAGCTCTCTCTGAGAGATGAGAGTTTTACTTTTCCAATTATTACATAATCCTCTAAAACATGATTTTCAGTTGCTTCGCTACATTCTATTGTATGAAAAAAGATTTATCTAATACATCTCTTCTTAAAAAACAACACACGGTATTTAACATCATCCTTGCAATGTATGTATGCCCATCTCTCATCACTTACAAAAGAGAAATTCCTAAAAGTTAACTTACAGAGTCAAAACTGTGCACACTGTTTAAGCTTTGAATATGCGTTGTAAATTGCTCTCCAGAATATTTGTACTAATTTACAAGGTTACCAGCAACATTTGGCATACTCTTTTTAAGCACCTTACTGGTTTGCTTAATAGAGTATCATATATACTATATCTGCTATAGCTCAAAGCTAAATATGTTTGTATCCACACCTGGAATGGCAAATGCATATGGCGTGTGCCATTCACCATCCCACCCCTGCACCAAGGGGGACATTTCTAATCAAGCATAAGCAAAGTTCTTTGTGTTGAAGTTGGACTCACCTTCAAAACTTTTCTCAAGATAGTTCTCCAGACAGCCACTCCCAATGGATAAGAGCTGGTGCTCAAGACATCTACCTAGACTGCGCTCTCTGGCACTTTACTGTAATATTTGTGGCTTCCTGCTTGAGGGACATCACCTGGTTGAGACAGACAGACAGACTACGCTATTTGCATATAAATGTACATATATTACTCTACTGTATGATTATACTAATTATATGCATCCATGTATATTCATTAGTATTTGTATATATGCATGCATAATTATTCAATTATGAAGCAACCAAGACTAATGTTCTGGCATGACCTACCAATGCTTTCCTACAGGAATAAAAAGGTAAAACTACAACTCAAAGATCTTAAGGGTTATGGTCCAGGTTCTCTTTCTCCTTGATGCTTCTGGGCCTACATCATTGGTTGGTTTTCCATGAGCTGTTACTCCATTTAGGTTTCTCACGCCAATCAACGCCCCTTGTTGATTCACACAAGTCCCTTTCTTTTGTTGGTGAGAATACAAGTCTAGAAAGCATGTGATCGTCATGTGATTGGCGCAAGCCACTCTGTGGCCTTGGAGTATATATACAGTGATGTTTCTCTTAATCTTTTCACTTAATTTCTCAGGACTCTATCTTTCTTAATTGCAGAAAATTTGGAAGCTCCAACTTTAGCTCCACCTCCCTTAATTGCCTTGGAAGCCCGGAATTTATTCAGTCCAAAGGGGTTGTGGAGTAGGGCGAGCAGAGAGGGGAGAGACATTCTTTCCACAGGAGGCTTAGGCAAAATTGCTACTCATGCCATTGCTTCTTGCTATTGATCTTGGATCTGGCATAACCCACAACACCCGTCAGTCTGGGGTGACCCTGCTAGTCCATGTGTTTTCTTGGGGTAAGAAGGTCTCATCCCTCAAGACTCTGACCCTAAGATCTCACCAGCTGAGCCTAAGATCATGGCTCTGGCAGCAGCTCCTTCTGGTTATATGCAGACAATTTCTCAGTATGAAAGCCAGCCCTGGGAGGACTGGATCAGAGCTGGATGTCCACCACCTCACGGAGCCAAAGCCAGCTTCCATTTTCTCTCTAGAGACCGTCCTCCAAGAAGTAGAATAGCTTTTCTTCTAAATCCTCTAAAAACAAAGCATTTGGCTACGCACCTTTCCACAGATAATTGAAACTATTTGCCTCACCCTTCCATTCTAAGAAAATTATATCCTCATAATTTATAGGCAATTTCATCCAGGCGGCATATCGAGGACCTGGGATTCTCTCATTAAGAGAAAAATACAAATCAAACTTTTGGAAGGACACCCTTTGAATCAGGCACCCCACTACATTAGCATCATTAAAATTTAGTCTTTCAGATATGAATGTAATTCTTTTTATTTTCTCTTGCTTTAGCTAATTCGCTTCTCATTCGTTGCTCAAAAATTTGTAAACTGTGGCACATTTAGAAGGTCTGTAAAAATCCCCAGGGAAGACACACTCTGAAGAATTTTTTTTCTAAAAATCACCGTGGTGCTATTTTGAGAAATTTTGTTGTTGTTGTTTAAATCTCTTCAAATCAAGGAGACATGAAAAATAACTTCTTAGTTGAATATTGCAATTTGTCTTACTAGCTGTTTCCTAAAACCACACATGACCAAACTCCTCCTTTCTGGCTACAGAAGCTAGGGTTATTTTTGGTGCTTTGTTATGTGTCTTAGTTCTTGTTGTTGTTTTCTCTTTAAACATTTCATTCCCTCTCGAATGTGGGCTGGAGATGACTGACCTGCTATCATGCAAAATAATTGCTGGTGTGGCGACAGCAGGAGCTGGCAGAAGAGGAGATGGTATTCTGTGCCAGATGAAGGACAAGGCTCCATTGTAGAAATTCTCCCCCTGCCTTCCGCTGCCCTCCCCTCTCCTCCTCCATGGTGGCAGCAGGTGTGAAGGAAGACCTCTGGGGACAGCAAGCCAGTGATTGAAGTATTCCAAGACAGAGCTTCAATTATAACGCAGCCTCTTGACCCAGCTGCTGAAGGCCTTGTAAGAAGAGAAGCTCGGTGTATATTGAGTCAAATCATTATCACATGCATCTCAAAAATTCTGATTTTATAAACAAGCAAAAGTGTCTGTCAAGTGCTGCCCGGCCATGATAAAGTCTGCCTGTCTCTACATTGATGCTTCCTGAGGAATTTGCTTAGCATTGAAATGAATAAAAATGTGAATACAACAGAAGTGCTCTGTGCACAGTTCTTCGAGTGGACAAGGCGTGGCTGGGAGTTCTGGTTGAATGGATAGCACGGTCCCTCAGCCTGCAGCCTCATAGAGATGTTTGCCATCCAAAATGTCAAATAATCATTGGCAGAATCATAGCAATATTCTAAGCATAATTCTGAATCTCGAGTGGAGCATTTTAAAACGTTATGAAGTGGGCTGCCCTGCCATCTTGTGGCTAATCCAAAGAAAAACTCCCTTTTCAAAGTTGACACACAAAATTTGATTTTTGTCATTTGAGAGGATGGTGTCCATATTTCAAGGAATGTTCTAGAGAATTGAAATAAGAAGAGAGGATGGCAGGAACCTTCAAGTTAGCCAACTTCAACCACTCTCATGGTGGTTACTGAACCCTTATTTGGAACTCTCAATTAAATTCATGAGAAACATTTTGCTAATCAAATTTATTTATTCACATATTTTGAGTGTATGGTTCAATGAGTTTTGACAAATGTAACAAAAGTGTTACTACCCCCCCACACACAGATACAAATTTCCATCACCCCTGAAGTTTCTCTCACGCCTTTTGGCCAAACCACCTCCCTTTCCACCACCAATACCAGCCCTAACCACTGGTTATGCCAGCTCTAGAATTTTCTATAAATTGAATCACACATCTTCTCTTTGTTTTCTGACTTCTTTCACTCCACCATAAGGATTTGAGATTTATCCATGCTGCATGTACCAGTAAGTTAACCCTTTTTATTGCTGAGTAGTATTTCATTGTATAGCTATATCACATATGTTTATTCATTCATTAGCTGGTGGATATCTAGGTTGTTCCAGTTTGGGGCAATTACAAATAAGTTAGTCTGAATGTTTGTATGAAAGTCTTTGTGTGGACATACATTTTTCATTTCTTTTGATAAATGCCTAGGAATAAATTCACAGGGTCATATTGCAAGTATAAAATAACTTTATCAAAAGATGCCACATCTTCTTCCAAGATGGTTATGTCATTTTCTATTTCAGACAGTAATGTATGACTGTATCTGTCACACCACATCCATGACAATTGATAATGCAAGCCTATATCATTTTAGCTAACCTGGTAGGTGTGCTGTAGTGTCTTGCTGTGGTTTCAATGCGCATTGTCTTGGTTACTAATGATAAGCATCTTTCCATATGTAGGTTGGCTATATATATATATATATATATATGTAATATTCACTTGTGAAGTGTCTGTTCAAATCCCTTACCCATTATTTAATTTAATAAAATCTTACTATTATTGAGTTGTTGGAGCTCTTTATATATTCTGGATATTAGTCCTTTGTTGGATATATATATTGGGAGTCCTCTTCACTCATTCTATGGATTGCCATTTGATTTTAATGATTTAGAGTCATTGCACCATCTTGATGAATTGACCCCTTCACTATCATGAAATGCTTGTCATTACCTTGGTCATTTTCCTTATTTTAGCATCTTCTTTGTCAGATATCAGCATGACCATACCAGCTCTCTTTTGATAGCATTTGCATGGAATAACTTTAACCCATGTCAATATATTTAAAGAGGGCTTCTGGCAGACAGAATTTGGTTGAGACTTGTCTCTGTCCAATGTGCCTTGTCATCGGAATATTTGAGTGATTTTTATTTATTTCAATTCATCGATGTAGTCAGGTTTACATATACAAGCCTGCCATTTGTTCTATAATTGTTCCATATGCCCATTGGCCCTGTTTTGCCCTTCTCCATGGCTTTTCTTGGATTCATATTTTTTGCCTTTATGTTTTAGACTTTTAGTGGTTGCTCTAGACTTTATAGCTTGCATCTTTGTGTAATCATAGTCTGGCTTCAAATAATATCGCTTACGGGGTTAAACCTTAAAGCAAGATGCTCCGTTTCCACTTCTGTGCTTTGCACCCCTGTGCTTTTGAACTCCTGCATATGCCATGAACTCCACAGTACATTGTCATCATTTTTGCTTTAAACCATCAATTATCTTTTAAATAGATGAGAAAGTTTTAAAAAAACAAAATGTCTCCTGTTGACACAAACGTTTACCATTTCCAGTGTTCTTCCCTCTTTTGTATAGATTCAAGCTTATGTCTAGGGTCACTTTCTTCGGCCTCAAGGATTCCTTTCAACATTTCTTGTACTGCAACTCAGCAGACAGCTAGTGTTCTCAGGTTTTTTTTTCTTTCCATGAAAAAGACTTTATTTGAAAATATTTTTACTTTATATAGAATACTAGGTTGACAGGGGTTTTTTCCCAGCATTATCAACATTTTATTTATTTTTTTATTTTTATTTTTTGCTGAGGAAGATTGGCCTTGAGCTAACATCCATTGCCTGTCTTCCTCTTTTCTTGTTTGAGTAAGATTAGCCCTGAGCTAACATCTGTGCCAGTCTTCCTCTATTTTGTATGTGGGTCGCCATCACAGCATATCTTGATGACCAGTGTGTAGGTCCACACCCAAGATCCTAACCCATGAACCTGAGTCGTTGAAGCAGAGCATGCCAAACTTAACCACTACACCATGGGGCCAGCCCTGCATTATCAGCATTTTTAAGATGCTCCGCTGTCTTCTGGTTTGCATAGATTCCATTGAGAAGTATGTAATAATTCTCATATTTGGTCTGCTATATGTAATCTGTCTTTTTTCCTCCAGTTGCTTATTAAATTTTCACTTCATCTTTTTTTTTTTTTTTTTTGAGGAAGATTAGCCCTGAGCTAACTGCTGCCGGTCCTCCTCTTTTTGCTGAGGAAGCCTGGCCCTGAGCTGACATCCGTACCCATCTTCCTCCACTTTATATGTGGGACGTCTACCACAGCATGGCTTGCCAAGCGGCGCCATGTCCACAGTCGGGATCCCAACCAACAAACCCCGGGCTCCCGAGAAGCAGAACGTGCACATTTAACTGCTGCACCACCGGGCCGGCCCCTCACTTCATCATTTATTTTAAGTAATTTTATTATGGTGTCCCCTTTTTATCCTTCTTGGGATTTTTTTTTAGCTTCTTAAATATGTGTATCTGTAGTTTCCATCAAATTTGAACAATTTTTTACCACTATTTCTTCAATAAATATCCTTTCTTCCTTCATTTTTTATGGTCTTCCAATTTCATGTATGTTAGGCTACTTGAATTTTCTCACGTCAGTGAGGCTCTCGAGTTTTTTCAACCTTTTTTACTCTGTGTGCTTCACTTTGAATTTTTCTATTCCTACATCTTCAAGTTTACTAATGTTTTTGATTGTCCACTATGGTGTCATTCCATCCAACGAGATAGTATTTTTCACCTTTAGTAGTGAAACTTGCTTCTCTTCATTTCTTTCTATAGTGTGCCTTCTTTCAATTCTATGAGCATATTTATAATATTTATAATAGCTGCTTTAAGGTTCTTGTCATTTCCAGATCTATTTGTATTGACTGATTTTTCTCCTGATCATAGGTCACAATTTGCTGTTTCTTTCCATGTTGATAATTTTTTCTAAGGTGCTGGACATTGTGAAAGTTATATTGTTAACTGGATTTTCTCACTTAAGTGTTGTTTTTAATTTATTTTTTATTTTTTATTATGAGCTATCATCTGTTGCCAATCTTCTTTTTTTCTTCTTCTTCTTTTCTTCTTCTCCCCAAAGCCCCCCAGTACATAGCTGTTTAATCTAGTTGTAGGTCCTTCTGGTTGTGCTATGTGGGATGCCACCTCAGCATGGCTTGATGAGTGGTGCTAGGTCCACGCCCAGGATCCAAACCAGTGAGACCCTGGGCTGCCAAAGCTGAGTGAGCAAACTTATTCACTCGGCCACGGGGCTGGCCTCTGTTTTTTTACTTTTTGATGCACATTGTAAATCCAGTTGATCCTTTTACATTTTATGCTTAAGAAAGGCCAATTCGAAAGCCACCTTTACTCTAAGGCTGATGGAACCCTACTAGTAAGATGTCACCCTCCTGCTAGCCGTGCACTTGCCAAGGTGTTCAAAACGTCTACTACTCTGGCTGAATGAAGTTTAAAGGTCTCCTAGCCTTAGCCCCTGTGAGCTCTGAGACCTGTTCACCTCCTGCCTCCCCCACTGTTACTCTTTTCATAGCCTCATGGAGTTTTACTCTGTACATGGACGTGTAATTATTCAGCAAAGGCTCAAAGAGCCAGTTAAACAGATTTCTGGAGTTTGTTCTTCTGCATAGCTCCCGACTATTCTGTACTTTCTCCTGCAAATTTCAGCCACCTTTGTCTCTCCACCTCCTGATCTCTGTCTCTTCAGCTCAGGAAGGTCACTCACTTGTGACCTCCCTCTCGCATTCAGGCCCGCTTCCATTTGTTGTCTTCTCTCAGAGAACACAGCCCTACACTGTCTGTTGTCCAATGTCTAAAAGCACTTTCATTATTTTGTCCTATTTTCTAGTTTTTACAGCACGAAGGTAACTCTAATCCCAGAGAATCCATCAAGTGATAAAAGTGAAAATTCCCAGGAAATTATCTTTTGATATTCAGTGAAAATCATGGCTTTCTATGGCTGCCATAACAAACTACCACAGGCTTGGTAGTTTAAAATGATAGAAGGTTATTCTTTCACAGTTCTGGAAGCCAGAGTCTGAAATCAAGGTATCGGAGGAGCCTTATTCTCCACAAAGTCTTCAGGAGAAAATCCATTCTTTGCCAGCTCCTGGAGTCTGTCGGCATTCCCTCACTTGTGCAAGTATCACTTGGGGAAAGTCTTGAAAACTGGATTCCAGTTTAATCCCCAGATTTAAAAACACGGAGACTGAGGCTCAAAGTGATGAAGCGGGCATTCCCATTCAGGAAGCAGATGAAATGCAGACTCCCAGACCTCCCTCTCAGAGACTCTGAGTTAGTGGCTTTGGACTGGGAGCAGAGAATCCAAATTTTCCAAAACTCAAGAGGTTTCTGATGCAGGTGGCCAGAGGACCACACTGAGAAACAGCATTCAAAGGGCTCTCTCCCAGTCAGGAAATACAGTAAATAAGAACATCCACAAACCAAAGGACCAGGATACATCAGAGTAGACAGCCTATTAAACCTGAAACTAAGTGCCAATTCTTCTAGATTTTGCTACTTTTATTGGACGTTGAGAGCTAGAACTGATAAAACGTTCTCCTTAATAATTAACTCTAGCCTCCCTTGTGATGTTATCACTCAATGTTTCTGCTTGAATTCTTGCTGAGATGGATTCCCTTCTCTAAAGCTTGACTCTCTAGCAAGCTGAGCATAATGGAAAGAGAATGGCCTGTGTTTGAGGGGATTTTGTACCTATGAATTCACCAGGGAATGAGGAAATCTTAGAAAACAATTTCTCTACCACTCTCCTAGTGGAAATTCCCATCTTAGGCTAAAGGAGTTCCTCTAAAAATAAACACACCCCTACATTCCCTACTGGTGACAACTATAAAGTTGCTCCCAAAATATATCTTGACCAGGGACTTCATAGCAAATATTTTAAGATCTTCTACTGGCTTTAAAGAGAGGACATAGATGAAATGCACAATGTAGTTAATTTAGTAACTTGTTCCTACAATCATTTCAGTATTCCATGAATCAATAGGAAATATGGGAAAAAATTTTAAAACGTTCTGCAATGATGTTTAAAAAGGCTAGTCACTAGCCATTAGAAGAATGCAAATTACAACCACAAGGAGATATCACCTCACGTGTATTAGAATGGCCATCACCAAAGAGACAAGAGGTAACAAATGCTGGCATGGATGTGGAGAAAATGGAACCCTTATGCACTGTTGGTGGGCTTGTAAATTGGTGCAACCACTATGGAAAACAGTATGGAAGATCCTCAAAAAATCAAAAATAGAACTACAATACAATCCAGCATTTCCACATCTGAGAATATATCAAAAGGAAATGAAAACACTAACTCAAAAAGATATCTGTACCCCCACGTTCATAGCAGTATTATTTACAATATCCAAGACATGGAAACAACTTAAGTGTCCATTAGGGAGTGAATGAATAAAGAAGTTGTGATAAATATATATATATGTGTGTGTGTGTGTACATCAGAATATTATTCAGCCATGAAAAACCGAGAAAACTCTACTATTTGCGACCACATGGATGAACCTTGAAGACATTGTGCTAAGTGAAATAAGTGAGACAGAGAAAGACAAATACTGTATGATCTCATGTATATGTGGAATCTAAAAAAAAAACCTCATAGAAAAAGAGATCAGACTTGTTACCAGAGGCAGGGGTTGGGGGGAGGGGGAACTGGAGGAAAAGGGTCAGAAGGTATGAACTTCCAGTTATAAGGTAAATAATTACTAGCGATGTAGAGTACCACATGATGACTAAAGCTATCACTGCTCTCTGGTCTACAGGAAAGATGTTAAGAGAGTAAATCCTAAGAGTTCTCATCACAAGAAGAAAAGTCTTTTCTTTTCTCCTTTTTTTCTTTCTTTTCTTTTTATTGTATCTATATGAAAAGACGTCTGTTAGCTGAGTCTATTCTGGTAATCATTTAACAATACACATAAATCAAACCATCACGCTGTACGCCTTAAACTTACACAGTGATGGATGTCAATTATTTCTTATACGGTGATGTATGTCAATTCTCTCTCAATAAAACTGGAAAAAAAATTGAAATTAAAGAAAGGCTATAGAATAATATCTACGTGAAAGTTTAAATGATGGGCATTTTTAGCTAAGGATGAGCTTGAAAATGATTTTTGTCCCTGTGTTCTCAGATCCGAACCACCAGTCAATTCGATCAATCCAAATTAATTCAAAAGTCAAACTGGTTAGAAGAAAAACCCTAGTGACTACTAAAGTTTCCATTTAAACAGGTTAAATATTATCAAAACAAAAAGACACTAATGTTAGAAGAGTCAATATGCAGTGGCATAAAAACTCTTTATTTATCCATTGAAGGAAATGAAAAATCTTTGAAAAATTTAGTTCAGCCTCTTGTCACTTACGTTAGAATGTACACCACTTGTCCATATCGGCTTTTTCATCACAGTGTATAGATATAGAAGGGGCTTAATAAACATTTGAACAATTCCATAGGAATAGACTTATGTTTTTCTGGGATGGAATAGACAGATCTTAAGCTTTCAATAAAGTGTTTTATTATTATTACCCAATAAATAATTTAAAGAACTCATGAATTTTGAAAGGAGTTGCTGAGTGAAAT
Source organism: Equus quagga (assembly GCF_021613505.1). Lineage (NCBI taxonomy): Eukaryota > Metazoa > Chordata > Mammalia > Perissodactyla > Equidae > Equus > Equus quagga. Next base: position 4,302,260 of record NC_060274.1, on the reverse strand, counting down.
TTAATCTTTCTTTCTGCTGAATTCTCTAACTCCTAACCTGACAAAATTAAGTAGCAGTAAATATCCTTGTGCCTTCATATATCTATGTACTATATTTCATTTACACATGAGACTTAAGCCAATTTAAATAAAATAACATTACTTTTCAAAAGTAGGCGATTACTTAAGGGAAAACTTCTATAAAAGATTTCATATAGTTAACAAACCTTTCAGTAACACCTATAGATACTCGATTTTTAAAAAATCCTCAGGGCCAGCCCCATGGCCGAGTGGTTAAGTTCGTGCATTCTGCTTAAGTGGCCCAGGGTTTCACCAGTTCGGATCCTGGGCGCACACGTGGCACTGCTCATCAGGCCATGCTGAGGTGGGGTCCCACATAGCACAACCAGAAGGACCTATAACCAGACTATACAACCAGGTACTGGGGGGGTTTGGAAAGGAGGAAGAGAAGGAAGAGGAAGAGGAAGAGGAAGAAGGAGAAGAAGAAAAAGATTGGCAACAGGTGTTAGCTCAGGTGCCAATCTTCAAAAAAAAAAAAAAAATTCCATTCTATTCCGTCCCGCAGAGTTACTTCCATTACTCATTCTATCCATTTGTGGCACTCCAGGAGGCGATCACAAATGTATCGCATACACTATTGAATAGAATGTGAGATCTGAGATGAATATTTCAGTCTTTCACTCTAAAGATTTCCTTTCGTCTTCTAGTCAAGTGCCTTCCCAGAAACTCTTGAGTGTTAAACGGTAAGTGTAAATGGAATTTAAAATGGAATATACTTTTAGCTGTTTTAAGTGACTCGATATGAGAATAAAAACATCAAAATGGGAGTAGGACATAGGCAGCATGGGGCAGGGTCGGGGTGGGGTTGGTACAGGGTCAGATAACAGAGGAGTAAGCCCCAAAAGTCACTGCAGCAGCAATTCTGAGTGACAGTTCTCAACAGTAACGATTTTCAGGAGCAGATCGACTCGATCTATTAATGAGGCCCCCTTGCCTGCTTCTTGATCAGGTCCCCCTTGCCTGCCTGATTCCACAAGTAACATCTCCCCTCCCTGTCCATTCCTAGAGGCTGTTATGCAAACCTCAGAAGTGGGTCTGGAGGCTTGATGTTCATCAAGACGGTATCCTGCAAGTACAACCAAGTTGCAACAAATTAGAAATCTGTAAGTAAATACAATTCCATAGTAAAGCTAGGTAATATTTAGACTCTCATATGATTCAAAAGACCTGTTGAGATTTCCCAACACCTCAGGATTGTTTTTCTAAGAATGGATTACTCTATCAGAAGCCATCAGTGCAGTTGACAATTGGAAACATGACAGAAGGAAAGAGTTCCACCTCTGCCTAGGATGCAGAAAGGTGGAAAGAGCCTTCCTCCTAGCCTAGCCACAAGAAAAAGCTAACTAACTTCAAAAACGTAACTTTTTTAACCCATCGAAGAGCTAAGGTCACAAAGCAAATACGTATCCTAAAATCTCAGGAAAGACATACGCCTCCAAGGAAAGACGAGATCGGGCACTGGCTCCCTTGGAGCCAGTTATAGTTCTTGTGCCCTGTCGGGTTTGTAAGCTGGAAGGCACCCAGGCTCCAGAGTGCGTGTTCTTAAACCTTTTACCCGGAGCAATGAACTGATCCAAGGCCAGGGCCCCAGTTCTGAAGCTTAAATTCTTAACATAGAGAAGTCTGAACTGTACAATTGGGATCTATCAGTTCTTGACTGGTAATCAAGGGTTTGAGTGCATGCACTCTGGATCCAGGGCACCCTCCCCACTTACAAACTCCACAACCTCAGTCCATCCTTACACCTCACAGGGCTTGCTTCAGCTTTCTCTCTATAAAATGAGGATAGCAATGGCCTACTTTCGTGGGTGGTTTGAGGATGAAATGAATCAATAGACACAAGCGTGTAAAAGCATCAGAATAAGTGCCCACAAACTCATTGTGCCCATCACTCTTTCAGGCTTAATGGATAGAGTGGACAAAACCAACTGAAGTTCTGCAGCTCTTGGAAATGACCTGCAAACACGGGGGAAACAGGCAAATAACAAGATAAGTAAATATGCAGGATATTACATAATATATACTCTTGGGGGAAGAATTACGCAGGTATGGAGGGTAGGAGATGGGGGGTTGTAATTTTGAATAAGGTAATCATGCATGGTCACACCAAGGTGTGCTTGAGCAAAGACTCAGTACACAGAGAGGGGCCCTGAGGATTCCAGGCAGAAGGGACAGTGTATATCCTGAAGCCAGAGGGCCTCAGGGTGTCCTGAGTGGAATAAACGGGGGAAAGTAACTGGAGGAGTGATCCCAGAGCAATGGAAAGAAGCCCGTGGGAACCTTATAGGCACCAGCACCATGAGGACATCGGAATTTACTCTGAGGGAGTGGAGAGCCAGGGAGGGTGCGATCAGGGAGTGCTTGCCTTGGGTTTTAGAAGGATTCCCCTTGCTGTTGAGTTTGGGGGGCACCAAGGAAAGAAGCAGGGGGACACTAGGAGTCGATCACATAATCCAGGCAAACTATGACTGTGGTTGAGCGCACAGTGGTGCCGGTGGCCTTGGCAGGTGATAACGGTACGATTCAGGATCTACTCTGAGGGTGAAGCAAGTGCAGCTATTTTTAACAATGTAACATTCGATATCTGTCATTGCTCTCTTGATGACTTCTTTTCACAGCGGATGAGCAAAGGCAGTGGGGCATAGAACGCTAGAAACTAAAATGCTTTTTATCATGTCTTTAAAGCAGTATTTTGCTGACTCTAATGTTCAGTCTCTGATTCTGCAGATGCAGATGACCTGCGTGTCTATGCTGCATGGCATTACTTATAAATACGGCAAAAGTAAGGTCAGTCAAAGTTTAGTTAACCTATCTTACATAGATTGCAAAGTATTAATATTTTCTAAGACTGAAGAGGCTTAGAAATGTGCAATAAGTCAATAGGATAAAAGTTCTATGAATGGGCTGGAAACATCAGCAGACAGTGAGCGTGAGTCTGTAACAGACATCTCTAAATGTTACGATTTGTATTACTGCATCGTTAGTCAAGCATGTATCATTTTGCTTCCAGTTCTGGGATTCACATTTTCAGGGAAATGTATAGAAATAGGAGTGGCTCCAAAGTTAGCAATAATATCAGAATTGCTAACTCTCTCTGGTGTCCACATCCAGAGAGAGATTAAGAACAGAAGTTCACTTAAACTGCAGTAAATATGTTTGAGGTTAGATATTTGGAACAATGTTTCTTTAGAGAGATAATTGTATCTCCAAAAGGAAAGTCCTCTTTCTTGGTGATGTTTAAGAATTTCAGGGGGAGAGACAAAAGTACCAAAAGAAAAAATAACCCTCTTGGGTATTTTCAGGGCTGACTCACCCGGATACTGAAAGGTAACTCTGATAACAAGGGGATGAGGACATGCACCAAAACCCTCCCTATGGGCGACAGAGGCAGTGCAGAAACCCCAGCCCACAGTAAGCAGGCAACAGGCCACTGAGCCACAGGAGAACCATACAAACTAAATTAGCAGTGTCATGCTCTCTGTCGAAGAATAGATACACTTTTCTCCAGGTGTGCTCCTTTTCAAGGAAGCTTATATATCAATCTGAATTCTGAACATACGTGAGAACATTTCTTTGTATATTAACATCTCCTAGTCTTTTTTTGTAGGAATAATAACCATTTTCAGTTTATTTAGCTCTACACAGTGTAAGCGACTCTAGACAATTCCCGTATTTTATTAATCTGTTTCCCCAGCACAGGTCAGCACATAGTTAGTACTCAATCAAGTTTTATGGATAAATGCTTGAATGCATGAAGCCACAAAAATGCTCTGATAAGAGTTCTTGGGTGTAAGGAACAGAAATCCATTCGGAACTGGGGAAAGCAGAGGTTTTATGAGAATACAACAGGCCAGAACTCAGACGCAAAAGGCTAGTGTCCCTGGATGATTCAGGAACCACTTCTTGGCCCCCTGGGGGCCACATGGCACATCTCCTCTCTGCTTCTGTCTGCACGTGTGCACCCTGTCTTCTCCATCCTGCTTCTGATGGGTTTTCTCTCTTCATTGCTACTGCGTGTACTCTCAGCGTCCACCCATAGACCCGCATCCCTAGGATGTGCCCAGGATGTCGCCTGCAGCTTGGCGGGCAGTTCCCCCACCCCCACTCCCTTGAGTCCCTGTTACTTTCTGCTGAGATCTTCCTCTGGTCACAGAGGCCTGCTGGCTCATGCAGAGGCACAGGGGTCATAACTCACGCCTATGGCGCAACTCTCACCCAATGAAAGACAGGAGTTGATGGATAACCACCTCAGCTTCCACACTCCTCTGTGGGATCCTTCAGGGCTGGGTTCCACAGCCTCTCCAAGCATCCGGGTTGCCCATAGCAGTCCTGCAATACTCTTTCTGTTGGGCAATTCTGGGGCCCAGGCATCCATCCTGTGACATTGAGGACTGGCACCTGATAACCTGCTGGCTGCCCCTGGGGCATATGTGGGATTCCCTCAGAAGGGGATCACTGAAGTTATTGATATCTCCAAAGCAAGTGTTTTATGGCTGTTGATCTTCACAACTGTTATCATGAGTTTTACTATTATTACCTCCCATTTTGACAGAGGCAGACCGGAGGAAGTTAAGGCACTCATACAAGGGTGAAGTTCCACTAAGCTCAGATCCCTCCCCGGTCCCACCAGGGCATGAAAAGGAGAATGAAAGGTCACTTGTATTAGCTTTTACTTCAGGGGTAGAAGTTCTCATCAAATACTTGGGATTCTTCCTTGTAATATCCTGGAAAACACGCCAACAAGAGTTACCTCAGCTCTAAAGGTCGTGATTCTGCACATGCCAAGGAAACTTGAAAGTACTCAATCCAGACTAGGAGAAAATGAGAAGTCATGCCCTAAACGTCACACACAAAAAGGAAACACAATAGCCAAATGGGCTTATTACAAATGTGAAGAGGGATGCACCAAGACAGAAGAAACGAATAGTGACATTTCTGAATCAATTAGATAATAAATATTCAGCCATTTTACAAAAGTGAAAACCAATTTTATCTGTTTGCAAAATCCCTAAGATTTGAAAAATCAATAGAGGTCAGTTTCACTTTGCTACTGAAAGAGAATTTTACCACCATTTTGTCATTTTTGCCAAGAACTCCAAGTTCAGTATGTGTTGATGGTGTAGGGAAATGTGGAGCAAAGCATTGTCTGGAGAGAGAAAACCTGAATTACTGTCAATGAACCGAGAGGATTTGAAATGGAAAATACAGTGAAGCAAATAATTACCTTGAAATAGATCTTAAATATGCAATTGCTTATAAGAGTGCTTACATTTCAGAAAAGTCCAAGATAAATCCTTAAAAGAGTGGACAGTTAGAAATCTAGATAAAATCTAGGTTCAAAGATAATTTTCTTAACTAAAAATGAGGGGTCTGAATTCATATGTAAAAGGTCATAGCCAATATTTACACCATTTTGAGCAAGAGTGGTCTAGATTTGTATCCCAGAATACAGCCCTGATTGAAGCATGCCGCCATTACCCTTTGGGTATACCTGGCATGAGTTAGAGCTTCATTCTTGTAGCTAAGGTTAGCTTCCCCAATCACTCAGTCATCCAGCAGACGTACAGGGACTCCTCGCTGTATTTCTAACCAAGCACCACAGACTGAGTGGCTTAACAGAGATTTCTGCTCTCACAGTTCTGGAAGCCAGAAGTCCAAAATCAAGGTGTCAGCAGAGTCATGCTCCCTCTGCAGGTGCTGGGAAGCACCTGTTCCAGACCTCTCTCCTGGCCCCTGCGAGTTCCTTGGCTTGTGGCAGCTTCACTCCAATCTTGACATGGCGTTCTTTCTGTGTGCAGGTCTGTGTCCAAGTTCCCCCTTTTAATAAGGCCATAATCACATTGGATTTGGACCACCCTAATGCCCGCATCTTAACTTAATCGTCTGCAAAGACCCTATTTCCAAATAAGGTCACATTCGGAGGTTCTAGAGGTTAGGACTTGAACAGCTTTCAAGAAGACACAGTTCAACCCATAACAGTCAGTAAAATGTGTCAAGTATTATGAAGATATTGAAGGCACAGACTGACTTACGGTCCCTTCCCTCAAGGAGAAATTCTTCTTCCACGGGACATGGACCCATAAACAGAAAATTACCATATCTGTGATGATATGTACACAGGAGGAGCATCATGCCCACTCTGGGAGGGGGAAGGACAGTTTCTAGAAGAGGTGAACATCCGAGCTGAATCTCAAAGATGAATCCTACTTAACGTAGCAAGGTGGAAGGGCAGAGTGTTCTAGGCTGAAAAACCTTCCTGTCAAATCAAAGCACAGACCTTGTGATGCTGTGCAGCCAGAAGAGGGGCTGCTCACAGCAGAGGGAAGGAGATGGGATGGATGAGGGACTAAAAGGAAATAATTACCCACTTTAGCAAGAACAGCTCCAGTCAAGTGCTGTGGGCAGGGGCCTGATGGCAACCCCCTTAATTGAAAATGAGGAAATTGGAAGACAATGACACTAAACACTTTTTTCAGGTAAATTTGCTCATGAAGAGGAAAGGAATGAAGTAAAGAAGGCTCCAAGCAATAGACAACCTGACTCAACGTGGCTCAAAAAAGGGAACATCTCTTTGCGCACTGAGAAGATCAGAGGGTGGTGGCCCTCAGGAGCGTGTGCTCAGGATCATGTCACAGTCCTTGCGCCATTCTCCTCCCAGTGCCCATCTCTGTGTGCCTGCCTTGCTTTCTTGGTGCCCTTCCTGATCTTTGCCAGACCATTGCCAGCAGCAACCGGGGCAATCTGCCTCCTTGTTGACTTTCAGAGGGCTAGAGTAAACTGCTTCCTACTGCACAATAAGAGCCTTCCCTTTCATCTAATTGGGCCAGGTTAGGTCTCGTTCTTTCCTCTAGACCAGCAGAGTCACTGGGGAATGCCTATACTCACCTTAAGCCTGAGTTCCTAACCAAATACTAGGGAGGGATGAAGTCAACGCCACTAGCTATGTCCATTAGAAAAACTAGGAGAACTTATAAAAATTACTAATAACCAGGTCTCACCAATCTCTTGATTTAATTGCTCTGGATTGAGGTTCTGGCATTCATTGTTTTTTTAATTTTCCCCCAGATGAGTCTCACGTGCAGATAAAATCCGGAACCACTGACTTAAATGAATTTGGGATCCACTCTTGAAGCTAGAAGGAAGGTCAAGTTGGCTGCTTTACAAGGGCTGAGATGGAGGAAAGGAGAGAACTGGAAAAAATAAAATAAAATAAAAATAGAAAACAATTTAGAAACATGGATTCTTTTAGGAAGACAGAAGTGGGTAATAGAGGCTGGGTAGGCAGCCAACACTGTTGAAGAATGCAATCCAGGGAGGGGTGTTTCTCTTGCTGTATGTTGGTTTGTAACATGGATAAGTTGGACGTGTTCACAAGATAAAGGAAAAGACCCAGGAAAAAGGAGGAATGAAGATGAAGTTTAGAGAGTATAATCAATGCAGCAAGGCTATTGGAGTCCGCGATGGATAGCTCCTGATATCCATTGGAGTTCACAGCAAGTTAGGTGGACATAGAAGTGTTATGAGCACACCTTTGAGTTCCTTGCAAACGAGTACAGACTCTGAGATCAGACAGAGCCTGCTGCTTAGCAATAGGAACTGATTCCGCAAAGTGTAAATGAGGCAGTGAGTCTTGGAGAGCATTCTCTGAGGACGCCCCTAAAACCAAGAGTAGTTATCTCCTCCCCTCTAAGAGAGCAGTGCTCTTTCACTGTGTGATGGTTTCCACCTCAAGGCAGTCTTGCATCCTTAGGACGTGGCAAAACTATGCAGAGTGCCCTGACTCTTGCTACTGCTGGCAAGAAAAATACCAGAAGAAATCTACAACATACACTGATAGCAAATTCTGGAAACTGATCTTGGAACTAAAGTTCTGTTAAATTTTGCAAGAAGAAAATGTGAGAGAAATGGCATGTCCAGAGACCAAATTAAATAGTTCTTGAGGTACTACACAGTTTTAACGAATTAGCTCCAAGGGATTATATATGGTTGATCATAAAGCATAATATCCTTTTAAATATAATAGCCATAAGGCTGAACTGAGAACCAAAGCTGAGCAAACTCTGATGATAAAGTAATAATTTTAGATCAAGTCTCTACAGTAACAATAAGTGGAGACTGAAAAATTAGAGTTTACTCTTGCAAAAATATTCCTCTTTAGAATTTATTTTTACATTTATGAATGGGTCTAAAGCAACTTAGAATATGGGAGCACATCCAAGTTAAGATATTCAGCGTTCCGAATAGAATGCTTTATTCAGCGTTCTAAAGATAAAGACATATTGTAAATAAGTTTAAACGAGCTCACTAACTGCAAGTTCAAATTAATTAAGTTTATAAAAATAGTTCACAAAAGAAGACAACGGTGTTTGCTTAAAGTTATCACCATTTCATTCATTCTGTTAATTTGGTCAATGTCTTTTATTAGTCTTATTAATGGGAATATATATATTTTCATGAATACGTTTCAGAATCCTTTGATAAAAATACAGAGTAATTGGGTGTATTTGACCTTGTGATAAAACATTATTAAATGCACAGTAATCTTCTGAGATGCTATGCAATTTGAAACATCATCTAGAAATATTTTGGTGCTAAGACACTCTATTCTGCTCCTTTTAATGCCTTCTCCTTGAGCATTTCCCCAATTCCTTCCACTACCTATATCTTCTGTTCTTATTCTTTTTCCCGTATCACAGAGACAGGAGAGGGATCCGCGGGACTCAGACCAAGACTTCACTATGTCTATAAATGCACAAGTCCCAAGAGATGCTAAAAAGGAAAATGAGATATTTTTGGAAAACACTGTGTGGCACATGTCCTTCCTGAAGACTGACAATGTGTTGAAGGGATGATCTGAAAGATTAGACTATCTCAGTCTTAGTTCTAATTATCCCTTTGACTTGCTTTGGAATCTTGGACAAATCCCTTCATCTAATTGCTTTTTTGTTCTAAATCTTTAAAACAAGCTTCTTGATTTAGAATCCATAGACATCTAGAATTGGAAGAGAAGTTTAAAGTCATCTGGTCTGATCAAACATATATTTTTATTTTATATGCGTGTGTGTGTGTATTGTTATCAATAGTAATATTTTCATTATTTTGAAAGGATTGTCCAATAAATGGTACTAAAAAGTTGCTTCTTACCGAGAAGAGGTAACATGGGGAAACATATTAAACATATTAAACAATAATTTAAGCAAAAAAGGCCAGATAATTTATTTTTGCGAAAGATGTGTTAAAAAAAAAACTGGGAAAATAAAGATTGGCAGGAATAAGTAAACATGCCAAAAATGAATGTTGATAGAGATTGGCACCTGAGCTAACATCTGTTGCCAATCTTTCTTTCTTCTTCTTCTTCATCTTCTCCCTCAAGCCCCCCACTACATAGCTGTATACTGTAGTCGTGGTCCTTCTGATTGTGCTATGTGGGACGCCACCTCAGGATGGCCTGACGAGCGGTGCCTTGTCCGCGCCCAGGATCCAAACCAGTGAAACCCTGGGCCGCCCAAGCAGAGTGCACAAACTTAACCACTCAGCCACGGGCTGGCTCTCTTTTTTTTTTAATGATACTAACTTAGATTCCTTGCTATCCCTTAAAAAGAGTCCTGCACTTTAAAGAGTCCTAATTGATTATTCTCACAAATTCTCAGAAAATCTAAGAAGCAGTTGAAATGAAGACCATTGAGATGCACATTTACTTTCTGTATTAGCTTAGTGCTTGCTTCAGATCTATCATGAGGACTGAGAGGAGAAACGGCTTTAGCTCTGCATAGAAACAAAAGTAGCATTTCTTTAACGAGTCTAAAATGTCTAGAAAATAGGCCCTTGCAATACTTAAAACGTTTGCGTTTATAATTAGAGTTTGCGTTTTATGTGACTTGATCTGTAAACCTTGCTTTAGTATAAACAGAAAATAAATGTAATTCCTTAGAAAATCCTCACCATTTTTTTCTCCAATCCACACACAAGATGGGGTTAACACTCACAGACCTTGTGATGGTGTGGGAGCAGAAGCCGAGTTCATGCTCTAACCTCAGCCCCCTCCTTCAGTTTCCACAGCAAAAAACAAAGCAGATTGCAAGTGAGAGCGATGTCATAATAAATTTTGATGTTCACTGATAAGAACATCACCGTTCTCCAGCTCGGCACTTTATCGTTAGGATAAGACGCTTCCTTGACTTCTCCACCCACCGTATGAGGTGCTGGGAGCACAGTGAGACCTGCTCTTCCGTGTCAATGCCCCTTGCCTCTTCACACTTTCCTCCCCGGAATTCCAGTACTTACAAGGATTTCCTCTCCCTGAGCAGCTCCAGGGCTGCTCGAAGTCCAAGATCTCTGAGGGAGACACAATGGTCTCTCCATTTCTTGAGAACCAGTATAATTATAATAAATTTGCAAAGAGATTTTCACACGGAAAGGGTGAGAGGACACACACTCAGCAGTCCTTCATCTATGGGATTTCTGAAGCCCCTGCAGAGAAGACATTGTAAGGGGCTCCTACCAAGGAGCAGCAGAAGTCCGCGGTTAGGTCCTGATTCTGCATCTGAGTGGAACTCTCTTGTTCATTACACTTTTAGCTGGCCTGGCTCTCCTTTGTCCCCTCCTTGGGCACATGTGCAGTGGGCTTTGGGAGCATGTTCCCTTGGGGGATATAAAGTTTTCCCAGCTTCCTTCCAACTCCTCTTCATGGGAGTCCAGGGGACCAAGAGTGGTTAAAGATTTTGCACAGTAACGGACTTTCTTATCTTAGGTTCCTGATTTCCTTGGCAGCAAAACTCCCTTAAAAACTCAGCAGAGGTCCAATCCGTTTGCCTCCAGTTGGTTCTGTGTATCCACAGTCCGCTTAGGGATGCTCTCAGATCTTTTTCTTTGCTTTCTCCTCTCCATTGCCCATCTCTACTTCTCAATTCAAAGACAGCTTCCTGGAGGCTATGGGGCTTTGTTGGAAAGGCCACACCTATAATTTACTCTTCACTTTCAGACATTTAATCAGGGTATAGATTTTTAAAATTTCATCTCTTAAACCTGGTGACTCAAAGCGGTCAGCTTTCCCTACACTGAGAAGTCCAAATTTCTGACTCTGGATTCCCTTATATTTCTTTCCACAAGTGAGCTAGTCTTTCCAGAGCTCACCTTTCTTGTCATATGTTATCACAACCGTCCCACACTAGCCCAAGCGAGTTACATGGCCCTCACGCAAGGAGGGCTGCGATATATTGGAAACACACAGATATTCCGTGAGCCACACAGCTTGTTTCCAAACTACATTCCAACCTGTTCATATCAATTTACACATTCTCCAGCAGTGGGTGAGGGTTTGGTTGTCTGCCTCTTTCTATGCACCTAGTTTTATCATATTTTCTTTTTTGTTGCTATTCTTTTCAAAAATCTGTGCAACAAACTGCAAACTTTCTAAGGATTGGGACCATGTCTTCATTTCTATATTTCTAGCAACTAGCAAACTGTCTGAAATATATTTGAACGTTGATCTAATGAATGTTGTTTGAGTAATGAATGAATAGCTTTTTTGTTTATTACAGCTTTAGCTGTTTTTTTTATTTATTTATTTTTTTAGGAAGATTAGCCCTGAGCTAACATCTGCTGCCAATCCTCCTCTTTTTGCTGAGGAAGACTGGCCCTGAGCTAACACCCATGCCCACCTTCCTCTACTTTTTATATGTGGGACACCTACCACAGCATGGCTTGCCAAGCCTTGCCATGTCTGCACCCGGGATCTGAACTGGAGAACCCCAGGCCACCAAAGCAGAACGTGCCCACTAACCAACTGCACCACTGGGCCAGCCCTTACTTATCTGTTTTTATTTTATTTTTTTAAAGGTTTTATTTTTTTTCCTTTTTCTCCCCAAAGCCTTCCAGTACATAGCTGTATATTCTTCGTTGCGGGTCCTTCTAGTTGTGGCATGTGGGACGCTGCCCCAGCGTGGTTTGATGAGCAGCGCCATGATCGCGCCCAGGATTCGAACCAACGAAACACTGCGCCGCCTGCAGCGGAGCGCGCTAACTTAACCACTCGGCCATGGGGCCAGCCCCCCTGCTTACCTGTTTTTAAACGAAAAATTTATCAGTCCCAAGGATACACATACTCAAGTGCATGCTACAAGACTTTGATCTTGACAAGGCTTTATTATAACCCATCTCATATCTCTTTGAAAGCAGTGCTATTCTGACCATAGCCAGGATAATGGCCAATGGAAAAAAGAACTTTCTAGCACCCATCCCCATCCTAAAAATACACTCAATGCGTAATGTCCAAAATTCTCTTAAATGAAATAACATGCCACTTTGGCCCCTATATCCAGCTCCTCCACTTTCAAATTGGATTCTCTCTGAACCCTGTCTCTTGAGTGAATGGCTCTCCCTTGCTTAGCAAGCAAATAATTTCAGCTTTGTTTGTCAGTCTGTTTCTTTTTAGTTTTAGCGGTCTTTATGTCACTCTTTGACAATGTATACTCATTTCCCTGTATCTTGTCTGGTGGTGTATATAAATGACACAGCGTGAGGCAGTGATAAGAGTTTAGGAACTGAGCAAGCCAAATCTTGGTTCGCATCCTAGCTTTATTATTGACAGTGTAGTTTAAAAAAATCAATTCACCATTTCACGTTTTCATTCTTTCCCCTACATGTATGGGAAATATGGTACCTACTCAATAAGATTCTAGTGAACATAGATAACCAATAGAAAGGAACTTGAACATAGAGAATTCAACAAACATTAATAAAATCCAATTTATTTCTATATATGGTAAAAATTTTCGGTTTCAGCTGCCATCATTTTATCTCTAAAAGCAGAACTAGTTGTGCCCCAGGGAAAGCTAATGATCGCAAAGAGAGCTGTAATGAACACACCTCCCCAATATCAACCTCCTGGTCCATAGAAAGCAAATGCTGCTTATCTCTTTCTTGCTTTCTGAACTCAAACTTTAATATTTTAAGTTAGGATTAACTCCCTCGTCTTTGTATTTCACCACTTACATTTAATCTTCACAACAGTCCTATATATGAATGTCCGAAGAAATCGGACTTGCATTTACTCCAAGTGCTCAGACCAGATCATAGGCAAAGTAGAGATAAAAAAATCCCAAGTCACAATGTTGTCACAAAGATAACAATCAGCTGAGACACCTGCCATGCAAAGCACTATGCTAGTGTTGTAATATTTGTAGAGCAGTGTATCATTATTTAATTAAATGAATATTAATTAGATGACTACTACATTTTATTAAATGCCCATATATATCCTTGCTTTGGCAAATAAGAAACAAGTTTGGTCTATACTGCAGTGATGCTGAAATTCTTATTCCTATCAAATGATTCAAAGTATTTTTCCCTGGAGAAAGTTATTAAATGAAAGCAGAAAATGCTCCAAGAAGTATTATTGTGATGAAGATGTATACAAAAGAAAAATTAATCAAAGGCATACATGTATTTATTTCAATATCTGAAGATACATATACCACATTAATTTTATTAGAGATTAAAACCAACAAAATGAAATGTATCTTCATTAATATACACATCTGCAAGCATCGACGCTATGTACATGGTGGCTGTAAATTTTCATAGGTCATTTTTCCATTCACTTGGGAGTTATTGTCTGCTTCTTTAAATTTTACAAATTCTTTAATAAATTCCCAGAAGTTCCTTAAAATAACAAATGAATACAATAGATTAGAAAACAGCACATTAAGCATAAAGGAAAATTTCAAAATAATTATTTTTAGGACACGTTTACTCAAAAACACACAGTGAGACTTTGCAATCCTCCACTTTCATTTTAAAGAATATTTTAGTAGAGTTTGGCCTTGAGTGTAGCAAAGATTCTCTCTGTATATGGGAAGAATCCCCTACAGCATTTTCCAGATTAAGTATGGTGTGACAGCAGAGGTGGATTTACCTTGAAGACAATGATATTTAAACTTCAGGTTCATGCACTCTCATTGCCAAGGCTATGGAAGAAGCCTTCTCAATTTTGTATTTGTAATTTTACATTCTTTTCCTCTGAAGACACCCAACATGATATAATGCCCCACAAAACCTGGATCCACTTGTATGGCTCATGCAGCTCCAGCACCCACTCTAATATCTTTTCCCCTCTGACTTTCTCTACCACGTACACTGAGAAGTGGAATGCTCCATTTTAATTTGACATGCTCCTTACAGCTAAGGATGGCCTTGAGACATGACGCTGTCCATGAGATACGGGTGGAAGTTCCCGCGAAGGGCTTTCCTTTCTAAATAAAGTAGAAAAGCTTCAAGATGAGAAGCTCTTTGCCATTTGACCTTCACTTTCCCCTTTCTTCCTCCATGGGACATGGACCCAATGCCTGAAGACAGCCCATACTGAGGCCCTGAGGAGGAAAATCACACTCAAGGAGAACTGGGAAGGAAGATGGAAGAGCCCTGGCTCCTTGATGATATCATTGAACATAGGCCACCTACAAATAAATGTCTTTTCGCTGTTGATAGAAATAAGCCCTTTCCATATGTAAACCACCAATGTTTTTCTGTTCCTCCCAGCCTTACCAAATCCCGAGATTTGAATTGTAGTACCAACTCTAAGAAAATTAACTATATAAAGTCTAAACTTATGTAACAGATAATATAAATCAGCCATTTCATTTTTAAATTAAAATTTTTAGAGTAAAGCAGGTATAGGTTTTTCAAAGATTTAATATCTCTGGAAACCATATAATTTGAGAAAAGTAAGCCATCCTCAGCCATGTGACTTTCCACTTTCCTGACACCCCCCCCATGAGAATTCACCCTCAACTCTTGAGCTTTTTCCAAAGAATTTATTTTTATATTGCTAAGTAATAGATACAGATTGAGATTTAAATCGTGGGTTAAGCCTTCTCAAGCACAGGAAAGGAGGTCACACGCATATTAAAGTTAACACTCATGAGTGTAAACAATTCAAAAGTATTGTCTAGCCTAATCTAGTTTTGAATAGATGATTTTGGGAATAGCGTGAGATTATGTCAATTCTTTTATCATGGAATCAATACTTACTGCTGCTCCTCCTCACTCATCTTATTCTTCTTCATGCTCTGCTTCAAATGGTTTTCAATAATCTACCAAAAAGTAAAAGTCATTTGGTCATGTAAAATGGCATGATACTGGTCATATATAACAACAGTAATATTGAATCCAAAGAGATTACCACTCCTAGAATCAAGCATAACATAATAATTCATATTATATGTAATATAGAAAGATACACATATGTAATAGAAACAGAACTATAATCTATTATGCAACAAATTGTTAGCATGTATTTTGGAGGGGTATCCTAATAGTTGTTAGGGGAGCCAGTCCATTATATTCCTTGTCACTGAATAAACTCATCACAATTAATTGTTATGTGTGGAAGGGTTAAAGAAATGGTCGATTCGGATTGGCACATTCAACTATTAAAAAAGAATGTTTATTTTTTTCATTAATACACTAGCTTAAATATGTCCAGTTTTAAGCTAATGTCTGCATAGCCGGATATTCCTAGCATTACCAAAAGTTATCATTTAGAAAGATAATGCATATTTTCTTATTTGGTTTACAACCCAATACCAGAAGGCACTAGTGAAAATATTTTTGTTAAAAACATTGATTCACAAAAACTTACAAGTATTTTCTTCCTTAGAATTTTATTTGCTGTGTCCAATTTTATCGTTTCAGTCTGAAGGAGAAGCGGTTTTAAAAGAAAGATAGTTGGTTAAGAATATTTGTTAAATATTTTTCCCCATTTATAGAACAAAAAGTATTATGTGAATGCTGTTATTCTAATTTCAAAAGTACCAATAGCACACCATTTAAAAACAGATGAATAAATAGAGCATGACGTGAAGGACATGCACTAAGATCCTGGCCCTCTTGGTCAAAAACTAGAAGAGGTGGGCTTGATTTTGCAAAACACTAGAGAATTGTAGGCAAATTCCAAAGCAGAAGAATTCTTCACTTTTCAGAACTAGTAAGAGATTTTGTTAAGGTGGCTGGATACAATATAAAAATACAAATGTAAATGTCACATATATACCAGCAATAACTGATTATAATATATAACATATGTTATAATCAATTTTTATTTGTGCAGAACCTGGCTCAGTGTAACCATAAGCGGGACACCACAGCATATCAAAACTTATAATTTACTTTATATTGTTTATCAAGAAAGTGATTAGTAATAATTGTTAAAGACTACTATGAATACAGTAGACTCTCCTTTCAATGGCAGTAACTAATTCCTATCTTCCAGCATAATTTACACCTAACTAAAAATCTAACTATGGAGTTAATGTGGCACAACAGAAATTATAAGGACTTTGGAGCCCAAAAAGAAACTAAGCTTGTTCTCGGCTTTGCTATCTCCAAACTGTGTCATATTTGGCAAGTTACTTAACTTCTCTGAGATTCAGCTTAAACTAATTAGTACATATTAGACACTATGTGATGGCAGCCATTATTTTTATGACAAGCATTTTCTATACAAAATTGTTAAATTCTAAAACACATCAATTTACCTGAAAGAGATCCAATTTGACCCTTAACAGAGCTCCACAGAATTTTTATCACCCTCATTTTTTTTGTTTTAGCTAAGTTGTAATTATTCTAATCATTTGCGATAAATGTTTTGAAATGAAAACATATGTGGACCAAATTTTACATTGTTTTTTTACCCTATGGCAAAATCGAGTTGCTTCATGTGTTTCCCAAGGTTTTCAAGAAAAGGAAAATGTAAACATTCAAATAAATAAATTGCCTACCTCTATGCTTTTAATCTTATTCTCAGTGATGTGTGAAATTCCAGTATGAACCAAAGTTGTTTTAATTTCTCTTTCAAGAGCTTGAATTTCATCCCATTTATTAAGTATTTCACACCTCGTCTTCTCAACCTTCTCAATAAGAGTAAGGTTCTCCTCATCCATTACTTTTTTCTTGGATGATTCTGGAAATAATTTTTAAAAGCAAAGTATGACTGTGTTTAGTCTCTCAGCCTTTATTAATATAGTATGTATTATTAACAATATTAGGTATGTTACATATAGCTATAAAATATGATGTAACTCAAACTCTGAGCACATCAATATTCATAAAATGTTAATTTCCCATGAACCGTGTATTCTTTCTCACAAGTAATGATGACTCGAAGAATGCATGGGCAGAGGGACTATACTGTGGTAGGCTCTGTGCTCGTGGGTCTCATGAGTCATCACATCTGATCCTCACAATAAACCTGATAAGGAAGTACCATCATTATCCTGATTTAGCAGATAGGCAGCTGAAGCTAAAGAAATAGAAATAAGGATCCTCGGAGCCTTGGTGACGCACTGGCCACCTTCCCTGTCAGGAACACACTCACAGCCCTGTCAAGGCCTCTACCACTGACTGGCATCCCGAACTCGGCCAGCCTTAGAAACGCACTGTGATCCATTAAAGCCGACTTCTTTGACCTAAGAATAAAAACGTAAAGGGTCTGTAAACCAGAATGGGCTGCCTTCATTGCTGTTACCCTGGAAGCCACAAGAGGCCGCAGCTCCACTTCCTCTGCTTCAGTCCCGTGTGGATCCATTGAACAGGTGCTCACGGTTCCCTTTTTAAGACCCAGCATGTATTTCAAGGCACTTTCTCCAGAATGAACAACTTTTTTTTTTTTTTCAATCTTCCTTCCTCCCCCTCCCCCCCAAAGATTGGCACCAGGGCTAACAACTGTTGCCAATTTTTTTTTTCTGCTTTATCTCCCCAAACCCCGCCCTGTACCCAGTTGTATATCTTGGTTGCACGTCCTTCTAGTTGTAGGATGTGGGACGCCGCCTCAACGTGGCCTGACGAGCAGTGCCATGTTCGCGCCCAGGATCCGAACCCTGGGCAGCCGCAGCGGAGCGCACGAACTTAACCACTCGGCCACCGAGCCGGCCCCCAGAGTGAACAACTTTTAGTCCTTCAACATTTCCTCATGGGATCTGATTCCCATATTTAGATCATTTGGTCAATTTCCTTAGGATGTATTCCAAATGTCTTGGTCAAAACTTGACATAATTTTCTCTACATAAGGTCCTGAATTAATTCAATGTTCCACTAAAAACCACAAAGATTGGGGCCAGCCCTGTAGCTGAGTGGTTAAGTTCGCGTGCTCTGCTTCAGCGGCCCAGGGTTTCCCTGGTTTGGATCCTGGACGCGGACATGGCACCACTCGTCAGGCCATGCTGAGGCAGCGTCCCACATGCCACAACCAGAAGGACCCACAACTAAAATATACAACTATGTACTGGGGGTATTTGGGGAGAAAAAGCAGAAGAAAAAAAAGAAGATTGGCAACAGTTGTTAGCTCAGGTGCGAATCTTTAAAAAAAAACAACAAAAAAACCCCCACAAAGATTGTAAAGAATAATGAAATGATGGAGACACTGTCTCTGGGTACAGAGAAACTAAATAATCAAAGGTGCCCAAAAGAAAAGAAACTGAAATAATAAACTTTTAACCTTGACGGAAGTTCTTACAGAGACCAACTGCTTCCTTGTGTCTTTGAAGTATTTCATTTAAACCACTTCAGATTAAATGAAGTCTTAGATTATTTCTAAACAACTTGATGGGAAAAAGTAAATGAATAAAATTGAATAATCTCTCTGGAAAACTCTTTCAAATAACTAATAGCAGGAGGCCGTGAACAGGGGACCAGGTTTGAAGATTCCTCACCCAAAAGTCCCAGACAAACATATGTCAGAAGAACATCACTTGCCTGATTTTTCCTTAGCAGATTGTAGCAAGACACGCTCCAACTCTAACTCACTTCTGAGTCTACGGTTTGATAAAAAATAGTGAAATATTAGAACCCCATTGGCACTTTTTTCTTTCATCTTTTTTCTAATTGAGAAATAAAAACTGATCTTATTAGTTTCTAGCAAAAAAGAAAATTTTAAGATATACATAAAATGAGAGACTGAGTCAAGTTAGATAAATGAGAAAACACTTTCTTACCAAGATTGCGTAAACTACTAATTAAAGGAACTAGTTAACGTAAAATACATGATTTACAATAGAGTTTATTGATATTATTTTGTGACTTGAATTTCTAAGAAGCAAGGAGGCAAAGAAAATATTTTACACTTAGAGGTAAACAACAAATCAAGGGCAATAGAAAGATCTTACTGATGTTGGAATATACATTGTATTTTCCCTGTGCATTATGATTTCATTCCACAGATACAATTTACTAATTCCACTATATTTAAACTAAAAATAAAATACAAGAAATATTAAAAGAAGAAAATAAAAACCTTTGTAATGGATCCTCTTCCTGGTTCAAAATAAACTAAATCAACTATCTTATTTCTAACAGATTTACAGAGAGAGAAAAAAGGAATCTAATAAATATTGCATACACTGAGGTATTCACTGTGATTTGGTTAAAAACATCAAAACCACAAATGGCTTAATGCTGCAAATCTAGAAGGGGCCTAATAGTTTCAGATTTTCATGCACATTAGCTCATTTTATCAGAGATTAAAAGAGAAACAGCAAGGTATTAGGACCCCCAATGTTAAGAAATTGAGGTTGAATGGATTAATTATAATGATAAAGGCCTTTTCAATATGTAGATTCCAAGGGTTGAGTTTCCAGACATTCTTACTATATTATAGTTTTAAATATTATTTATGTTTCTATTCCATTGCTTTGTTTTTCTTCTTCAGGGACTTTAATTATATGTAAATTGGATCTTCTTTGCTGATCTTCTGTTTCAAGCCCTTTTTCTCTGACTCATTTTCTCTCTCTGTCATTTTCATTCTCTTGATGTTTTCCTGCTTTTCTCTAATGCCCTTGATTATATTTTCACTCCGAGATATTCCTCCTTGGGCATGTCATAGTTTAGTCTTGATCTGTAATTTTGACTTTTTCACCTGTCTTTCCTTAGATGTCAAATCTTGTTTCACGTCTTCCCTTTTTTGCTGTTGTTGATTTCTGTGCTTAGGTTTTAAATTTCTGACTGAAGGTGGTTTTCATATCCTGAAATGCTCTGTTGAGAGTATTTCATTTGGTTTGGAGTGCTGTGGCACAGTTTTCTTCTCCAACTGTTTGCTGTTATTGTTGGACGGCAGGATTTTCATCAGTTAAATTGTTTGGGTTCTCATATTCTGTTTTCTTTTTATAGTAGTTTGTGTGGACAAAGATCCTTATACCTCTGCCATTTTGTGGGCACGGCTAGTGGTCTGGGGTAGTGTGCAAGCTTCCTAATTCAAGAGGACACATCTGTCAGAGTAGCAAATTATGTTCTTGCTGTTTTGGGGTCTTTTGTTTTGTCTTGTTTTGATTTTTTGCTGGATAGCTTTTTTTTGGAGGAAAGGAAGAACCGCAGTGGGAGGCACTGTGTACCCTTCGATGCTCTTCTTTGATGGAATTCTAAATTCCCCATCTTTGCTTCTTGTCTCTTCAGTGCACAGTTGCAAAGGATGCTGATCACTTCTTTTAATCCTCTTCTCACCCAGGTCATTAGCATTTCAGAATTGTTTCCCTGCTTCCACACTCACTTTGAAGTCCTTTCCTTTTAAGTCAGTGCTCTGATCGATCTACCGGCAACCTTTGCAATATTCTCACTTAGGATAGATTCTCTCTCTCTCTTTCTCTCTCTCTCTCTCTTCCTCTGGCAGTGGCTTTAGAACAATTTTAGGTCTTCTGTTAGCTCCGTTCTTCTCTCTTCTCCAAACTGCCCTTATTGTCACAAAGGTTTGCAGAAAGAGAGTGGATAATAGTTCACCAGCATTTGATGTGCATTTCTTCATTTTCAGGTATTTTGAATTTTGGATGCTTTCCGTCTTCTAGTTACACTGAAGGTGTAGTTTTGTTTTTTGGTTTTTGTTTCTTGTTTTATTTTCTTGAGGCTCTTTAGGGTGTGTCAAATTTGCTTTAATCTTTTTTTTTTTTTTAATCTTTTACAAAAAGTATATCCTATCTGATTGTGATTTCATCCTGGAAGACTATACAGGGAGGAGAAAGATTTTTTTAAGTTAAGATAATAAGGGCATTCATAAAAGGCGTCTAGAATTTACAGCACTCCCATCTGTCAATAAGTCCTCAAGGGGCCACCAAAGAACGCACGAGATTCCTTCAGAAACCTCCCCAAACTCCCCTCGTAGAAACACCAGATCTAGAACACCCTAGTCCCATATGTCCCTGCTTGTGGAAGACGCCAGATGATGGGCAGGATGTAGAGAAAGGTAGCATGCCTCAGCCAATAATGCAGCAAAAAGGGAAACATATGCTCATCACATGGTCTAAGATACAGTAAAATAGTATGATCACAACACGGATCAAGTCAGCTGGTTAACCCTTACTTGTCATTACGCTCCACGGCTGCTTTGACAGCCCTCACACACGCCCTCAGTTCCTCCCTGGCCTGGTCGACATCCTCTGTCTTCACAGATCTCCTCTGCAGCCCCTTGAAGTGAGCCAGCAAAGTCTAGGTGGGACAAACACACAGGAAGGGTGAGAATCTTCCTTTGTTGTGGTTACAGTGCATTCAAGATGTCCTGAGTCAAAATCTACATTCTAGTTAAAACAGGTAAATAGAGAGGGCTTCAGGGAGAGGATAATATTGGAGGTGGGATAACCAGTCATGTGACGATCCGGGTAAAATTTTTTTATATATATTTTAAGGTTTTGTTTTCCTAAGAAATTCAGAAATCAGTGGGGGGTTGCGTGGTTTGTGTGGGGAAAATAAAGTGCTTCGAGTACATCATTATCTTTACTACAATTATTTCTTCTAAGTGAGTGAGAATCAATTAATTCATTTACCGCACACAGATATAAAGCAGTGCTGTACTCAAACGTGGAGCTGATGGGCTGCCAAGTTTCCAGAAACTGGAAGAAGGATGCAGTGCCCCGTTGGCCTGGGGATTTTTTGCATTCCGGTGTTTGATTGAGATACAGGCATATATGTTCCTTTTTGACTCAAGCTTAAAAGATAAGAAACAGGGTAGACCCCCAACTGGAGCCTCTGTTTATTTCTGTCAAATAAAAGCTTATTTTTCTGTAGCATGAAAAGCTCAAAACAAAGAAAGCAATGCACACAGCTGATTTTGGATTAAGAAGGAAGTTAGAACTGACCTCCTTGTAATGTTGTGTTTTTTACACAAAGTAAGAAACTACGCTTCCCAATTTATAAGACAGAATTTTTAAACTTGAATGAATTCAAAACGTCAAAAGTCATCTTAGCTCCAGGGTTATATTCTCCTGGTTTGGGTAAGTGATAAAGTTATTCCTGAAGTCTGTTTTCCTTACTAAACATCCACAGGTGTGACCCAAGTCTGGAGGGAACACCTGGAAGTTGTCACCAGTTAGATGAGGCCACAGGTTTATGCATGCTGCATGCTACTCGTCACAATGCATCCTTTATACTCTTCACTGGGGATAACAACTGGGCATGCTTTCTGATATTAGTGACATGGTACCATTTATATTCCCAAACTGTTTACGTATATACATACATACTGCAGTGGTTTGGAAATATAGTGATATGTCAGGAGATGCACCACTCAGATCTCTGCCTCTAACATCTGTGTCTGTGTCCAAACTTCCCTCTTCTTATAAGGACACTCATCACTGGATTAGGACCCACTCTAAGGATCTCATCTTAACTTGATTACATCTATACAGAATCTGTTTCCCAAGAAGGTCACATTCACAGCTTCCAGGTGGACACAAAGTTTTGGAGGACATTTATTCAACCCAGCACGGTTGCCTCATTGGGGGAATGCAGAAAAGAGTGAGGTGTCAATGAGACAAGGACCACACCCGTGCATTATGGGAGCTGATGTTCAATAAAGGACAATTAAAAACAGTTTTGGAAGCTCTGTTTTGAACTATCCATGGGACATTTTCTTACTTTTATGTTACAGTCATAATAAATGGTCACAACCTTAGAGGCTTAATGCAAATTTATTATCTCAGTTCTGTAGGGCAGAAGTCTAGGTTGGCTCAGCTGGGCCCTGTTAGGGTCTCACAGGGCTGAAACCAAGGTGTGGGCTGGGCTGCACTCTTCTCTGGAGGCTCTGGGGCAGAATCTCCTACCAAGGTCATTCAGGTTGTTGGCAGAACCCAGATCCTTGTGGTTGTAGGACTGAAGTCTCATTCCCTTGTTGGTTGTCAGCCAGGACTGCTCTCAGCTCCTAGAAACTTCTCACTAGTCCCAGCACATGGGCCTTCCGTCTCAGAGCCCCCAGAAGCCGTGGAATCCTTCTCACGCTTGGAATTGCCTCTCCCTTCTGTCTCCAGCCAGAGTACGTTCTCTGCTTTTAGGGGCTCATTTGATTAGATTGGGCCCACTCAAATAAACCAGGATAATCTCCCTATTTTAAGGTCTGTAACTTGCCTACCCCAGATACCTAAGTGTCAACATCCAGTGAGAAGCTGGATAGAGGTACAATTTGGAACTCACAGGAAAGATCTGGGAGACCTATACAAAGCTGGGGATCATCAGTGTAATGGGGCTACGCAAATGGATCTCATCTAGCAGAGAGAGAGTGAGAAATGAGAGAGGGACAATTCTGAGCAACACCAACATGCGAGCTCTGGGTCACGGAGGGTTAAGCCAGCAGAGATCACTGAGAATTGGTGGCCTCCTCCTCCCTGACCAGCATTATCACCATGAGCAGAAGTTAAGTTCTCTACCCACAACACCCATCAGCTAGTATCAAGCCCATCTCTAATAAAAGTATCAGCTATATTGAATTATGGAGGCACAAATGGGGCTTCTTGGATTCAGAATGTTTTCTACTGCTCCTGAAATATGAAGAAATAGGTTCACTCAGGCACCTGCAGGATTGATTATTACCTCATACTGGGCTGTGGGCTGGGACTCCAGAAGTATTGTCATGTAGAGTTCATATGTGTCCTGTACAAAAAAAAAAAAGAGAGAGAGAAAAACCCATTGGATAGGTGGTATGGGATAACGAGACTAAAGGTTATTCATGTGTGTGAGTAGTACGGACTTAAGGATGTCAGTTTTTAGATCATTTCAAAAACTAGAAAATATTCCTGCAATATGTTAAACACTGTACACACTAAAATGTATCAATTTCACTATCTTTGAAACATATTTGAATATTAACTATGGATCACCTCAAAACAGTATCATAAAATCACTTGACACATGGTAAGACCATGTGAGCTCCTGCCATTCGGAAGCTCCATGGATCGGGTCCTGTTTACCTGCCATAGATGAGCTCTCCAAGGATGAAGACATTCTCTGGAGAACAGGACACACCGTCTTGCTGCTTCTAAGTATTCTTTGCCCTTGAGGACTTAGACAATAGCAGGATCTGTAAGCAACCTACTTTCAACTTAGCTTCAATAGGAAGGTCATTTTCATCATGAAATCACAACAAACTTATAATTCCATAAAGATTCATGTAAAATTACATATGCATCATTATAAAAGTTTATATGTTACCTATGTAGCTTTTATAAAAGTTTATATATAATTAGGAAGCTTTAGTGGAAAAATACGAGCTTAAGGAGTGAGTAAGCTGGGTGTTTACGCCACATGGCCCACTTAGGATCCATGTGGCTGTAGGCACATTACTTCCAGGCTCTGTGAGGGATTTTCCTCGTCTGTAGAAAGGAGACCATGATACTTGACAGAATTTCTGTGCGAGTTGAGATCATGTGCACAGAAGATCATGCATGGCTTTCAATTGTTATGTGGGAGATATATGTTTCTATTACCTTCACTTCTTTCAAGATATCACCAAATATCAAAGAACTATTGCAAATGTCTTCAAAAATTTTCCCAAAGACCTGTAGTCTGTTGAACTGCTGAGGGTCGCATATGCATACTTTCTGGAGCTCCTGGAGGAAAAACAGAACCAGACCGGTTCAGGATGTCTTGATTTCCCTTCCCAAATAGTTTCTCAGGTTAAGGAATCAGAATCCCCATGGGGCTTTCTATCAGAGGATACAGCTCCCACTGCCCAAGCGTTAGGTCTGGGCAGAGCCCAGTGGGAAATCAAGATGCATCTGATTTCCTCCAGCCAGTGCTGAGAACCTTACATGGTCATCCAAGTTTTGTCTTCTTTTCTTTATTCACCCCTTTGCATCCTGTCCTCAAGGATTCACTCTCTGCCTCCATGATGACCCCAAGGTCTGTCTCTTTCCTCAGTCCTCTCAGGCAAAAATCTCACCAAGGTTTGGTTATCTGGTATATGCAATACCCAGAGCCTCGCACGCTCAACGCATCACTTCACAGCACACTTAACCACCTTCAAAGACATGTGTGACTCATAGGCAGCCTTTCCTTATGTCATGTAACTGTCAACTCTCTCCTCCCTCTCCCTTCACCTTCTTTCATAGTGACTTAGGCAAACCTCTTCTCGGATCCTTCTGCTATCTCGCGAACATTTTATTTACCATAGCTGCTATGCAGCATCTAATGCTTCCAATTATGAAATCACCTCCAACTTACCAGTCTCCAAACTTAGCCTTCTTTTATCTCACCCCAACCATTATCATCTACATCCTGTTCAGATGTTCTCAACACCTGGCAGCCTTGTTCTATTCTGCCTGGAAACATAAATGAGGCATCTGAGGGCGAGTCTCTTCCCACAGTATTTAGATTCCTAGAGCTATGGCACTTACGTGGACAGTATTGCAAAACTCCCTTCCTTACCTGTTCCAGCTTCTTTTCATGGCATATCGCTGCCTTGCCCCCAGTGAAATCATTCTTCAGGAGATCTTGCTTTGCAAGAACTTCTTTTTCGAAACACAAGAACTTCCTATACTTGTCTGCTTTGGTCACGCCGGCCAAGTATGAGCTGATGTACTGGTATTCATCCTTGCCTGGAGGTGACATCACGCACTGACGGCTGGACTTGACTGTTTTGGACTTGAGAACCTTCATCTCTGGCAGTCTTAGTTCTTCCTTCTTGCGTCCTTCAGAAGAACCCTCTCCTCTTGGAGCCATCTTTGGAATGAGATCCTCTTCTGAACTGTGGGAAGTGTGTGCCACAGGGTTCAAATACCTGAAGAGTGGTGTGTTCTGGGCATCGTTTGGATGCAGGGCTGTGTTGATGGTAAAATAAGCCCAGGCATCTTTCATCTTTGCAATCTTCTTATCGAACGGCTTTTCCACTCTGACGATTCTTTCCCCCTTTGGCCTATTGGCATTGGCCCAGTGATGCAAGATCGTCGCAGGTGGCCTGTAGAGCTTATTGGGATTCAGGTGTCCAGAGATGTAAAGGTAGACGTCATCTCTGTGGTCTTTCTGAAGTCTGTTCAAGAGTTTCGTTAGATTGCATAAAGTCTTAACATAGGGCGTCTCACAGTGTTTCCACCTCAGGTAGACTGGTCAGGAAAGATAAGAAGACGATTAAACATCATTCCTAGGTCCACAATAAGGCAATGAGGCAATGTGTGCATTTGCTGAACTAGAATATCGCATTCCCAAGGGAGAGTCTGGCGGATAGGGGAAAAGGGTACACGGGCAGGGCTGGGCAAGCGAGAAGCACACCAGATGCACATGGTGCGCAGTTCCCGTCAGAAAGCCCAGAAGCCTGCAGAGCCAGGAAGAAGGAAGATGGGGTTTTGACTCAACGGATGGTCTCTTACAATGTTAGCGAAGGCCTTGTAAGAAAAGTCTAAAAGTGCAATTATAATTCTTAACGATCATGCTTAAAGACATCTACACTAGGGAATAAACAAAGGTGTTTTTCTTTCTACCTTAATGCTGAAATGTCTCAGGAGTCCTTGACGAACCTCTCCGTGATAGACGAGTTGTTCACTCCTTCCCCTCCCACCGCACTTGTGGGAAGATAATGAGCCACAGAGCAAAATTTGTGGGTATGTCAACAGGGACCCCTCCACAAAGGGCCCCGCTTCTCACGGGTCCCAGTGGTAAAGCTCCATTTGGGCACATGGCCCAAGACATAATAAAGTGGGAAATGTGGCCCTTTGAATCAGTTTCCTGACTATGTGAGTGCAAAGAACTTACACAATCTCTCTGAACCATAGTTTCTCCCTCTGCAAAATCAGAGTGACCATCCTACGCAAAGGGTTGATTGACAACCAATGGAATAGCTTTTGGTAAAGAAGCACATGGATGGAGTAGATACTCCATAAATGGTACCCATTTTTATTAAAGGACTACAGTACAGGGAATACCTTACTAAATGCTTCTGGTAGAACATGAGTAGGTCCAGACTTCAGGATGAGAAAAGGGGATTTCTTTCTGGGGGGGGGTACACTGTGATGGTCTTGGAGCAGGTAGCCTTTAGCATAACCTTCCAGAAAGACCCGGAGGAATAAATAAGCAGATGTCCTTCTGTCCACCAAAGCTGAGATCTACCATGCTTCCTGAGCTGGGTAGGACACTGGTGACAGAGAGAAAACCAGCCATCTCAGCCCTCTAGGGCCCCATCCTGAGCTCCCATAGGCCAAGGTTCCACCTACGCCCACACGCCCATTACAGCCTTCAGTCCCCAGGAGCATCCCCACTGTAACGAGTCCCATTTTGAAAAAGAGAAGCTGAGAGCGCTTACGTGCCTGACTCAGGTCCAGACGTCTGACATGTGGCAGCACTGACCTCTGAGTGCAGCCCTTTACCCTAACTGTTGGATCATTTCCCTCGTTTCACAACTGCCTGTGCAAAGGGAGGCAGGGACATGGCTTTCTGGGACCCATGCCATATCCAAACCCATTTCTCTGACCAGTCCATGTCCAGATGCAATGACAAGAAATCAGGACAAACCACTTTCTCTATTTTCATCTAAGAGAAGAAATGAGGGCCCAGAGAATATAAGGAACTGCAATAGCTTCTATTGCCATGTAACAAATGACCGCAAACTTAACAGCTGCAAACCCACATGTTAGCTCCGGGTTCTGTGGGCAGCACGTCAGCCTGGAGGGGCTGGGTTCCCTGCTCTGGGTATCACAATGGGGCTATCAGGGTGTGGGTCTGGCTGAATGCTTGGAGGCTTTTGGGGGAAAATCCACTTCCGGGCTCAGTCTTATTGTGATAGAACCTAGTTCCTTATGACTGTAGGACTGAGGTCCCCAATCCCTAGTTTGCTGTTGGCAGGAGTCTCTCTCAGCCCCTAGGGGCCGCCCACCTTCCTGGACCCATGACCCCCCTCCATCTCCAAGCCAGCATGGGCACTTCACATACTTCCTGTGCGCCTGACCTCTGAGCCCTCTGTGTCCAGCCGCATGTGATTAGGTAAGGCCCACCTGACACTGTCCCTATATTGAGGTCACTGGTGCTATAGGACACAGCACAGTCATGGAGCACTCTCTCCTCCAGTCCTGGGGACTAGGCTGGACATGTGCACCAGGGGGCACAGAAACTTGGGGCATTCCAGAGTCCTGCCTGCCTCAGGGATGTCGCCAAGCACAGAGCCCAGCCTCCTCGTGCACTGTCCAGTGAGGAAACAAGTCATCCTTTCCTCCTTGTGTGGTTGGATACTGGATCAAATGTTTCCAGCAGTGGGATTCTTGAGAATTGCTCCCTATTGATTATCTTAGGACTTCAAAGAAACCGCTTATGAAATGTTAAAATATTAATAGAACAGTTCTTCAAGACAGATAATCATTATAATTCATCAAAGGCATCAACGCTTAAAGAAAACACTGAGCAAAGCATTAGTTGGACTTCTCCAGAGAAACAGAACCAATAGGATGTGTATATAAAGAGATTTATTTGAAGGAATTGGCTCACATGATTATGCAGCCTGGCAAGTCCAAAATCTGCAGGGTGGTCCAGCAGGTTGGAGACCCAGTTCACATCCAAAGGCTTTCTGCTGGAGAAATCCCTCTTGCTTTGGGGAGGTCAGTCTTTGTTCTTTTAAGGCCTTCCACTGATTAGATGAGGCCCACCCACTTTATGGAGGGCAATCTGCTTTACTCAAAATCTACTGAGCTGAATATTAACCTCATCCAAAAAAACACCCTCAACAAAAACATCCAGGATGATGTCTGACCAAGTATCTGTGTACTGTGGCCGACCTACCTTGACACATAAAATTCACCATCACACACATTATACCAACGCTTTTTGCAAAATGGGAGAAGGAGGCAACTTAGTCATTGTGTTATCCTTTGCTTATTTTATTTCCAAAAAGGATTTGGAGCCACCAGCAAATTAATTAGCAAAATCACCTTTCTACTTAGAATACTTTTGACTTAGATTGAAATAAGACTTCTTCACTAGACTTGGAGAATCCAGAGTCCTTTGCTGTCTGCCAAGTTCTTATAATACATACAGATCCCCTCCTGGCAATGAATATTTTAATTATTTTCCTAATGAAAACATGCTGATTTGTATATCTTGCCATCTCAAACTGACCGCAAAAAAGAAAAAAAAATTGAAACAATTCATTGGGAGATGTGGTTCTTTATAGTATAATAAGGAAATAAATTTGCCGTAAGTAAAACCAAACTGACTTTTTGAATAGATATTGATAGGGAAGACATAGTAATAGGCTTTTTGGATTAGGTTTGAATTAATCAAGCTTTCAAACATTGTAAAGATTTGACATTTTAAAACTTAGAGTTTTTTTTTTTTTTTTTTTTTAGTAATTCATCTTTTTCAGGATAGAAGCAACAGATCTTTAATGTCAAAGTTATTACGGATCAATGTTCCTTTGTGTGTTATCCGGTCTCTGTGAATCCTGGAATCCCATAGAAGTTCTTGCTGGTCTCTTTCCACAATATCCTTATGCCACCTGTGTTTTCTGTGCCCTGTCTCCCCCGCATCCATCTTAGAGTCAGCAAGCATCCTGGTGAGGGCGGGTTGGGGGGGGTGGGGGGTGGTGTTAGTGACAAGAATTCAGAGAACAGAGCAGGTAGATCCCCCGCCCCACAGGCTCAATGCCCCGGGGGGTGGGCTTGGCCAGAGGAGAGCCAGAGAGGAAGAGGCAGGCCTGGGCATGGAGCCAGGCCAAGGGCACCTATGCCCCCAAAAGAACTAACAGAACCTACATGGGGAGTCCTTCCATCTCTGGGGACCCTCTCCCTCTGGCTGTTTTGTGCTGCCTCATCTTAACTACGTGGAGGATCTTTAAAACACCTCTCAAGATTGAGATCTTTCTTTCCCGCACCCTGTACACACATCATTACCTGGAACATTCTCCCGCTATGATTCTTACGTTTCCTCGAGGGAACGAACTATGTTTTATTCCCATCAGTGTCTTCAGAAAAAATCAGGACTAACTGTTCTGTTTAACAAATAAATGTGGAAAAGAAGTAATCTTTTCAGAACTTTAAATAACAATTGAAAATTTCATTGTGCATCATACACTATGCTCTCTCCCGCAGGGGATGAAGTAAATGCCCCAGCAGGAACCGTAAAGTCCCATAGGGAATAAAATCTGCACACCTGTGATATGGGAGGATACACGGGAGATGTGGAGAAGCCACATCTAAGCAGATCTTACGTTAATGACCTTTCTTAGGTTGGTTGGGCACGGAAGGCTGATTAACGGCGTCTTAAGGATGTCCACCTCCTAACTCCATGTTCCTGACAAACAGTCTTTGTAGAGTTAATTACAGTTGTGATCTTATAACACAGGGATTTTCCTGGATTGCCTAAATGGGCCCAAGCTAATCACATGAGCCCCCAGAAGCAGAGAATTTTCTCTGGCTGGAATCAGAAGGGAAAGGCGGCAGAAGGGAAGTGAGAAAGATTCCCAGTGTGAGAAGGGTTCCCAGGCCGCCTGGGGCTCTGAGATGGAGGGCCACGTGCTGGGACTAGAGAGAGGCCTCCAGGAGCCGAGTGGCCTCAGCGGACAGCTGGCAAAGGAACAGGACTTCAGTCCTACAAACGCAAGGAACTGGGTTCTGTCCCAACCTGAACAATCCTGGAAGAAGAGCCTGCCCTGAAGCCACCAGAAGGGCACACAGCCTGGCCCACACCTTGTTTCAGCCCAGGAAGACCCAGCAGAGGCCAGCCGAGCCAACCTAGACTTCTGTCCCATAGAACTGTGAGATAATGAATACGTGTTGCCTTGAGTCACTAAATCTACCGTATCTTATAGGAGCAGAAGAAAACTTAATACATTGGGACACGTGGAATGCAGACTCAGTTGTAAAGGGGCGGAGGGGATGATGGGGTGGGGGAGGCTAGTGGCCAGCAGAAGGGAGAGTATGATCTCTAAATGGAATTGACAGCTCAAGGAGTGCAGGCATTGCTATGAGAGGGGACGGTGGCCCCCCAAAGCACATCATCGCCCTCCCCCAGGGACCCCAAATGGAGGAAAGGCGAGATGGCTCCTATAGGGCAGTTCTTGAAAGTTAAGTACTACCAACACCGATGTTGCAAGGCAAAAGTGGCTCAGACATTCTGTCTAAACTTCTGCCCACTGCTCTGGCACCCACTACCTTCAAGGAACAACACAAATGCCACCATGGTATGTACAGAAACAAGGATTTGTACTGTCCGAATAATTGGCACAATATAGCGTGAAACAGTCCTTGCCATGCATGGGAAGCCAACATACCTGGAGCAGAAAGGAACTTGGAAAGTGCCAGAGGGGCATCATGAGAAATCAAGACCACCTACCCAGGGAGCAGACTGATGTTATCATTTATTTTTTAAGTTTTTTTCCTTAAACCTTTTTTTTTTTTTGATGAAGAAGATTGGCCCTGAGCTAACATCTGTTGCCAATCTTTCTCTTTTTTTTCTCCCCAAAGCCCCAGTACATAGTTGCATATCCTAGTTGTAGGTCATTCTAGTTCTTCTATGTGGGATGCTGCCTCAGCATGGCTTGATGAGCGGTGTGTAGGTCCGTGCCCAGGATCCGAACCCCTGAACCCCAGGCCACTGAAGCAGAGCACATAAACTTACCCACTCCACCACAGGGCTGGCCCCAGATATTATCATTTATATTCTTTACAAAGAAGAGGTTTTCACTGACACAATTAGTCTGTTGAGTAATTGCACAAGGAACAGAAAAATAGTCTAAGAACTTACAGGAGACAGGTGCTGTACTAGCCTCATTTTACACACGAGGAAACTGAGGCACGGATGGCTAAGTCAGTATATATGCTCGGCTGGTCAGCTGCCTCCAGGGCCCAAGCTGTCACCTGCCCCCTGACCAACGCACACAGAAAAGCACTAAGTGCCCTTGGAGGTAATAAAATAACATCTTTTAAAAAGCATTCTATAATTCAGACTGTTTTGTTCAACGGTCAACAGTCCCAGCAAGCTTTCTCTCAACCCAAAATTCGCCTGAATCACCCACCCCGTTTGCATGCTCGCTGTGTGGTGGGAGAGCAATGGCTTCAGAAGCAAAAGACAAGGAGTGAAGTCAAGCTGGTCCCCACTCCTAAAATCACAACAATAATCCTTTGGGGACGTGAAACTAAATAACGAGGTGGTGCAGCCTTTGTACATAATGGCGTGGATATTCGGTGGTTTGTGGTTACTAGTGAGGAATGTAGAACGCCAACGTGCCAGAGCCAACGACCCCAAGGGTGGCTTTCTTTAAAGAACACTCTGAACAGCCTCTAGAAATCTTCTCCCCCATCCCTCCTCCTCTCGGAGGACACAGCACACACACACACACACACACATCCATCCAACCTCCCTCCGTTGCTCATTACCATTAGATTGTCAGAGGAGGGGGCGCATCCCCAGTTGCAATTCCAAACACTGGTGACCTGGGAGCGGAGTTGCAGCCACCAGAAAGGTTTGCATTTTTCACCCCGAGTTCAGAGAGGCCAGGTTCCTAGGCAATCAAACAGCAGACAAACAGCAAACACCGACACTCAGTGTCTACTTACATTCAGGCTCCGAGTCCTCAGCCATCGCCTCCTCCCCAGCGCAGCTCCTGGCTGAGGCCACGAGTTACTGAGGAGACAGACAAACATTCTAAGTCCCTCCCCACGGTGTTCCTCTGCTGCTGGGCAACCAGGACAGGCAGCTCCTGCCACGGAATCTTTCCTCTGATCCTCCCCGTCTTATGCCTCTCACCGTCTTGAACAGCGAGTACTAGGTTTGCTGGCTTGTTTTCCTTTTTAAAAGAGAACACTTTTTGTGATTCGAAAAACACCGCAATTCCCTTGCTCTCTCTGATTCTTTTCCAAAGCCTAGGGAGCAAAAGGTAACTGGTGTTTGGTTGGGCATCTTCTACAGAGATGTGCAGATTGAACAGTGCACAACCCATCCAACTGTACCGAGTTCTGGCAAATAGGAGGTGCCAGTAGCTAACTTATCATGTAATAATTTTAGTGTCATTATCCATGAATTTCCCAGTAGGAAATTGAGATCATGTGAGGTTAAGTAACTTGCCCAAAATCAGTGATTGAGGAGAAGAAGAGTGGAAATGCACATTTGACTGCAAAGTCTGTGCCCTTTCCTCTGTCTATCCCATGTGGGAGGAAAAAGATAAAAACCTCTAAGTTTCCCATCTTTTAAAACTGCAATTCTATTGAAATTTCTTCCAGCCAGAGAGAACTTGAGTGTTGTGGAATGATGACTCGGTTGTTCTTAGGAGAACTCTGAGCAGCGCTGGCTACTTACCGGCTCTGAAATGAGGAAGGTGACAATACTTACCCATGGAGTTTTGAGAATAGAGTTACATGGTGTCTGTGAAAGTTCCAGGGCACATGGTATTTTTCATCTATTTCCACTGACGCTGGTCAGACACTTTAAATGTGAGCGTTTTGGAAACCATGAAGTTGCCATGATCCCCGCATGCTCAGATGGCTCCATAATTAGGTGTACTTGAATTTGACCTGGAAGAAGATCGCAAAAGTGATAACTGATTTTCACAGTATTTAGGTATCTAACCACAACTAGAAATGTTGACATGAAAATGCCCACATCACACAAGGATATCTGAGGACGGACCCAGGAGAGGAAATGCTTTGTTTCCCACCTTCAGTTAATTATAAATTAAAATCAAATGTGTGCAGCCCAGTTTGTGATATAATTCACTATTGGAGATGAAACAACCAGACTTTCTGCTCAGCATTGCTTGGTGATTTAGGAAAAGGGCTTATTATTCTTACAGGTTGTAGAACGTCCCTTTGTTCCCACTCTGTGCAGGCAGGTAGACAGATGGCAGACGTACCCTTCACTCCTCCTCCACAGACCAGCTAAAGGGACGGGCCCCTGGCCTCAGTGGAGATGTCGGGGAAAGTGCGGGTCCCCGAGCCTTCGGGCTTCAGCCCTCCTACCGCTCGCTGGCAGAAGAATGGATTTATTTCATTTCACGTGGTATTTCAGAGTCTTGGTTTAGATCATCAAGAAAATAACGTATTTGTTCCCAAGGCCTAAGTTGCTCCCAAGTCATCCCACAGTTAAATTAATCCACCCCTTATCGGCCAAAGATCAGGAAGTCAGTGGTCAAATCAATATCAAGCCTTATAAATCCACTGTGACTCGCCAATCGCTAGATATTTCAACAAAGTCTTCGGAGCAGAAACATATTGAATTATTATGTTATGAGTGCATTGAACTCACCTGCCAAAAACACGTGAGATCTTCCTTGAGGTCAGGCATCTACTGTGGGAACCACCAAGGACTGCTCGCCCTACAAATTCGTTACTATGTACCAGTACCTATTCGCATTATGCTATTTTGTTTTTCATCGCTAGATGGCGCAGGAACACATCTTAAAACATTTAACTGACCTGCTGATGAAACTGACGCTACCTCCCAACTAATTTGTTTGTCCACACGCCTTTCATCCCACCCCGCATTCAAAAAGAAAAAAAAGAAGTATTGTCTGCTCTTATCACTTTGCTAAGAGTGCAGAAATGCACGATTTATTCCCTGCTTTAAAGATGCTCAGGAGAGAGGAGAGACAACTTACGAGTAAGAAGCAGTGGGATGAACGCAGAGAAGGCGGGAGCAAACTGGCCCCGAGGATGGAGGGAGCGGCGGGGAGGCCTCCGGAGGACCCCACGTTTGAGGTGCCCCGAAGATTGAGCGGCAGGATTTCCTTGTCATCAAAGAGGGGAGGGGTCTCATGCATGGTCAGAACAACTAATGGACTGGAAAGGTAATCGGTCCAAAATAAACATTTCCAGTCGCTGATTTTTCAGCTATTAGAATTTGTGCAAAAATGGACAAAGTTGAAACGACTGTTTAAACATCTTTGTGCTTTCCAAGCTCTGGAGGTATGAAAAAGAATGACAGGTTTCAGCACTTCAGGTAGACCGAAATTAGACCCCAGCCTGGCAGGAAGATGTGGGAAGCGTGGGGATGCTGGGAGCGGCAGATGTGCACAGAGGCAGGATCCGACGGGATTTCAATTTGCTGCTGCAGACAGCAGGGGTTATTGAAAGATTTTAGAGGAGAGAGAGATCACAAATTTCCAGAAAAGTAACTCTGTGGCTACCTATAATACTTTTTTTTTTTTTGAGGAAGATGTGGCTACCTATAGCAGACGGTGAATGGGGGCAGTAGTAAGAGTCAAGAACTGCATTTCCAGTTCTACGCACTTCAATGATGGATGCCTGCAATTACACCCTAAATTCTCCTCCCTCGCTCCTGATAGAGTGGAAGAAAAGTCTCTCCAGCTCTCCAAGGCCAAAAGTGTCAGAGGTTCTCCGATCCCTTGTCCTCTAGCCTCTTCAGGGTCCCCATCCCATGGGCTGCTCTTTCCCCCTCCCCTCCCTTCCCTCTTCTTTCTCTCTCTCGCCATCTGATGGAATATATCCATGAAAAGAAATGTGCTCTTTTTTCCCATCTTAAAAATATATAAAAATCAAAACCTTTGCTTTGACCCTACATCTCTCTAAGGCAAAGGCACCCTCACGTTTACTGGATGCGCAGGGACGAGTCAGAGAACATCACAGCGGACGTATTTGACCTGCCTCCCCAGGGTGGAAGACCGAGAGGAGCGGGAGTTGGATCTCCGGCCCTGGGGCGCTGTCTTCTCGCATCTCCAACCTTCTCGTGTGTAGCCTTGATTTTGCCCTAAGGATGCTTTCCTGCAATAGAACTTTATTTTTAAGCGGCATTTGGGGACAAAATAACTACAAGACTCAAAATGGTTGAAAATGGATGAAGAAAATGGTACAGAAAGAGGGCCCCTTCCCCAGAAGGACCCCCAGGGCTCTTCCTCACCCACCTCCTCCTCAAGTTTCCTCTTCCTCCTCCTCAGGGAGTAAACCTTCCTTACATTTGTACATGAAAATGGCATTTCTTTACTGTCGTTTACTACATATCTAAAATTGTTTCCAATATTCCATCGAAATGTTTTTTCAACTGTGCAAATTGCTGTCTTGGGTCACGATGGAGGACGTTATGATTCGCCATTAAAAACAATGAAAATAATTTTGGTGTAATGGCTTTTAACCTAACAGCATGGTTTTCCAGAAGAATTTAAGGCATTAAGTGAAAGGTAGGAGGGTAATGAAAACTCCCCCTGCCAGCATCCTCAGAGCTT
Organism: Equus quagga; assembly: GCF_021613505.1. Lineage (NCBI taxonomy): Eukaryota > Metazoa > Chordata > Mammalia > Perissodactyla > Equidae > Equus > Equus quagga. The sequence continues at coordinate 4,265,806 of NC_060274.1, read as the reverse complement.
CTCGTTATTCTCCTCAAAGACAAACCACATCACGTTCCTTGTGTCACCTCCACAGACAGGCCATCCACAGACGGGAAAATACACATGGAACCTCTCCATCCCTTCCTGACACAAGTGATAGCCTGCTACTCACTCGTTCCTCCACCTGGACTCATTGTCTTCAAAAAACATCTCAGAAATCATTCCATGCCAGTACATAAAGAGCGAGCTGACTTTCTAATAGCTCCATAGTGTTCCATTTTGTGGCTGTATTGCAATCTATACAATCGACAGACGCTGTTTCTACTCTTTTGCTAGTAAACTCCACCGCTTGCCTTTGGGTTATTTCACAGGTGTGAGAATATGCAGGTAAATAGGAGGAGGGGCTGAGTCCAAGGCTTTTCACCCAGCGAGTGTTGATACATCTCACCGAGTTGTGCTTCAAGGAGGCTGGACCAGTTCTCCAGTTCCAGCAACAACGAGGGTGGGTGGTCCCCCTCACCGCCAGGTAGGTGTCATCCATCAGTATGTTGCCACACATCTGATCATTGCCAATTAGGTGGAAAGAGAGGGAAAATCCACAATTAAACTGTGAAGGAAATAAGGTGAAATAATAATTTTTAAAGGTAGTGGTGAGTCTTACGGTTTTAGATCAGATGATCAGGCCACTATTGGTTTCCTTTTGCTGCTGTAAAAGTAACCACAAACTTAGGAGCTTAAAAGAATGAGGATTTATCATCTTACACTTCCATAGTTCAGAAGTCTGAAATGGATCTCAGTGGACAAAGTCAAGATGCCAGCAGGGCTGCCAGAGAGAGTCCAGAAAGCTCTCTTCTTTGCCTTTGCCAGGCTCCACAGCATCCTGTGTTCCTCGGCCCCCAGCCCCTTCCCCCATCTTCAAAGGGAGCAACAGCTGGTGGAGTCTTTCTCTCTTCACAGGTGCTCTTCTGCCTCCTCCCCCAATTACAAAGACCCTCATGATTACACTGGGCCCACCTGGACGATGCAGGCTACATATGCTCGCTCTCTTAAGGTCAGCTGATTTTTAGCAGCCTTCATTCCATCTGTCACCTCACCTCACCTCTGTGGTGTAACCTGACATCTTCATCTGCTCCAGGCAGTAGGTCATGGACCTCTTTTGAGGGCCATTATTCTGCCAACTGCAGCCTCCCAGAGGAGGTGACACTTGGGCTGAGACCAGACGTGCCACGCACAGAGCCAGGGAAGGAGAGTTCTGACATCAGGAGCAATGAGTGGATGGCTGAGGAGCCCAGCTAGAGATGAAGGACAGACTCCCTCTAGATTCGTCTCTGATGTGACGGTGGAGGTAAGGCGGTAGCTGGAGTGGAGGACTGTAGATTGTTGCTGGTTTGGGGCTTGTTGGGTTTGATTTGTTTGATTTTTTATGATTGGATAGATTTGAACACGTTTAAGGAACGAAGCCAGTTTATTAGGAAATGTTGAAAATCTGCGAATTGGGAGCATTCAATTCCACGACCTAGTACTTGTCTAAAAGGCCCATGAAACCAGCCAAAGGGAAGCTGGGGCAGACGGGGAAAGGAGTCTTCTGTCCTTGCAGAAAACAAAGCAAAACCAGGGATCTACTCCATCTAGTTCACCAGACATTTTCAGTAATCCCGAATTAATGTAATTCTTAAGAAAAGTACAAATAAAAGTGAGCCATGTGGCTCCCACGTGGGAGGCTGAGGAGCTGGTGCTGTTAAGGCATAAAACTCTTTCCAGAATGGCTTTTTGAGAAAGCAGAGACCTGGTATTATGGCCTTTTAATTTCCCCAGCCCGTGGCACCAGCAAGTGCAAACACCGGGTGACGTCGCTGAGCTCGCAGCGCAAACACGGCAGCCGGCCATTCATCTCAAGTCAAACCTACGGCTGTGGGACAAGGGGACATGTGCCTCTCCAGCACCTGTTTTAAAAATGCTTGGCGTTGCTGATTACTTCCTGTTTCTGGACCATCCTCAGCCTTGTTTGTATGTTCATTCGGAATAGAGTTGCTCACATTTAAAACAAATGATAGTGGGAGGCCTGTTAGTACCTGAATACAAAGATAGAAGGGAGTGACAGTTACACCGCCTGGCTGGGACGTGTCTGCCCTCCCACTTTGACAAGCGTTAGAAATAAGGCAGAGTTTTCCTCGTGGTTCTGAGAGCGGGGATGCTTCCTCGAGAAGGAAGATTTGGCAGCCATCGAGGTGTAAATGTGAAGGAGAGGAGAGTTCTGTGTTTTGTCAATGGGTATTTTCCTGGCCGTGTGGCAGAGATGAGGATCTTTCTCCTGAGGTGATGGTTGGTGGGGGGAGGGGAAGCAGGAAACACTGTTACTCTAATAAGAAATCAAGCCAGAGTTTATCAATATAGGGAAAAACGTGTCTAAGTGATATTTTTAAAGTTATAGACGGAAGTATGGTTACTGATGCTAGCCTTCTGCAGACAGGAGTCAAGGTGGTCCCCAGCCTGCCGAGCAGGACACAGGACGCAGACCGAGATGCTCCAACCCCCTCTGGACTTACGAGCTACATGACGTGGACACTCCATCTCTGTGCCTGTTCGCTTTCTTCTCGACGCTGCACAATGGGATCCACTCTCCTCAACTGACCTCTGACAAATATTCTGAGAATATACCGAGAAGAGTCTACACCCAACGCCTGGAGGAGTTTGAGGATCCGCCTCAATTCTTTCCTTCTAGCAGGCTCCAAACCAATTTAATCACCAACTTTCTCTTTTTTCGAGGTACGGCTCTGATTACGCAACATGCTTTGAGAAATGCCGAATTAGTTTTATTGCCTTTATAAAGCATCTTTGTCCTTAAATGAAATGGCACCAACATGTGTTTCTTTTTTGGAAGGATCGCGGGTTAATTTACAGCAATATAATTTTATTTTGTTTATAAGAAATGCCTTAGTATGTGTGTGTGCACGTGTGTGTGTGTGTTAGGGTTCTCCAGAGAAACAGAACCCATGGGTTACATACCTATATACACATACATATATGTGCGTATATTCCATTGGTCCCGTTTCTCTGGAGAGCTCTAATACACCTGGGTTGACCCAGATGGACTGTGCATGTTAATAGGCCATTGTACAGGAGTAGCTCTTTTATCCTGAAAGAAAAGCAACTCTCACAAAGGGAATCTTGACAATTCCCCTAGTGAGGACCTTGGTTGTTGATAATAGCACCTCGTGGTGATTCCTGAGCACTGTGAGGCGTAGACTGACTTGTTAAGTATATAGTAAAGTCCATGACACTCTCAGGCCATTGCGTGGGTGTCAGTTGCAAATGACCCTTGTAAAGTCAGGTTAGAGAAATCTCTAAACCATTGGAACCATGGATGTGAGGCCAAGAACAGGCTATATTGGTACAGCAAACACGCATTCCACTGGCCCTGAATTCAGTGAAAAACTGTATTTTTCTAGAACTGTATTTCATTTGCCTTGAATTCCTAATTTGTCCAACGTAGGAAACTTTCATTAAATCACATTCAAGTAAATTCTCCTAAACTGACTACATCCTCCATTCCTTCAGGTTTTAAATGGGTCAAATTAGAAGCCTTTCTCCCATGCTCATTTCCCACCTGAGTTCTGGGTGTGGCTGAGGGGCGTTTGGGATGACTGGGGTGGGTGTTGTGACGTGGACTTGGGAGCAAGGAGTAGGTAAGGTCTCTCATGGTGCTGCATTGCCCACATGGGCTACAGTTGCAATGTCCTTGCTGGTTCTTGACCTCCGCCACCTGTCCTCAGTGGTGTCCCTGAGCCAGTCTCTTTTTCTATGGGCTGGTGTTCACTGAGGCGGGGTGACCCTATTCGTCCCCCAACCACACAGCATGTGCTGCCATCCAAAACTATAGCCGCATGTCAAGACCAACGTTCCCTCTGGGTTGCTGGTTCTCCGGCTCACCCGTTGCAAACAGCTACTGGAGTGAGGCGCATTTCATGACAGCACAGTGCTAAAGCATGAGTCTCTGGACCTCAGCTGGTCTGCTTTCTTATTTTTCTAGCTACTTAATTTCTTGAGTTTCATTTCTCTTAAGATATAACATGCATAATTCAGGGGCCAGCCCAGTGGCGCAGCAGTTAAGGTCGTGCGCTCCACTTTGGCAACCCCCAATTCACAGGTTAGGATCCCGGGCATGCACCTGAATAATGCTTATCAAGCTATGCAGTGGCAGGCATCCCACATATAAAAAAAAAAAAAAAAAAAAAAAGAGGATCGGCAGTGGACATCAGCTCAGAGCTAATCTTCCTCAGAACAAACAAATATATATAACATGCATAATTCAGAGAATTGTTGTGAGGATTGAGTCGGTACAAGTACAGTGCCTGACAAAATAGTAAGTGCTCAATATATGCTAATGTCTATTATTTCAATGTGGGTGAGGTACAGCATTTCAGCCATATCCCCATAATACTGGCGATCAGCGGGAACACATTCAGGAGGGAGCATGTCACTGAATGGGAGGAACAGAGATTCTCAAACACAGGAGATAACATTGGAGCTTCTAAGGATGAGCTGACTAAGCAGAAAACAGAGAGTGAGGTTATGCCAGAAGAAAGCATCTCATGTGGCATATTCATGAAAAGACAAGGATGCTCCAAAAACAGATGTGCATTCCATGTGACTGAGCCATAGGACACAGGAGAGGCACCCAGAGCCCCAGTGATGAACTTTAACAATTCATTCTGCAGTAAGCGCGTGCCCAGCAGAAGGTCACTGGCAAATTTCTAAGGGGAGAAATGTCAAGAATAGTCAGGTTTCTAAGCCAATTTACGTATGTTTTAAAATTTTAAAAAGACTAGGTTGAGCATAAGGAGGTAAGATAGCTTTCTTTAAATAATTGAAAGCTCACCAGATAAAAGAGGAAGTCGACTTATTCATGTGGCTACTGGTACAGAGCTGTGGCTTGGAATCGAAATTACAAAACTACAGATTTCAGGACTTCAGATGGAACATTCTGGCAACTAGACCTGTCAAACAATGGTCTGGCTTACATTATGATAGTGTCCTCTAGCCCTGGAGTATGAAGTCGGATGACCATCTATCAGAAATGACAAGTATGCAATGCTGTGTTGCTGGTGGAAGGTTGAACCAATGACCTCCAAGTCCCACGCCCAAGTCATGATTTCACACGGACAAAATTCAATTACCCAGAAGGCTTAGGAAACAGAGTGTTTGATACATGGCTTTTTTAGTTAGTGCAAGGTCAAGCAGGCAAATGTTATTTCCTCAATGTATATTAATATATTCATGTGTCATAGTTATTCTGTATGTTAAAATGTTTGAATCTTTTTTTTTTCTAATGGCTGAGCATTTACCAGGCTCTAAAGGCATCCTTTTGACCAAAAGTCCTACCTAACTAGTGACACAGATATCAGAGAGGCAAGATGTTATCCGAAGGTATACAATTACCAAGTGAAAATTTGGAAGTTGATGTCTCAAATAAATTCCTGATTTTATTATCTAGTCATTTTCCTTTCCTTCTGCAGCATCAATTAACGAAAGGTCTAAATCTGTCGTGCAATGGGTGGGAGACCTCTCTTTGATTTTTGATGGCGAGAGGAGGGTGTGGGGAGGGGAGGACAGGAGAGAATGCAAGGAACAGCGCTTCTGCTTGGTTTCTGCTTCATCAGGCTTAGTTTAATGAGAATAGCATCAATTGAGTAGTATTCGGAAAATTTTAAAAAATTGTCTTGTTCGATGTGTGAGATTTTCGGTCTATAAATGTGTAGTTTCCCTTTCATCTCTCACAGAACTATGACTATGAAGATTCCAATTGCAGAAAGGGACAAGTACATAGGAAGGAATGGCAAAGTGACAGAGGCTGTGCTGAGATGAAGACACTATGGAAACATTGTGTCTTGCCTTCTGCTCTTCATTTCCCGGCCCTACATCGCTCCCGCACATCAAGTGCCCAATGAGTACATGTTGAATAAATGTTTGTTCAGTAAGTGTTGCTTTTCAGAGTTCCTTTTGCATTAGGAAAGCGATATGATGGAGAAATGTTACTCTCCTCCAAGCTCTTTGAGTTATATAGTAAAGTTGATGGAGAAATCAGACATGTACATAATTAAGACAGGGATTCAAATTCAGATCAGCTTCACCGGGTACCAATCTGGAACTTGTATTACCAAATAAGTTTATGGGTATATTCGCTCATGAAATTTCTTTTTCTTTTCTTTTTCTTTCTTTCTTTTTTATTTTTTTGGGGGAAGATTAGCCCTTAGCTAACATCTGCCGCCAATCCTTTTTTGCTGAGGAAGACTAGCTTTGAGCTAACATCCGTGCCCATCTTCCTCTACTTTATATGTGGGGCGCCTGCCCAGCATGACTTGCCAAGCGGTGCCATGTCCACACAGGGGATCCATACCAGTGAACCCCGGGCTGCCGAAGTGGAATGTGCAAACTTAACTGCTGTGCCACCGGACTGGCCCCTCATGAAATTTATTTTTGACACAGTAAACATTTTATTTAATTTCACAGAAAATATTTAACAAAATTCCTATCTGTAACATACAGTGATATGCACTCGGGGGAATTCCAGTAGTAAGAGTTTGGTGGTGCTGGAGAATTCCATTTTAATGGATTTCTACACTTTTGTCTAGTTAACAAGGCTGTGGCCACATATTAACAACATAACAGGTCTTTATTCCAGTAAACATTCATTTTGTTTTACTCCTAAAATTAGCTGTAAATGTTTATGGTTAGGGAGGGTCTGGGGATAGAAATAAACTTTTAACTTTTTGGTCTTAAATATTTATCATTTGCCTGCCTACCTGATGACAAGCAGAGATAGGCAAACACAATTTCTTTAAGAAGAATTTTTTGTTTCATTGAAGAAGATTGGCCCTGAGCTGACATCTGTTGCCTATCTTCCTCTTTTTGCTTGAGGAAGATTATTGCTGAGCTAACAACTGTGCCAGTCTTCCTCTACTTTGCATCTGGGATGCGGCCATGGCATGGCTGATGAGCAGTGTGTAGGTACACGCCTGGGATCCAAACCCATGAACTCAGGGTTGCTGAAACGGAGAGCATGAACTTAACCACTAGACACCGGGCCAGCCCCAAAGTGGAGTTTTAAAGAAAAAGCCGTGAGTATGCTTACCACACAATACAGATTTGTGAGGTTTAGCTGAGAACGTTGCCTTTATTACAATGAATAAAGAATCCCAGTGCGTCCACATAACCATGCACGCCTTCCATGGTGTCCTTCCTGCTCTTAGCTGTGTGAACTTGGATTGTTACTGGGGACCCTCATGCCCAGGGAGGCTATTTCGGGTGTCTTAGGGTCAGCACTTGGGGTCATTAGCTTTGTAATCTGAAGCGGTCATTCTAAAAGACCACAGTTTCTCCAACGAGTCTTCGAACCTTTAAAATGATACAATGGCGTTAACAACTCATCTGATACAATTTAACATTTTACATTGCCTCATCTTTTCCCCTAGAAAATGGCGGAGACAAATATTAAACCTTACTGAGATGTGAACTTTGTGTCTTGCATGCAAACAAGGCCCTGAGTGTTTGTGAACGAACTTCAGTGAAGCCACCGTACTTCCTTTTTGACCTACAAAATGCCTTTGACCTTCCCCACAAGTGAGAGCAAATGATGAACGTGAAAGATGATATTTTAAAAACTCTGTATTCAATTATTCACACCAAAGGATATCCATTAAAATTATGAACATCTCTAAATATATTTCATGTATCATACATATATATACTTTATATGTATAATTACATATCGACAAAAGATTTCTGGCTGCTCTAAGCATGTAAGTAAAACAAAGATAGATTTTGCAACGTAACACCCATATATGCATATATACCAGCTGTTTGAATTATGAATTTATTTACAACTTGCTTAGGTTAGAATAAGTGATTACTGTCCTATTGTACAAACATAACAGGTTAGGGTTTCTTTAAATACAAAGACTGCAAATGAATACATGAAAAAATTACACACATGTACAATATTTATAATTTATAAAAGCAAAGACCTCTTTAAATTATTGCACTTGCGCATTTTACAAAGATTGTTAGATGTTGTACATAGAAAATAATGTTTTTAAATTTACTAACTCATCCACTATAATGAAGTTGGATATTGTTCACTTGAAATTCTTTCACCTTCCAAGAAAGCCCATTAAAACTTTGGATACAGATCCATTGACTCTACACATCACTTAATTTTGAGCGTTGTATTTCTGATAGCTTGTAACCCGCATCACACTCCAGCCTTTTGGGCGGCAAGGAGATCACCCCAGCAAACTCTCAGACGCCTCAGCTTGGCAGGAATAAAGGTTGTCTTTTGTTCATGTGGACTTGTAAAGAAAGTCACCTTCTGTTTACAGACAGATTCAAGATGCTGCATTTCTACAAATTTTGGTAACTGTTTCACAGTGTCTTGGGCAAGCCTATTATTCCAACTGGGTCACTGGGTTGGGTCCGGTGAATAGGTAGGGGCATTGTCTAGAAAGACCTTCTATAGGTAAATCTATTGAACTTTCAATGTGCACACTAGATGGATACACAGAATATACACCATACAACAGACTGTATGGAAAATAATACTCCTATATGTCATTTACATAGGCTATTTAAGATCTGGCATGGGGCTCGGTATTACGGTAACCAATGGACAAAACCAAAAGCTGTCACGCCCATGATATAATGATATTTGAGGTGAGCTAGAGTACTAGGTAAAGCGCTTTTAAAACTTAGTCTACAATGGGAATAAAAACTTTCCATTTAAACTTCTGCAAATCTACGGTACCTCAAAAATATGAGCTGAAACCTGACATGTGTAAACTAACTTCTCTACTTGGCAATCTGGATTCAGCTGTAAATTTCCATCTGAGTCCTTGGGTGACAGTACTCTGTGCCCCAGCAGAGCCACACTAGGGTGTGCGTGCTCTCGGTTACCATTTACTCACACCTGCTGTAAAGAGCAGGCAAATGATGCGCAAAGTACGCAGCACACTTCCCACTGTTGGGTCAAGAAGGGAAAAGCTTCGATGAGTGATGATAGTAATGCTCTTCACGACTTTAAACGTGATTCTTAGGAATGTCTTTCCCTGTGTCCCATCTTTTAAATTTAGAATCAGAACACCACTGAAACTTTTTTCTTTCTTTCTTTTGCTATTTTTTTCATCACATAAATGCATCTAATGCTTCAGACAACCAAGATATCCAGTAAAAAAGAAAAGACAAAACAAAAAGTGTAAGTACTGCATTGGGTATCACTAATTGAAACTTAAGATAGCTGTTTAAAGGAATTGGAAAAATGTGTCATCAGGATAAATACTTACGTAAAGGTAAGAACAGAACCGCCATGCGCTACTGACAAGCATGGGGAAGCAAGAATTGAGAACAAGTTCGGCTAATTCACATTTTATAGTGATCTCAAAATCAGATTAATGCTTGCAATAGAAGGGATACACCAATGTGATTAAATGAGTAAGGCTTTAAAGAATCAAACCCTAAATAAAATCAGCCAAGTGTAGGAAGCAAACACATACTTGAAAGATATAAAGATAGAAGTGATTTTCAAAATCTAAATCATGCATATGTACCAGAAACCCAACAAAATCACATCATGATCAGTGTCATAGTTCTTGGAAGTTCTTGCAAAAAAAAAATACTGAATCTGAACAGTTCATTGATTGTAGTTATGAGGGTATATGTGGGTATATGTGAATAAAGGAGAGAAATCTGAGGAGAGAAAGGTCTTATTCAGTCAACCTGATAAAATTAACCATGGGTGTCCCTTTAAATGTTTCCAATTATAGTTAAGCAAGAAAAGCAAACTAGTGACTATATGAATGAAGAAGAAAAATGAGTATTTAAAATAAAGGCACTGGCCAAGGCGGGGTGAATAATTTAATCCTATTAAAGCTCAAACCTTAATTCTGAGTTAAAAGGCCAGAAACATAATCCTCAAAATGAAATCTATTAAAAATTCCAGGTAGCTAAGGATTTATGCATCTATGTGTGTCACGTACAAAAAGATCTAGTGTAGCTGAACATCCAATAAAGCAAAATTCACTGAGATCGACTGTACAAAACAAAATTTTAGAAAATCTAAAAAGCATGCTAAGAGGAGGAAACCTACACTGAACAGATCTAGCTTCAAATTATTTCTGATTTTGTTGCTCTGAGAACATATCAGTTCGAGTAGCATTGTAATGTTCTGCACAGATGTTTCTTCATTGAGAGAAGAGTCAGGAATGAGGACAACTGTGAGTATTTCAATGTGGTCTCTCTTCCAAGACCGGTTTCTCGTGCGCTTCTTAGAAATAACGGAAGCTGGGAAATGCATCACAATACCTGCCTGAGTCAAAGGGCCATTTTTGAGAACTACTTTCCACACGCATTGCATTTGTTTCAGCTTTTCTAATTAATTCAAAGTCAACTATTGTTTAATAAGATGCTTGGACTTTTTTAGAATTTTATTCCACTGCCGGAGCTCAATATTTCATGTTGTTGTCGGCGTGCATTTCCAAGAAAATTTCTAGTTAAAAAATATTTTCACTATCTCTGGCAAGATAATGGAATCACTTCATTTGACAATAAAACTGTCTATTATAAATCAGCACAACTAATAAAAATGTCTGCAAATCAAACATTCTATATACACTAACAGCTGGTTAGCCCAAGATCGAAAACCAGCCTACTGAGAAACTCACCAAAACTTTTGGTAACAAAAATCATCTATCTTTTTGAGAAAAGATCTGGGAAAAAGATGAGAACTCAAAAGCTTTTCTGCTAAATATATCTGCCAAAAGGCAAAAATGCTCCTCACTATATTTTTTCCAGAACAGATTGTTCACTAAACATCACTGCATCCTGGGCCCTTTTATTTTAGGTAAATCTATGATTCCTAAGTAAATCTTACTCATGGTAAAAGCAATATGAACATTTTACATTAGAATAGAGTCTTTGCTTCAAATTCTGTTTCCATTAAGACAATATTTTATGAGAAATCAACCAACCAATTAATCCATATACATTTCTTTGGGAAACTCTTCAAAGTGCAGTCATATGATATAATACACCTGGCGGTGTCACAATAGGAGAATTTTCTGTGATAATCTTACCGGAATAGCAACCTTAAATGCAAAAATGCCCATAGGACTCTCTCCCCCCATAACCGTTCTCTATCGAGAAGCAGAATTCATGCATTCTTTTAAAATCCTTTTAATTCAACAACAATCTTAAATGATATTTCCTCCCCCATTGCAATTCAGTCTCCAAGTTAAATTAAATGACTAAATTAACTTTTGTGATGGAAGTTGAAATTGGTGGGTCCAGTTTCATAAATTTAGATGCAGAAAAATATGCAACTTTTTAGTATTCAATCCTATGAATACACTAACATAAAAAAGACACTTTCTTCTCAGCTCTTTATCAAACAATACACATTTTCCAGCACAAAAAAATCACCGTTTTTGAAGAATGGGGCTGATTTTTATTTTTCATAGATGTGTTTGCATCACTCTCTTTCTCTCATACATACATGTGTGTGTATGTGTGTACCTAGCCACAGTGGTATTTCTCTCTCTTTAGTTATTTCATTTTACCTCATATTGTATAATTACAGTCCCAAATGATGCCCCGTGTAGGCAAGATGGCAACCTTCAGAAGCCCATAAGGAAATTGAACACATAGTGTTAATTTTAAAATAAGAACAATGTTTATGTATAGCGAACTCTGCTACAGCATAAATAAACCATGTTGTAGAAACATCTGATTTAATTTTTTTGCAAAAAACCAAACTCATATGAACAACAACGTGTACAGTATTAAAATGTAGAAGAATATTTTAAAAATTTATTTTATTAAAAGGAATATTCCAGTTTCCTGCCACATGAATAGTGGAGAAGGTGTCTGTTATGGGTTGGCCTGTCACTTCTTGAGACGCTTAATTCCTTCAGGTCAGGACTAATGACAGCTTCGGAGGTGCCTGTGTCATTGTGCTAAAGATCTTTACAGCATTAATATGCACCAGAAGCGACTGGCTTATAATCCTCGTAGGAAGAGGCCCAGACTATGACTTTTGTACAATATTTACACTGTAGAGTAATATTAGTCTACCAAAAATTACACAGAAGAAACTCTCCAAACCACAGGTTTCTATGCAGATTTGGATCTTAACCCGAGTAAAGAGAGCAGACATAAGCCACAATGCAATTACACTGTTTTCTTCTACTCCCCTGTCACGGACAGAAAGCTTATGAAAGATGATTGAGTAACATAAAGAAGGGATAAATGGGAGATGAATTCAGCAGAACAAAGTAAAAATTACAGAACACTTAAATTTTATGGTTTAATTTGATTTTGAGAGAAATGTATGATATTTTAAAGAATTTGCAGAATAAACCTTTCATGTTGAGTGTGCGTCTAAAATTCTGCAATGACACCAAGTGAAAATAGAAAGGAATCATTATTAAAAATTCACATTTTACATCCATAAGACTTGTCCGTTAAAAAACAAATTTCATATGTTTTTCCTTTATTTTGTTCTTTATGCAAAAGGTTTAGTAAATCTGCCAAGACTACAATGAAGAAAAGAAAATTAAGAAAAAATTCTTTGACGTCTTTTGAATTGATACTTAGAGTTCTGAATTTATTATGATGTATATTTGCATCTCTTCTCCAGATGAAAGAATGTCTACTTCCTTTAGTGTTAAATTTACTCATCTAAGCCCTTTAGTACAAACTTAAAGGATACACTTTAGTCCACCTAACTTTTAATTCATGAGGCTTTGAGACAAGAATCTGACTATTTTCCATCACTGATTGCAGAAAGACACTTCCTACTCCGTAACCTCGATAACGCCTGTCCTGAGGCTGGCTGCTACAATTCACGCTAATTACAAGTAGGTCACACATGAACATTCACAATAGCAATGTGTAAAAATTCCTATTTATAACCAACAACATCAAAGCAACATTGGTGTTAAAGCCAAAGTACAATATCATAATAGTACCATTTTAAACCCTCACTAGAAAGATACAATGGAAAAGTACCCCCTTCTGAATAATTTTTGTCCATTTCCATTAAGGCCTCAGCAATATTAGCCTATTAGAAAAGGCCAGTTTGCAAGTCCAATGGAGTCACGTGGACAGCTGATTTCTGGTCATGGGGTGGTCCTGGTTGACCACTGTCTATGATGCGTTACAGATGAGACAGTCATCTGCTTGACATATTGACTTGATGTTACCTTCTTGAAGAGGTTTGCATCCCAGGTACCAGATGTAGGTTTCCCCCCACAAAAACAAAAGGAAGAAAAGTCAAAGAAGCTGGACGAGCATCTTCAGGTGGGACAGCTCATCAGCAGGCATCAGTCATCAATCTTCACAGGCACCTTCTCAGAGGTCCCCTGGGCCACTGGTTGGGACGAGATCCACACTGCGCTCTCCTCCCCTCGAATCACCTTCTCCCACTGGCTGAGGTTATTCCTAGGGATAAAAGACACAGTGACAGGTGATGTTTAAAGAAGGATTTCTGGACTCTGTCTCAAAAATTAACCACACCCTCCTGTGGCATGGCTAAGCATGGTGGCTTTTTGGTGTCATTCTGACTGTGATAATAACCAGCTTGCTGCGACCAGGCAGGCTCCCATTGTGTCTCCCTGACTTGCCCCTGCAGCTTAGTGTCCGTAGAAGGGCCTTGAACCACCAAAGCCTGGGGGGTAGGTACCTTGTCCACCAGCTCTGGACTGCAAGGTCAAAAAGGAAAGCGAGGCTCAGGACAGATCATTTGAAGGGTTAACTCAAAAAGGAAAATGAGCCTTAGGATTTACTACTGAGGAACATGCAGGATAGATGGATGGGGAGGATGCCCAAGCAGCAAGAATGTTCAGGACCACAGGAACAGCCAGGGGCTTCAGACTCTGCGGGGTGGAAACAGTGCATGTCCTTGGAGGCTGCAGTCCCTGTCACATCACACTTGAAACTGGGGAGCAGCCCGATTTTGGACACTATGTCATAAATAAAAAGTCACCGTAAGTCACACCTGGTACAAACATTTGAAATTTCCTCGTGACGGTGAAACCGTGTTTGTGTTCTGGTGACCTCCAGTCTCAAATGCAGCCTCGTTTCTCTCCCACCCTCTCAGTATCTGCAGTTCAAATGCTGCACGCATCTTCATCTTCTTTAACAGTGTGATAACTACCACTGTATGACCACCATCTTGCCTTCTATGGCTAAGCAGGCAGAGATCGCACCATTTCCCACCCTGCACTTTGCTTCCATATACAGAGTCAGAATCAGAAAGCAACCTTGGCATTGGCAAACACAAAATTCGTACAAAGCATACACAAGCTAAGACACCTCTGGACAAAAGAAATCCCCAAACTATAACCTGAAAAATGTAATACTTTTAACTCTTGTACCATATCACCAGGGATCATTCTCCCAGAACGTAGAGATATTTTGACATATTGGAAAAAGGACATCACTAACTTTGCTATGTTTCCTTGGACACCAGTGACACACGATGAATTTTTTTAAGATTAAAAAGGTCTTTAAGAGATTACGTGGTTCAGCCAAGTACACTGAAGCAAGGATGTGGCAAAGGTGATAAGACAACTGAGTACCTATCCCAGTGCTTGACAATCACGGCAAGCATTCCTTCTGCTGATTCTAAATATTCAGCATAAAATGAGCAGAATTTTTGGATAGCAAAGGACTTCTGACTATTGCCTAGGATATTTTTTTCCCCAAACATACTGTGTGGATTTCAATTTGGTGGGGCATTCACTTTTTCAACCTGATTCCATTAAAAATGAGTCCTAGTTCACACTCCATATTGTCCACATGGCTCAGCCCTTGTGTAATAAGATGGTATTTTAATAAACTAATCACTGATTAAGGTCCGTGATGGCTTGACAAAATAAGGTGGGATGCTATGTTCATCTCCCAGGGGGCAGAGGGGAAAGAGAAGCCATCACTTAAACAAAAAATAAAAAATAAAAAAATCATTTTTTAAATTTTCTTGCTTGTTGGTTTTGTTTGTTTTCCTTAAAAATTTAGTTCATAAGATACATTTCAACAGCAGAGGATGGGAGTACACTAAAGGCTTTTGGTTTTGTTTAAAATTATTAAGTCAAATGTCTGTCCCCTGTCCCTCCCATCCTGTGTCTCTCCTTCCCATCCCCCACCCGCCCTCATGCACACTCCACCCAACAAGTGTGGTTCTGGCAGAGTAGTTAGAAAAATCTCCTTGACACCAATTCACCTGCAGAACTCACACAGCTTCTCTTGCCCATCACCCTTCGCTTTCCCCGGGCCGGGGGGGCGGGGGGAAGACTTCTTTTCAAAGTAAAATGAAGATCTTAAAAAAAATTCCAATGTTCTTAGCTGAGCTCAGCCCTCAAAAAAGATGATGAAAGGACAGGAAGAAACCTGAAGCTAGGACAGATAACAGACAGCTTACATTTCTTTTGGGAAGAAAATAAAACGTAAAGAGAGAGGTCCCATTCAAGGTTCCCTCTCTTCCATTTAAACAATAAACTGTGTGATTTAAGCTGAGCCTCTTTCCAAAGCAGCAGACCTGAACAGACATTACTGTCTCATCTTTTTAGGAACAGCATTGGGCAGGGCTCTCTACGTCATAAAAGCAAACAAAAAAACTCCATGTTCCATTTTTGTGAATGTATAACTTTATGAATACTCTTGTGTGTGTGAGGAAGATTGGCCCTGAGCTAACATCAGTGTCAGTCTTTCTCTATTTTGTACGTGGGACACCACCACAGCATGCTTTGATGTAGGTCCTTGCCTGGAATCCGAACCTGCAAACCCTGGGCTGCCGAAGCAGAGCACATGAACTTAACCACCATGCTACAAGGCGAGCCCCAGAATAAATACTCTTGACATACAATTGTTACCTAGGCAAACACACAGCCCATCAAATTATATTTATTGTTAACTATAAATAAGACACACGCACACTCTGACGGAGTGTAAAATCCTACATGGAGTCTTAGTCATTTTTTTAAAACAACATCACAGCTTGAACTATGTACATACCTGCACGCTTTGAGGAGGGGCTCCGTGGGAGGGAAGATCTGGGTAAGGGTGGTATAGCAGGGAATTGCTACCGCGTTATAGAATCCAAGCTGCCTCAGCACAAAAACCATTGACAAGAAACACAACTGCACGTTAGCGATTCCAGCAGCACAATATTTCCAAGTGAATTTTCTATTTCTCCCACCTAACTATAAAATTAAACGTTCTAGTTTTGCTACGTGACATTTGTGCTCAACGAACACTACTGGAGAGGACAGTTAAAAATCCATTAAAATACATTTTCAAAATAAAACACATAAAAATTGAAAACATAAAAAGAACTTAATCTAAAACCCAAGTACAGCAGTCAATGAGATTCTATTTATAGACCAGTCAAGTTATAATTCAAGTCCTGTTTTTATCTCTGGTCAGATTAGTATTCTACCGTAGACATTCCAAAGTCAACCAGCTATTCTAAATGGCTGACTCTTCTCCAACTTAATATTTGGGAATCAGTGCACGCTGTTTTATCTGTTTGTTACTCTTGGCTTTTGGTATCTTTTTTGGTCTCTTGAAATTTTCCTCATCTCCCTCCTCCCTTTATTTGACCCATAACACGTCTCATTGACTTTATCAGAGTTCTCTCAGGATACAGTTCTGTCAGTAAGTCAGATTTCAGTTCATCTGTGGTACTTTAAAAATATATATTCTAGAACATTTTATTAGGAATTCTGGGCCACTGTGAAAATAAATGATGCTAGTTCAGACTGGCCTACTGAAGGCCAGATGTAAAAGATCTGCTACACTATTGGCCAGAGACCACAGCTTGTCTAGATTCACATAACTGCCCATGTGGTTGACACCATGTAGGAGATAAAATCGGCTCCTTGGATGAGGTGACCCCCAAACCATGGCTTATCAATTTCTTTAAAAAACTCAACTTCAGTGAGATGCACCAAAGGATACGGTAGAATCAAATCTACTTGGTTCCTTTCTGTTTCCTGCTGTTGAAAAGTCTATCATCACAGCAACCTCACTAGTCCAATATCTATGTGTTTCCATCTTTAACTTTACAGTGCACAGAGACTCTCTTATTTTAATATTTAGCAGGTATCATGGAGGAGAAGATCTCGAGAAAGAAATTTATTATAGGAAAGTAGAGTATTTTATTATTAATGCAAAAGAATAATGTCAGAGTAATCACAATTCAGAAGCAATATAGTTGGTAAACTATTAGCTGATCGCAGAAATATTTTATTTAAAACTCATACTGTAAATGGATCTGGAATTTTGTCAAAAAACAAACTACTCTCATAAATAAATAACACTAGGACAGAGCCCATTCTTTGATGACATTTTCAGCTACCCTATGCATTCTGTTGGGATGACAGCTTAACTAGCAGGAAAGAAAAACATTGTTAGACCCCTATCTTAAGCCACATAACAAAATAAACTCCAAAAGAATTAACAAATCAAATATAAAGTGATGAAATGAAAAAAGTAGCTAAAGAAAATAGGTAAATATTTAAATAATCTCAGGGTGGGACAGGAATTCTATATTGTGACATGAAAAGCAGACACTGGACGGGAAAAGACTGATTGCTGTGAGTACATATATTGTGAAGTCTCATAAACAACGTGAAAAAGAAATTAAGCTGCAAAGTACACATGCAACATGCATGACAGGCATGTCAGGTGCACTTTCAACGAGGAAGGAACAATGAGCATCCATCAGAAAAACTGGGTAAGGACATGAGTAAACTGTTTACTGAAGTCAATGAGGAGGAAAAAAAACATGGAGCCTCTTGCTGTGCTGATGTCCCTACGAGCTGTGGACTTGCCTAAACTTTTGTATTAAGAGTTAATAAATGTACTTGAAATAAAGTAGGAAAAGTTGAGAACTTATCCAAAACCATCATCCTTTGAATTTTCTAAAATGTTTTCTAAACTGAATTCTATATTATAAATATTTGTCCAAAACTCACTTCCTTATTTGACATGAGACGAGGAGTAGTTTAAAAACACCATAATCTGACAAATACATCACATGACACATGCACACATGCAAAACTAACAAGGCACAAGAGCTCTCAAAATGTCAAAAAATTAACATAAATTATGGAGGAAGACCTGGAAAGAGAATAATTATGCCAACTGATGTTAAAACAAAACTCAAGACGTACTAAAATACTTTGCATTATTTTTTAGGAAAAGTTGACTTAATCAAACTCTTTGATGTTACTTTCCAAAAAATAACTTTGTACATTCAATGACAAAATATTTTCTGCTTGTTAAAAATATTAAGAATTCAAATTCATACATCCTCTCTATTTCAAGTCAAAAAGGAAGCTTGTTTACTGCAATTAGATCTGTAGAAAGAAGCGATGACGAGGGTATTTGGGAATTCTTTACATCCAACTAGGATTTCCTGATATTGGTCTTCCTATCCCCAAACTCTAAACGGAGAAGATTTCAAGTAGTTCTGGCTGCTGTAAGATGGTATACGCTTTTTATTCATTTACGATTTTATCACCATTCTAAATTACTTGACTTTACAACATAATTCATACCTGGCCCTGTGGGACTTCATCCTTCTTGTCTCTGTCCATCATAGGAATAGGCTGTATTCCCAACTTCTTCATTTCATCACCCTAAGATAAACAGGGGAAAAATCATGCTTTCTCAACTTATAAAGAGTTATTAAATTTTGCTATTAAAGAGTCGTTCCCCTTATTCATTAATTTCACCAAAGTGAACAATGTTTCCGGTTATTGGCTCAAACCAATGTCATAATAATGAAAAATGTGAAGTATCATTGTTTGGTTTTTATCCTGATGTTCTCCTGTACTGAATTACCAGAAACCCAGACGGCTTTTCTGGTTTAATTTTGCAGAAGTCAGTACAAGTTATAATAAGAGGAGATATAGTAAAGACTGAGGCGGAATAAAAAAACATGGAAGAATCTAAAGGCCTTTTTCTCATCTTTTTCAAATGATTTTTCATGTACACTGAACCAGGTGAAGCAAGGTTTAGCAAGACATATTGATAGATCGAGAAGAAACAATAGTCTGCTAAGATGGGTTAGTAAAGATGCAGTATGACTGGCTATCCATTATCATAAAAGTCCTAACTATAGCTGTTTACTGAAGACATCCTATGGTGCAGGCTCTGGGCCAAATAACTTGTAAATGTTATCTCATTTAATCTTCATGACATACTATGAGTTAGATATTATCATCCCCATTTCATAGATTGTAAAACTTATCCTACCCTTTTTATTTATTTGTTAAAAATTAAAATCTTCCTTAACATTCCCTAATTTTTTTCCTAATACCCCATTCCTCCCTCACATTTCCTTATTATTTTTTATGTTAATTATTTTAATTATGCTTGTTTTCAGCAATCAGAAGTACACAACTAACAACATCTTAGATTTGCTAAGGTGGGGTCTAGAAACCAACTGCTAATGTACAGGACACAGGGATTTGTCCCAACAACGTAAAGACACAGCAAGCACAGCTTTTGCCTAGTGTTATCACTTTAAGTACTAAAATCAGTGGCTCTCCAATTTTTTTCTTTTCTATTCTAAGTGAATGAAACTAACTAGGCCCTTTGCTTTCCGGGATTTCACAAGTCCAACAAGCAAAAAGATTTTAAATAAACAATGATTTGAATAGGCACTCAACAAATAAGGATAAATGCTAAAAAGGAGAACAACTGAGTCCTGTGGAATGTGTACCATGGAGAAGGGACCTAGTCTGAGGCTTGGAGAGGAAGGGGCTGCAGAGGCGTGAGGGGGAGTGCTCTAGGCAGATGAAAAGTCAGGGGACAGGCAGAGAGCTAGATGACAACCTGGAGATGTGAATAAAGGAATCGCGAGGGGCTGGGACAGCCTGGAGAGACACTGGGCTCTGCAGATCAAGTTCACAATTTTTGTGTTTATCTCAACAGCAGGGAGAGACAAAGGGTTGGAAGCAGGCTACTGACAGAATCAGAAAAGTCATCCTCATCTCGAAAATATGGCAGCCGAGGCACAGTGGTTAGTCAGAACCCTAGCTGAGGTTTCATCCTAAGTGACAATGCGGGATTTTAATCTCAAACCACATGACACCAAAGACCACACTCTTACTTACTGTTACACTAAGTCTAAAAGATACAAGCAAGGAACCGGGTTAGAATGTTACAGTAATCCAGGAAGGATCTGACGGAAGTCTGAAGTAGGGAGAGACGGTGGGGATGGGAGGGTAGACCGGACTTTAAGATATCTAGGAGATCAACTGGCAGGACCTGGTGATTTTATTCCTATTTCCTCCCAAGAACAATGAGGTCCTGGAAGAGGGCCCCTACGAATATGCTGGGAGCTTAATCAATCTTTGCGGACTGTTTAACCAAAGAGGAACAGAAAAGGAAAAAAAATCTGTGCTACATACTTCTCACATTTTGATTCATATTTTAGAATACAAATACAGTTGTTAAAGTATGAAATACGTCATAGTTAAATAAAATAATTTGCAAAACAATAAGCTAGCTTCAGACCAGTCTTCTTAACAGCGATAATCAGAGAATGTACTCCAGATGATTACCTTTAGACACACGTGCAAATTAAGTTGACTGTGATGATAAAGTCAAATATTACAGTTCAGACATGTACATTGAAAACAACCTTCCACGTTGAGTCTGATAGTAACTAGGTTCTGACACATACACACACACAACAAATTTTTAAAAATGATACAGGAGTATGCACACATAACATATAAGGTGTTCTGGAGAAGTAACACCATGAGTAGAAGGAACTCAAGGCCTTTGGTTCCCACTTGACACAAATTCTCTGGCTTCATCATTATGAAACAATTCAACATTATAAACCATTTCGCCTTTCCTTTTAACTGGATGACTGGCCGGTTTTGACTTTTTAACGACATTCTTCTATCTGAGTGAGATATATGGTTTGATCATCAACTACCCAACTCTTTGGCTTCCAAACTTACCTGTATTTCTTCAAACCAAATGAGGTACCCAAAGGTTTTGTAGGGTTTTTTTCCCCCACAATGTAATCTTGGAATATGTGTGGACCTATAGGTATTTGTGGATTCATCTAAACAAGATAATTATATTCTGCTTACTCATGGACAACTCAGAAAGAAAATTGAGGGGTTAAATGCACATTTCTGATAATTTAGATAATTCAGGCAAGAAAAGGTGTTAACCAAAGTGTAATTTACGTGTTTGTTTCACACATCAGGAGTATCATGAATTAATATCCCACATATTCTACAGAACCCATAATTTGCAGTTAAATAGAGTATTTGGTATATTTATATAATCTTATATGTCTGTGGTACAAAATGATTATTGTCTCGAATTTCCAAGTGCAGGCATATATAGCTCATGATACTCTGAGTCTTTCTTAACACTTTTTCCAGTGCCTATCTTAAAACAGATGACCAGTAATGTTTTTTGAATGAATGAACCAAAGATTGGCTATTAAATAAGGGAAACTGTTGCACCATTGTTCAGTGAATAAGTTCCTGAATTCTTTCAGTTGAGATCAGAGAACTTACACACATATTCAAGTCAGATGTCACAGAATGACTGTTCTCACTCTGTATGTGTAATAGCAAAATTCCTCATCGTGTGTGATTGGCCAGAGTTTTTTGAAATAACTAGCAACATGCACAATTAAGACCTTGTTACTAAATTATCCATTTACGAAATTTCTCCTCTGATTTGCTTCCATTTCTTGATATTATCTCTGTTCATATAAAACGCAAGGACATACCTCAGCCCAGAACTCAGCATATATATCATTTGCTGTCAATTTTGTAACTGGCCACAGTTTCGTCACAGAACAAAGATCGCAGGCAGTCATCATCAAACCAATGACACGGTCTCTAGAACGCAATAATACAAAAGTGGTCAGTGCAGCATTTGTACATTTGTACTGAGAACTGGAAAGACTCCTGTAGTTTCAGGAATGAGACTGAGGTTGGCGTTACTTCATGATGGGGGAAAGAGTGAGTTACACAGTAGATACCACTGACAGGCAGGAAAGAAAGGCAGAATTAGAGAACAGTGTTGCTTTAATTCTAAGAACATCGGTCACTTGTGTCACTGGTCCCATGAAGAGGATATCATATGTGCCTGTTGCCTTGGTATTACTGCTGAAATCAAATATAACATGGGCACAGCTCTGTTACCATCTTAATCCACTGGCACCCTTTTACAGGCATGGACCAGATTTTCATTTTCATGCAATTTTGGAAATTTAGAGTGGAAACAAAATATTTATTCCAATCCTTTCATTTTATATTTACATAAGGAAAATCTGAGGTACAAAGAAATGAAATGACTTGTCCAAGGTGGAAGTAGCTCAAGACAGGATGCAGGTCTCCAGCATTCCCTCCTGTGTCCCCACGAGCAGAGAATGGATGTGATGGGAACAGTTTCCGAAAACTTTGCAAACTCTAACCTCCCAAGTGAAATGAGTTTTCTTTTTCAGTTGCTTTGCATTCACAACTGTGTGTTCCACGTCTGACTTTAAAAAAAAAAAATACTGTTTGGTTTAATCTTTCCGCTTGAAGAAAAATAAAAATTGCTTAAAGAATTCAGAGACATACCCCCTATAGTTTTAGTGGATTTGCTCCACTGACAGGTGGTTCCCCTAAATGAAGGCTACACTGAATGGCAACACTACACACTAGTAATTAAGGAATTTTAACATGCTGACTTTAATTTTTATGAGGCAAATTATGTAACTTTAAAAGACAAGTAATGAAGAAAGATACAAAACTGGAAAAAGTGAGACGATGTTGTTTCCAGCTCATATCTAAATTCTAATGATTCTTCGAAACCCACTGCTGCTAACCACTGCCTCACTCTTTGTTGGTCCACAGACACTCCCCACCTGTGAGCATCACCCTGTGCGGGTCCTGAGCCTGTCCCGACCAGGGCAGACAGCATATTAAGAGCATCTGTCTGTCACACTGGCAGAGTGTCTGGTTTAGCTGTGCTCCCTAAAGGGACGATTCCAGGATACCCAGGAGATGCTGCTTTTCCTATTACCCGTGTCTTTGACGCCAATCAGTTGCAAGGATCTTTTATTTCCAATCAGCCCGATTCCTTTAGCCCATTTGCCTAATTAAATGATCTCTTCTACAGTCTTACTTTTCATACGGACACGTCAAAGGTATCATGTCTCCAACAGAGAAGACGAGATAACTTTATAAACATCGATGAGACTCATGTGTACCCTTCCTATGACCCAAACAGATGCCACGTGAAGATCCACATCCCTTAAAATGATCAGGGATCTCTATTTTTTTGACGAGGTGATTTCCCAAGCACTTCATGGTTTAAAGGAAGAATATTTATTTCTAGATTTGGGCTTCTAAATGAATGAGTATATTATCTGTTTGCTCAATAGTAAATTCATTTAAACAGAAATAGAACAGGGAAAAAACTATTATTCTGTTTACAAATAATTATATCATGACATTGAAATAATTCAATCTCATTCAATCTATATTTACCAAAAAAAAATCAACATTTATTTCTCTTGGCTAAATATTCTAATCAGCTTTTCCTAAAAAGGCTTTCCTATCTCATAAATTTATGAAATAAAAAAATGTACATAGAATGGGACACCGTAAAACACATGGAATTAAATTTTTCACTGAAAATGATTTCACAGGTAACATTGCTATTACTGGGGTGGGAAAGATCATGAACTAGCTATCATTTAGATTTAGCTGCCAAAATTACTTAGACAAAACAATTTAACAGCAGTTATTTTACTGTTAACCAAAAAAAAGTACATAAAACAGATAAATTCTGCATTAAATGCCTTTAACAAATAAAATTACTTATTTTTTTACTCTCAGTGACAAATCAGTTGGATGGTCATGATTGTCCAGAAACATTAACCTGAACTGGCATAGTTTTATTTCTTTCCGTGAATGGAATATGGACCCAATTGGTGTAGATCCCTAATTCATAACTTGTTCTAACAACCAAGTGTGAAAGGGATCGAGTTCATGCTAACTATACTCTTAGTATGACCTTGTATAACCTTGTCACTAAGAACAATGAAGTAAGAGCTCAACACAACGCCTATGTTACAGACAATTCTTAAGCAAGTAGTTTTAGGGGGTTTGACTATTTTCATTTATTCCAAAAAGATTTTAATGCCTGTTATGAGTCAAGCAAGTTGGAGCAACCAAAAAAAAAAATAGATCGTGATCTTGTAGAGCTAATTCTGGCAGAGAGAAGCAAGAAATAATAAAGCAATACATTTCATGCAACAAGTCTGTGTAAAACATATTTCAAAAGAGGCAAAAACATGAAGATCTGTGAGAGCGTTCCAGTAGAGAGGACAGTATGTGTAGTGTCTGAGAAACAACAAGAAAGCCAGTCTGGCTGAAACATAGGAATGACTGGAACTTGGGGTGCTGCTAAGTCTGGAGACAAGCCAGGAGTTCAGCTTTTATTCCAAGTCTGATGACAAGACTCTGGAGACTACAAGCAGAGGAGTGACATGATACACGTTTTCAAGAGATCCCTCTGGTCTTCTCAGTCGGGAAGGAATTGTAGAATTGTAGGAGGGTAAGGGAGGATGTGGAGAAATCATTGAGGACAACACTGCAGTGGTCCAGACGACAGATGATGGCAGCCTGAATTAGGATGATGATAGAGGAGACATGCAAAGCAGAGGATTCCAGAAGTTAGAGGGAGAGCCAAGTGGAAATATGTTCACATCTACAGGAGTTATGACAAGCCAGCTGGAGAACCAACACCACGCAAAGATTTTAGACTCTTACTGTCTCCAATGACATGAGTGATAACTCTTTAATATCAGCATAAGCATGACAGAGTGGTGATCGCACTGAAACAAACTTTAAATGTAAGTTCTCAACCCTTCATGTCATAGAACCCTAAACATGTTGATGCTTTCAAAAATACCACTAAGAAGAGAGAAAAACAAAACAAAAGCAAAAAAAAAAAAGGAAGGGAGAAAGAAATTGTATGTGAATAGGGAGTTGATCAAGCAAATGCATATCACAGAGGGATTTGCTGTTATTAAAAAAGTACTCTAGGGGCCGGCCCAGTGGCATAGTGGTTAAGTTTGCACACTCTGCTTTGGTGGCCTGGGGTTCACAGGTTCAGATCCTGGGTGCGGACCTACACACTGCTCATCAAGTCATGTTGTGGAGGAAGACTGGCACAGATGTTAGCTTAGCGACAATCTTCCTCAAGCAAAAAGAGAAAGATTGGCAACAGATATTAGCTCAGGGCCAATCTTTCTCACCAAAAAAAATCCAACAACAACAAAAACCAAATTCTAACTTAAAATTTACTTGCCTAACAAAATCTCTGTATTATTCCTAGAGCTGAGAACCCTTACAGGCTACTCTTTATAAGTTCAGATCAGGTGAGAACACCAGTAATTTCACTTTAGAACTTAGTTTCCCTACATTGCAAGTTCTTCAGTTGAAACATACAACATACCTAGCTGAATGTGGCCCTTGTGCATTTACTACAGCAGGTAAAGACTCATGGATGCCGTCATATGCAAAACACGCTAGAGGAAACTGTCTCAGTCTAAGAACAAAACACTCCATGCAAATATGTCTTGTTCTTCGAAATACACAGTAGTAGCTTTTCTAGTTACAACTTTCCTCGTTCTATTTCTGAATTGATTAAAGAATTATTCAAGTGTTTAATATCATACCCTCTCTTTGATGTGCTCTTAAATCTAGATTAAGGAAAGACTTTGGAAGAAGTGGGGCACAGGGATGTCTCTGAAGGGCCCAAATATCCCCTGGGATTCAGAGAATAAACATTTCCATTTGCATGTTTCCTAATGCTTTTAGAGATGATAAAATTCTGAAATTCGTTTATATTTAAAATACATGCTTGAGGAAGGCAATTTCAACATGAAATACATGGAAATAAAAATTAGAAAACCTACCAACAACTCATATATTTGTCCCTTTAATATTTAAAAGGATAATTTAATTTGATTTCACAGCTTACACCACATTGGTTTGCTAAAGCGGTCCTCAGGCAAAACTGTATGTTCCTCTCCATTAGGATAGAAATGTGATTCAAGAATAATGCTGTAATTCAACAATAATGTTCTGATTTCTGTGGATGCTCTGGTCTGTTTTTAATCAAAAGGAGACAACGATCACAGTTTCAGTGAGAAACAATAAAGCTACCCTTCGCCTACCCTTGGTTTGAGTCCAGAGTTGGTTTTGAAATGTGACATTCACTTCTAGTTGTGGTTAATCGTGGTTTAATTGTGAGAGAGAAAGAGCTTGAAGGGAAATTTCAGTGAAGAAAGCAATTAGTTTACCGTTCCTGTTTCTCTCTGTGGTTCCCTATATTTCTCCATCTGTTCCATCACTAGCAACTCCCCTGTTATAAGTTAAGATTTAAACTCGTCTAATGATTCCTTTCTGGGACCCTAAAATCACTTGTCAGGCTCTGCTATTTATAAAGTTCAAAGAAGTTTTTCATTCTCAAATGTAAGATATTTCTGAACACTAAGCTATGTATGTCTAATATAAAAGTGAATTATTCATCAGCATTGGAAAGACACAGCAACAACTTTCATATACACTTGGTCTCTGGTTGTTTGATTTTCAAAGTAAAAAAATAGTAAAATTACCTAGTATCTTTAAGCAGAGTTGTGACCCCAACGTCAAGTTGACACAAAGTATAAGAGTCAACAGGAAGAGCAGGTGGTAAGGACCATTGCCCTTCGTATAAGGACAGCAGGTAGGGAGCCATCGTGAGACACTTAGGACTTCCAGCAATGATCAAGAGAATGTAAGTGACCTTCAGCTCCAGAATAAGTGCAACAAAGACTGAGAGGGCCATGAGAGGGGAGAATGAATGGGTAAAGTCCGGCTGACTCAAGAATAAGAGACCAGTAACAGCCAATATGCCAAGGATGATGGAGCACAAAGACAGAAAGAGCCTGGTTTCCTCACAGTAGAAAAACAGAAAGAGCCTGGTTTCCTCTCAGCATCACTGGGCAGCTGAACTTAAGATAGCAAGTACCTATCTTCAGATCTTTTATAATGTGATAAAAAATAAAACCCTATATTTTTAAGCCACTGGTCATTAGGATTTACCTTCCCTAGACCAAACGCTTTCATAAATGATAAAACACTGAAAGTACCTGAGGCCATCTGCCTTTATTTAGAATGCACTATATTTTCTATGTAAAATGATTACCTGTTCACGCTGGAGAGAATACTTGTGAAAAAAGAGAATGCTGTGCTCTAATATTTTAGATAAATGAGATGATACTGCACAACACTAGAAGGAACTGGGTACCAAGGAGGGCAAATTTCCAGCTTCATCAGTATTTGTAAAATACTGTCAAATTACCAAAACACAAAATGCCGTTAACCAAAAATGTAAGTATAAGATCACATAATAAAAGCTACATTCTTTACTATTTGCCATTTTGGATTATTTGTTTACTTGACACATACTTACTGAATACCTACTATGTGCCAGACACATTACAGATATCCATCACTCTGGGCCTCACTGGTGGACCCACAGTCTAGAATGCGATGGCTTTCATCTATATGACATTCCATCCTCTGATCACACATACCATACAATTTATGTCCAAGCCGATAGTTTTGAGAGTGAAAAAGAGTAGCGACATAATTAATTACATTAGGACAACAGGTGTTAGTCGAGATTGATCCAGACCAACTGAGGAGTGGGGTTATCCTGATGTTAACACAAAATACATAAAGAGAATATCAATAGTTTGAGAATTGTTCTGGAAAATATTAACAATAAGTATTAATTTTTCCACAAAATAATTGATATTGAAGAAAAGATACCAGTTCAAAAAAGTTTAAGCTTAAAGTGCATATGCACTTGCAACTAAATAAAATGCTTTTGTAAGTACTACTTTAATTTCTCTACCTACTTCTGGTTTAGAAATACAACGATTCTTAATTTAAATAAAGGATGCACTGCTCTAGATATTAGGTAACTTCAATTCTCGGCCAAAGGCTGCCTTGGATTTCCTCAGATGAATAATGTCATCTTTTTGTGTTCTAGTATTAATTTTAGGTATAAAGGGAGAGGCTACGGTCTGTCATTTATCTACTGTTCAGAGGGATAATTACAATTAATATCTCCAAAAGTTACCTGAGAAATATTATCATATATTTAACTACATACTTTGCAACAATATCACATAAATTAATTTACTCAAGGTATAAAACAAACAAGACCAAATTTATTTACAATCCTACTAGAAAACACGCATTTTTAAAAATTATAGTTCCATATAAGAGGAGAAAAAAATTCATGGGCTGAAGTAAACGCCCACACCAGAAAGAAGTGAGTCCCAAAAGAGCACAAGAATCAAAGAAAGACATCACTCTGATAAGCACAGGTAAATAGTAAAATAACAGAAACAGAATAAAAGTATATTTCTAGCCTGAAGACCACACCTCAACCAATGGAGAGAAAACAGCTTTGGCGAGGCACCCTTTTTAACCAGCATGCAGAGACCCCCCAGCTGTCGTGACTGTGGCACAGCTGGCCCTGTAGGCAGCTGCCCTTGGATGATGTCAGTGCATAAGGCCAGCGGAATCAGGGGAGACAACACTTGTTCTTGTTTCTTTGAAAAGGAATTGCTCAAGCCAGAGAAGGAAGAGTCAGATATAAAAACGAGCATGACTTGGAGATGAGACCTGCCCATTCTGTATGGTGCCCAAGTGAGCTATTTCTACCTCTGTGGTAAAATTTCTGTCTGCAAACTGCAGCTCCCGCTGCAGAGACGGCTGCCAAGATAGAGATGATGTCGTGTGTGGATTGTTCAGAGCACACTTGTGTCTGTGAAAAGGACAGCTGGGGGAATACACATCCTCGTCACTGGGGCAATGAAGTCTGTATTAACTCAAGTGTAATAAGTGACTCGAGAAAATGGATAGGGGAAGAAAGGAAGGGTTTTCAACAGCCACGAGGGCAGCTCCAAGCGTGTGGGAGAAGCTTCCTGTGTGAACTCTATGCCTTCAGTATCCTAGGACAACACACCAGGGCTGGAATCAGGCAATTTCTTACACGCATCATTCCAGAATCCCCATGGAGAAATCGATGAAAGGCTACTAAAGCTGCATCAAATATGTGGATACTGCACTCATTGATAATTCTAAAATGTGTGAAATGCTTACTCATGACCACACAGAATTCTGGGAACTACTAAAAGAACTGAGATTTGATCTCACTTGGTGAATTAAGGACCATTTTATTTATTTTTTAAATTATTTCCTTTAAAGACATACTGCTATCATTCACATACTCTATCTTATTTAAGAAAAAAAGCCACTTGAAACAAAAATGTTTTATATTTTTCAACACAATCACATTCCTAGATGATGCATTTTTGTTTCTCATATTTTAATTTAGGTGTAATTTACACAGAATGAAATGTATCAATTTGAAGTGTATTGTTCAATGAATATGAAAATGTATACAGTCTGTGACTACCACACTCATGAAGATAATGAGCCTTTGCATCACCCAGAAATGCTTTTTGCCCTTTCCCAATCAATGTCCCTCATCCAATAGTGACAACAGCCAGTTTCAATTCGATCACAATCACTAACACTATTGATTTGTTTGGCCTGTTCTAGAATTCTGTAAACACGCTTTCCTATGATATGCACTATTTTGCTCAACATAATGTCTGTGTGATTTGTCTAAGTTGCTACGCAAATCAGCAGTTCCTAATTTTTTTTTTCTTGCTGAACAGTACAGTATTGCATTGTATAAATGCCAGAAACTATCTATCCATTCACCTGTATTAGACATTTGCATTGTTTCCTGTCTGAACATAGGATGAATAATGCTGCTGTGAACATTTGCGTCTAAGTCTTTGTGTGAACATAGTACCACTTTTACTTCTCGAGTAACTTACAAGTAAAATGGCTAGCTCACAGAGTAAGCATATATTTATTTTTATAAGAAACTTGCAAATTATTTTCCAAAGCAGTTGTATACTTCATACTCCAACCAGCAAAATACTAGTATTTCAGTAGCTCTGCATGCTTGCCAACACGATGGTCTTTTTAATTTTGGCCACTGTAGTGAATGTGTGGTGGTCTGTCACTGTGGTTTTACTTTGGTTTTTCTTTATGACCAAAGATAGTGAGCAAAATTTCATGTTCTTATTGGCTTCAAGTTCTGAAAAAATCTTTCAGTCTAGGGAAACCACCAAAAAAAAAATAGTATAGCTGATATGCTAAGAAAGGAGAGAAAATGGAATCATATAAAATGGCCAATTAACCACAGAAAGCAGAAAAAAGAGTGGAGGACAAAGATAGGAAAAAAGACCAAGGCCAAAAGAATAGAAAACAATAACAAATATGGCAGACATTAATCCAACTATACAAAAAATCACTTAAAACATCAATAGTCTAAATACATCAATTAAAATGAAGAGACTGTCAGAGTGGATTCAAAAACAAGACTCAACTCTACCTTGTCTACAAGACACCCACTTTAAATATAAAGACACATAGATTAAAAGCAAATTGATGGAGAAAGATAGGCCATGCTGACACTAATTTAAAGGAAATGGGAGTAGCTATATTAATTTTATACAGCCCATACTTCAGAGCAAGGAAAGTTATCAGGGATAAAGAAGAGCATTACATAATAATAAAGAGGTCTGTACTCCAAGATGACATAACAGGTAATCATGGACAAAGAGAACAGACCCAACTTCAGCCAGACTAGCATAGAACCAGGAAACGAATGCTCACAAATCTAAAGATAAAGACGGCATCACTTAGGATGGACTTGGTCAGACAGGGAAACAGCAAAAGGAAAGTCCTAGCAATAAAAGCTGGTGGCAAACACCTATAAACTGGGACAAGGAGGAGAGACAGTTTAGCCAACGGACTGAGACCCAGTATAGAAGATGGGTGGATGGGTTCACAAGGAACACAACTGACACATTTCTGAAGCCACTTGCAAGACATGCCTTCTCAGAAAGGAAGGATCAGACTAACTTAGGCTGAGGCCGTTAGAACAGCTAAGCAGTCTAATGCTCCTTGTTCTGACCCCATGTTCATGAAACAAACTTTTAATGGTCCACTCACT
The DNA here is from genome assembly GCF_021613505.1 of Equus quagga. NCBI lineage: Eukaryota > Metazoa > Chordata > Mammalia > Perissodactyla > Equidae > Equus > Equus quagga. The sequence goes on along the minus strand of NC_060274.1, from coordinate 4,234,657 downwards.
CCCCAAATGATGCTGACCGCACAGCACGCCGACATTCTGATGCTTGTAACTAGAATATACATTTGCAGATCAATGAAATGGAATTCCAGTTTTATACCTCAACCACATGAGCTTGGTTAATAGGATGAGCTTGGTTAATAGGATTTGACTCCTGAAAAATGAATCCATTTTCATTTGCTTTTAAGTCTGTGAAGCCAATGACCAAACCTTTGACTGTAATAAACTCAAGGAGAGGCCTCTTGGAAAATGACTTCCCTTTAAAAGTTCCCACTCCTGTGTGATCAGTTTAAATTCCAATTCATATTTTAATTATCCTCACAATACACTGTCAGCAGTTTTTTCAAATAATAAAATATCCAAAATACATATAAAGTGCACATAAAACAAACAAAAAAACACATACATTTTTCTACATTTCTTCTCTCAAATATAAATTTATGCCAAACTACATTTCTGTTTTTAAATATAAATTTATTCCAGATAACACTTCCTGGGTTTTGAAACTTTTAAAAATTATTTTTACCTATGTGATTGATTATTAAGGTTGAGCGATCCGGTCTGGTACATCTCTTCCAACTGTTTCCTATTTCCAAAGTACAAAGCGAGGTCTGTGGCAATGATGGCTTTGCGGATGATCTCAAGCACCTGTTCATATTCACTGGAGCTCAGGGTGGAGAAGATATTGTGCCCTTCCAACTACGGAAAAAACACAAACACACACCACCAATAAGGAGGAAAAGCTCTAACCTTACGACATTTTCAGTTACTCGAAACAATATAGTCAGTCAATGGCATTTGGCACACAAGTGACAGGTTTTGAGGGAACAAAACAAGAGTTTGAAATGACTACTGAAATTAACGTTTTGGTTTCTCTTTAAGCTACAACAATGAAGCTACCACTTCAATGAACTATTTAAACTACAATAACGGTATTTGCTGCCACAAGATCCCAGCGATTTAAATATATACCTAAGTTTTGGTTTTTCTAGTAAGTAATTAAAGGACTGGAAAACAAAATATTTAAAGAAAAGACTTTTCCTCTTAAACGAATTAAAAACTTTCATAATTTTTATATTATACTGGAAATTAATGGGCTTAAAAAGGCATCTGTATCCTGGTCCATTTCAGCAAGACTAATGAATAATGACTTACTTTTCTGTATCCTGGAAGAAAACGGTCCACGACCTCAAAAGAAAGGTTATTTAGGCATATTAAAAACTCTCCCTATAGGCAAGAACACTTTTAGAGAAAATATAAATCACTGAGGTGTAAAAACTGTAGGGCCATCCTCTCTTCTCCGTCCTCATGGGAGATGGGGCATAACTAGCAGATCACCACCCAAAAAAGGACCAAAATGTCAATCATTTGGATTCTAGTATCTCAGAATTATTCTTCTGTCTGTGAATCTTTTAAAAACTTTACAGTAATTTCTTTTGTTGAGAATATTAAGTTTTTATTTGTAATTGAGATAAAATGGGTCATTTTTTTCAAACAAAAAAAAGGTTGAGATAATTAAAATGCATTCAATTTATGGGTTTGCCAATTATTTTTTAGTGATTTCCTTATTAGTCAACAAAGTCCTAATATCACTTAATTTTTAATAATTCTCACTTTGAAGCTGAATTTATTGCCTGACAAAATACATTAAAAACTTTAAATTATTAAGGGATATTTCTTTACAAAATCAGACATGTCACTAATAAATTGCTTCCTGTTACTCTGAAATAGGCTGTATGTGCACACTCGGTTTTCAATCATCAGAATCTTTCTGTACGATCTACTCTTAAGGTTTTACAAATAGTTAAATTATTCTATGATAAATGCAGCAAACTGAGTTAGTTCTACTTGGTTATTTTCCTGACGTTAATAAGAGTAAGGCCTTACATTTGGAGAACGCTGTAAGTTTACAACGCACTTTCAAACACATAATTCCACCTTGAAATTATAAAATTTAAATAAGTCTTTGATATCTATCTGAAATGAAGTATTTGTTGAAACATTAAGATTTTTCTCTGACTAAGGAGAAACTGTAGTGCTTACAGACATTGGTCATTTCAGTACTTTTCAGTACTGCAACCTCATTTGAAGCAGCTTTCGTGAATACAACAGAGCCAAAGAGGTGGGCATGTTAAGGGTGGACTGCAGCTCAACATGGGGCAGAGCCGTCTAAATGTTCAGAGTTCACCACATGGAATATGCACGAGATGCTGTGGGTTGAGACAGTCAAGCAGAGGCTGGTTAGTAACTGATGGGGACAAGGGGAGGGGACTCAAGCCCTGGGAAGGTGGTTGAACCTTTCAAGCCCCTTCCAGCCTCAACTCTCCAATTTACTGCAAAAGTTATGAGAAGGAAGTCTTTTCTCTGGCTTCTGCTGTGAAATCTGCTTTGCTTTGCTTTGATCATAACTCAGGTGAAATAACTGGCCTCTGCTTTCACATGTAATGCCTTGTGACCTGTGCTCCCACCTCATAAATGTGTTTCAAATTGGAGCGTGTTTGGTTGGTACCCATGCACACATCTGCTATCTGTAGGTCGCCTAAAGAGCATCCACATGTAATACATATTTACATGCTTTATCCTCTTCTGTCACAAAGAAACCATTAAATGATAGTGTATAAAAAACTTTGCAGCATGCTGTTGAAATTTCTTTTTGTAGATCTCTCTCAAATAGGGAGACTTCATAGCCTGGGTTCTGTAAGTTCGCTCGGGGACCACAGAGTTATGAAGTCAGTGCAACCATCTATGATACGTCGATGTGTCCTCCAGAAGTACACATTTTCATCAGATTCTGAAAAGTAGCCATGATCTAAGACAAATTAAAACCCATTTTAGAGGATCTGCGTATTCTGCTGGCTATTTCAGATTCACGATTTCTTCTATTACTTTTCAATATTAGAGAAAACATGGTGGAAAAAGTTCAGTGCAGGACCTTTACAATGAAAAGTTGTAACTAGGACACTTTTCCTGCCTCCTTCAATATTTCACAAGAGTAGAGGGGATGAATGAACAAACGAACAATAAACGACCCCCTTTTCTTCAAGAGAATCTGGTATATATTTCTCTGCATTCTGCTCCTACCAAAACACAAGAAAATAAAGAGAGATACAAACAACTACACCCACCAGATAAACAGCTTAAAATCTTTTTAAAGCTCCAATCTTGCATTACTTAACAACACAGTAAAACCTCATAAAGTAATATAATACTTTAATATCCCAACTGATGAATGTATTATAGTTAATATCCCAGGTTATATTGTTTGAAATTTATATTAATTCAAGACAGGTGACACCACTTTGCCTCAATCAAGCATGAAATGATAAGCATTGTATACCCAGGAATGTTCCTAAAACCCAACAAAGGGTGAGCAGCGTATAATTCTCTCTCGGTGGAAGCATTTGCGTGGGCTCCGTTTGTAGATGCTGAGATGTGCGAGGTATTAGAGAACGGAAACAAGGCTGAACTTGGCTCTGGCACTGAACACCTCTTCGGGGACTCACCCCGAGTGGATGATCTTTAGGGCCCCTCCCAGCTCCCAGCCCTGATGATTCTAAGCATTTTCAGCATCTTCCTTCATGAATGGAGCATTTCTTTCTCGCCACAGCTGTATCTTTCCCAACACGCAGGGAAGAACATGCGTCTTTATTTAGCAGATAGCGAGTCCGCAGTCTTTCCCTTTGTGTAAAGATATCAGTAGTTTAGTACCAACTATAGCCAAGTTAGTTCATTCTTTAAGTAGTTGGTAGTTCAGTGGGAGAGACGAGCATGGAAGCACACAATAGAACAGAGCGGGACGGCGTCTGGGATTGAGATAAGTGGAGGACTATGGAAGAACACGGGAGGCCTTTCCAGGGTGGGGACGTGATTTCTGAAGGGCCCGGAGGAGAAGCAGGAGCAGGAGAATGTGTACGTGGAGCAGTGTGAGACCACACGCGTTTGGTGGGAGCTACCGAAATTTCAGTACCGCTCAAGCAAATTGTCTGAATGGAGAAATGGTGGGAATTAAAGGAAAGGAGTTCAAAAAAGAAAAGGTCTTAGGACAGAACTGAAGGACTATCTGAAAGGTGATAAGGAGCCACTGATGATTTTAGGTAAGGTGGTGACATGAGGAGGTCTGGTTTCAGAACCATGGCTCTGGCGACAAGGTGGACTGCAGGAAGGTCAGAGTGCAAGTAGGAGGGCATCCTGGTCCATCTTTCCTCGGCAAGCTTTTAAATTATTATTAATCATGACTAATTCCCCCAAGCCCTATGCTGCTTAGCTCTATAAAAGAGATTCTTATGGGAGGCCTTGGAGCTCAGATTTCCATACCTTCATGCCAACTAATCCAGGCCTCACCTCCCAGCACACCTGCCCCAGTTGGGTTGTAAATCACCACTACAGGAAGCCACAGGCCGAGGCTGAATCATTCAGGGGCTTTGCGATGAAAAAAGTCAGTGACATAACTAATTATATCAAGCATTCACAACCACGATGCCTTTACAAGACACATGATACTTACTGTGATATTTAATCCCCTACTGCATCAAATCACATACGAGGAAGCATGATAGTATTGTAATTAAGAACCCAAGTTTTGGAGTCAAGCAATTCTGGCGTTTAGTCCCACTCTGCCACTGACTAGCTATGTGACAATGGACAAGTTCCTTAACCTCTTTGATGCTCACTACTCTTATTTGTGAAACAGAAATGAATAATAATATTTATCTCATAGGATACTATAAAAGTGAAATGCATTAACGTGCCAAATTCTTAAGTTTCTGGTGTATATGAGTACCCAATAAATGACGAACTAATTATGATGATGGTCGTGGTGGTGATGATGATAAAATCTACCAGTATAGCTTCTCCAGTTAGAGTGAAGGGAGAGAAAGAAGGAGAAACAAACGGATATGCCTAGAAATGAATTTGGTGGTCAAAGTCCATTTCTATTCTGAATATATCTGTAGAAAAGGATAGATTTAAGCTGGCCTCTGTGCCATACATTTTAAATTATTAGTAAAGGTGGAGTTGAATATAACTACAATAGTTTTGCTGTAACTGTAATAGACAACACTAAATTCTACCTAGCACAGACAAAATGGAAGAACGCTGTAGCTGTGTCACAGAAATGTTACTGCTGTAAAAAGAAGGAAAATGTCATAAGATCCCAAATTGTCGGTCTAAAGATAACTTTCTTAAACTCTGAACATGTTTCCAAAGCACTAGATAACCCAAGCTTAATGGAATATCCAGCAAGTGTTCTCAATAATAAGAAAAATCATTCCTAATTGGTTTTTTCCCTAAAATTTTGACTTTGGAGTACTGAACATGGGATATTCACAGAAGGCGAAAGACAGATAAAGAGTAGCTTGAAGGCTCCAAATAATCATTAACATCTCATTAGGAAAGAGAATAAACTGATTTAATATTCCAACACTAATGGTTCTGTCACAATTGCTAAGGATATGTGGATAAGTTTTAGATAAGAAAACACAGCTTACCTACTGTCTTAAATGTCACAGTCCACGCAAATAATCTCCTGAGTTAAGGGCGTTCCACTCACGTTCCGCGACTGAGCCATGTAAACCCTTTGTCCCGAGGAGACAGAACTATTCACATTCCCCTAAACAAAACTTGCAGTTTCAGTCTCCAAACTTTGAACACATTGTTTTTCCCAATCTGAATTCTCTCATATCCACATTTCTGCCTTCGTGTGACCACTTCTGCTCAAACCAACAGATCCAGCTAGGCCTACAGTTCCGGAAATGAATGAGGTACAGTGACTGTCCTCATCAGGCTTATAATTCAGAGGAGACGAAAGCTAAATCACAAACAGAAAATCTCAACATGATGGGGAAAGAACCAAGATGCGTGTATGTTCAAGGGGCGCAGGGGCACACTGCTGTGCCAGCTATGTGGAGACGTCATAAAATAATTTCACTGAGCTGAGCCTTTAAATAAGAAGTTGGCCTCAGAAAGGCTATGGGAGAATTACACGTGCAGGGAGTCTACACGATGGCACAGAGTTAAGAAATAGTCTGAAACTACAAAAGTACAGCAGGTACAGTAGTCCTGGAACAGACAGAGGCCATTCATAAGAGACTTACGTATCAGTTAAGAAATGGAATTTATGCTTGAGGACCTGGGAGCCACCAATGACTTTTAAACAGAAGAATATGTTCAGACATATATTTGCAAGATGGATTTGAGAGACACGCGCTTGGAGAAACGGTGACCAATGAGGAAAAAAAAGCAGTGAAACAGACAAAATATGATGAAAGCTGAATTTGTGATGTCAAGTAGGAAAGGCCCTCCATGGACATGCAGGAGGCTTCAGTGGTCAGAGAGGCCAGCTCACCATTTGCTCCAGAGGCCAGGTGGGAACTTCCTTTCTCCTGAATGCCCATCACAAGCTAGACCCAGCGACGGGCCCCAGTCACCAGGAAAACAGTCCTGATGCCCAGAACTAAGAGACAACGGGTAGCTCAGCAAAAGATAAGAATGCAGACTCCTCTTTTCTCTAGATGTTCTGATACTTCTCCTTACTTCATTCATGACTTAACCTCCTCCCACTTCCCAGTCAACAAGGACCGCCCACTGCATCTTTCTCACTGTGACAGAAGTGAGGGCAAGCTTTGATCAAATATACACTCTTCCTGTCTCTCTGCACTGTGAATATTTATGAGCTTGTGTGTGTGTTAGCTTGAGGTTAACTTTTGAATGTATTTTCTCATTCTGTTTGTTGATGTTGCTATGGTCAGCCAGGGGTACTCATCTCCATGAGCCCTCCAGTTGTCCAGATTTTCCAATAGGTAACAGGGGCAGCCAGTTGGATTAACCCAACTATGACAGGCAGCCACCCACATACAGATTTGAGAAGGCCTTATGGGGCGCTATTTCCAACATTATAGACTGAGTTGTTTATCTTCTATCCAGCCATGTTACCTGAGGAGGGACAGTTCCAGACCCATGACCATCTGTGTAGCAACAGTGATAAAGACTATCTGCAGATATCAGGACGGCAATAGGCCAAGACTTTCATGACAGTAAACACTGTGGATAAACAGAGATAACAGAGGTCTCCATGTGATGTCACGATACCTTGTACTGTCTCGTAGTTTGGTGACTAGAAGTTGGAATTTTGGCTGTTACCCAAGGATATCACCTTCATTGGTCAAGTCTGGAGGTGTCTTGACAAAACAGAAATTTGGCAGGACCTGGTGACTTGTTGTGGGGGGCGGTGGGAAGGGAAATGATGACTCTGAGGTTGCCCACCCATGTGGTTGGGTGAATGAGGCTGCTACCACAGGAGATGTGAAATCACGTAAGCACAATTTTGGCCATGAAGAATGCCAAGTCCAAGCATTTGGAAGTGGAAGTCTTACTGTGCCCTAGGCTGACAGACAGACATGGGAGCCCTAGCCTATTGGAGATGGCGAGGACCCAAGATGGCGGGCTGGTGGAGCCGTGAGAAGAGCAGGGTGGGGGCAGAGCTCCTGACATGGACTTTCCACATTCACTACTCACCCTGGGCTTAAAAGGGGTGTCGGCAGCTGGGAGGCGCTCAATAAAGATGTTGGTTATCGAACTCAATTTCAAGGGGCAGTTAGATGGATCTGAGAAGAAATACTCAGTGGAGTATCATGAGCAAAAATGTAAAATCAGTAGAGAGTAAAGAAATTTCCAGAAAAGGGAGGAAACCTTTCCTGAATCCTCTAGCCCATGGAGATGGGGCCATCTGTTCATGGCCCCAATATCCTTCTCCCTGTCACAGCTCACACAAGAGGTTCTGGTCAATCCAGGATACAGATTCAGTTTTTAAATGGTGGGCTTTTCACCTGAATCTATGGCAATGCCCAGTTCCTCTTCCTGGCTTTCTGCTCCTATAATCTACTGAGTACCTGCTCTTCTCTAAAGACAGGAGAACAAGTGTGTCCTATTACTGCCTCACCAGTGACTGGAATCCCATCCCTCACACCTGGAATCTAACTGTTCTCCGACAACTTTCTGGATGCCAAAAGCTTGCCTGATTTCCAGTTACTGTGTTTTGACCATTCTAAGAACATTGCATTATGTAACGTGGAACCCCCGCATTGCTGAGGGTTTGCTGAAAAATGAGACAAACCACTCTGAACCTCCATGGGTGATGGCAGCAAATAGGGGCAGTCATTCTGGGGTGGTCCAGACCCTCTCCACTCCCACCTGCTTTGTATCCCTGCTAGATTACATGGTTTATTTTCTCTTCCACTCAGCAGCAATGGACTTTGCAATCCTGCTCTATTTCAAAACTAATTCTATTACATTTAAAATGAGTTCTCCAATGAAATGTTATAAAGGCTATGAAAATTCATTTGCAGATTCAATTGCTAGAGAGGTTGTCATAGTCGAATGTATGAATTCATTTAGGACATGGGGTGCTAATTCAGGGAGTCCTAATGATTTCTAAATGGAGGCATCCTGATGTCATTTCTGACATTTACCCTTCTTCCTGTACAAATAAACAGCCTCACATGATGGGTAAGGGCAAAGTAATTATCAACTATCACAAAGTTCTGTAATGTTTGTCTCTTTACAAAAAGCATGCATTATATATATGTGCGTGAGTGTGTGTGTGTAGATATGTGCATACACATATCTACACACACACACACACAGATATACACACACACACAAATATATATATACCCACACACATCTTTTATCCTACTTAAGTTTCTAGGTGTGTCTTTACGTATCTATCCATCATCCATCCATCCATCCACGTATCATTAAAAAAAAAAAAAAAGGATTGGTGTTAAGAGAATATCAGGAATGCTGACTAATTGCTTTCAGGAAGAGAACCAGGCTGTGAGCAAGTGGAACATTCAGCTTCCTGCTGGATATGGCTGGAAAACGACTAAAATAGCTCCATATTTAAAATACCTCTTGCTTTTACCCAGCAGGTAATTCGAATAGTGCTTACAACTCAGCAAGTCCATCATTTACCTTCTTGGCCTTCAGGAAATGGGGCCTGGACAGGTAAGTTTTGCTGGGTTTCACAAAGGTCCGAGCATGCAGTCCTACCAATCACTTGGGTGGTGAGAACAAATGAGGAGCCAGGAGGAGAAGCTGATGGAAGGGAAAAAATCCTGGGTGTCCAGAGGGAGGCCTGGGTTACACAAGAAAGTACACCAAGTGGCCAGCATCTTTCTGCTTCACAACTTGCCTTCTGCCAGGTGCTGCTAAAGGCGCTGCCAGGGTTTTGTTAAGCAACCCTGAACATGAAAATCCTTCCTTAGACGCATAACCAGGAGACCTAAGGAGGATTTCTCTTCCTCCTCTGAGGTGCTGACGGTGAGGGGAAGAAACAGGGTCCACTAATCTTAAGTCAAACGTTTGAGAAGAGCCAAACCATCATGTGGCAATAGCTACCTTGTTGAGTTTGAGGAAATATGTTTAAAGTGAAGAGGAGCATATATATCTTAAAGTGAAGTGAGATCTGTCACACAGATCAATCACCAAGAACACCTTAAAAGCAACAAAACAAAAAACTAAACACGTTGAAGGGAAAATAAAACGACTTCAACGCAAGGTTTTAAAACCATAGATTTGCCTAACTTTCAAGATTTATTGTTCAATACATTCTGGTTCAAGAATATGACAATCCACATAAATTAAATTAAACCATGTGAAACAAAATTTGCCTCATGAGATCATGTACTTAAAAATTAAATGTGACTCCAGAACACATATATTCAAAATCTTCACAAAGAATTCTTTATCCAAAAACCGAAATTATCTAATGGTGGCTATAAATATAAGGTTGTACAATAAAACGTAGCTACTGGTTTTAAAGGGAGCCAAAACAAGAGCCGTCTTTTACTTATAAAGCATTAACGTCTCTTAGAAGATCATTCCGACACAGCAGAGGTGGCAGGCACGCCTGCGGCCCTGGGTCACCTCACCTGGAGGATGGACACCGTCTGGGAGAAATGATGCTGCTCCATAGTAGAAGTGGAATAGAGAGCGGCGAGAGGATGATCAAACTTCTGCAGGTAGCTGTTACTGAAGCCCCGGTGGTCCAGGTCGTGACACAGACATGCGATTAGCAGTCCTTTGCGCTTAAGAAAATAACACAGTGCACATAGTTCAAAACAAAGGAAGAGGATGCAAGGAGACTTACAGCTTACCATTCCTATCACATTAACTTCTGCCATTACTATCGCCAACATCCTCATGAATCCTTGAAATTCCAGTTAATCTCACTTCTTTCTTAACCTCCTTCTTTGTTTTTCTGCTTATGAACTTGGCAGTCAAATTATTCTTGAGCTTTCCTGCTCAACTCTGGGAAAAAGTGCAGGTGGCATCAAATTAAAGCGAATGTTTCAAAGAATTACAGACGAAGCAAGTCTGTACAAGGAGAGGATGGTTTCGGTTCTTCGTTCAAAAATCTATTCAACTGTAGATTCTAACAGTGTACTGTCATCATCAAAAAGCCATGTGAGAAAATGGTAAATTATATAGAAAAGGAGAAACAGCTGAAGGGGATTAGCAGGAGGCAGGCGGGGTCCTAAATAAAGCAGTCAGGGCGGGCCATGGGAAGTCAGAGGTGAGCAGAGATGGGAAGCTGAAGGAGAGAAGCAGGAGGTTCTGAGAGAAGAGCACTGGGGTGGGTGGGGAGGCAGTCAGAGCCCGTCCCTGCAGGTGAGCCTGCCCTGAGAGTCAGAGCATCAGGAAGGTGGCCCAGGGGCTACAGAAGAGGAGGACAGAGAAAAGGATGGAGAACAGAGGCTGAAGACCTTAGAGGCCTTCTACTCTGCATGAACCAGGGAATGATTATAGGATTTTTAGCAGAGCGGTGACATCATCTAACTCGCATTTTTTTACAGATCACCATGCTGGCAACTGTATTAAGAACAGACTCCAGGAGGGTAAGAGAGACCAGTGGGAAGGCTTTGAAGTAACTCAGGCAAAATGTTATAGAAGCCTGGACCAGGATGCTAGCAGTGGAGGTTACGAGACGTGATTAATCTCTGGATGGATTTTGCAGGCAGAATCAACAGGATTTTCTGGCAGCCTGTTTGTGAAAGGAAAGAAGGGCAGGACAATGGAGAGGGGAAAGGAGGAGTCAAGCATCACTCCAAGGTTTTCGGCCTTAGAAACAGGATTGTCACCGACTAAGATGGGGAAAGTTGCAGGTGGAGCCGGTCGGAGGGGATAGGACGGGAGTTTGGTTTTGGGGCGAGGTGAGATGTCTAATTGACAGTCAAGGGAGACTTTGAGCAGACAATTGGCTATTTAAGTCTAACCTTTAGGGGATGGGTCTCTGCTGGAGAAAGGAAATGGTCGGTGTACCTATGGCATTTGGGGCTACAGGACTGGATGAGCTCACCAAGGTTGTCCTGTGAGGTCTGAGGAGGTCAAGGGTCTAACCCTCAAAAGCCCAACTTTAAGAAGTCTGAGTGAAGAGAAAGAGTCTCTCAAAAAAAACCCCCAAAACATTCCAAAACCCAGCAAAACTAAGGAAGAGCAGCCAGTGCGGCGGGAGGTGTCCCAGGAACCAGCTGAAGACAGCTGCTCACAGAGGAAACACTGCTCACCAACCCTCAGAGCTGGCAAGACGAAGGGCACTGGGGACCCAGACCACAGCATTTTCTGGTGTGTGAGGGGCAGGAGCCTGATCAGGGGTGATTTCAGAGAAAAAGGGAGGAGAGGAGCTGGAGCCAGCCAGTACGGCAACTCTTCCAAGGGTTTGCAGCAAAGAAGAGCTGAGAAATCAGGAAGGGGCTGAGCAGAGAGGCAGATGGAGAGTGTATGTCAAGAAGGAAGTAACAAACAACAGCATGCTGCATGCAGATGACATGGTCCAACATGCTAATGGAGGAGACAGGAAGAATTGCTAGGGCAGTGACCTCAAGAGTAGTGGTGGTGGACAAGGTCAAGTGGAAGGGTCACCTCTGGGTAGGAGCCTAGGGAATCCTTCTGGAGAGTCTGTTAAGGCAGAGTCCCCTGAGGGCAGATATTGATGGGGGTTGCGGGAGAGTCTGCAGAAATCCCCACAAGTTTATCTGTGCCTATCTGAGTCCTGTTCCTTCTTTATCATCATTGAGAAGAACTAGTTTCTCCTGCAACCCAAGGGGGTGGGAGGTCTCTCAGAGCACCCACACTCCTAAACTGATGATATCTGCTGTTATCAAGCCTACGCGCTCAGTGGTCTTAAGATAACTGAATTAGCTGTGTTCTGAGCATCATTTATTTGGGGGCTGTTTCCATATTTTATGCTGCTGTGTCAACCATGATGAATCTGGTAAGAAATGTCAAGGTTTTAAAATCTTGCACAACAGACAAAAGCTCTTATGCACATCTTTCCAATGTTTTTAACCAATTTTATTTTTATTGATGTTATGTTCAATAGTTTTATTAAAAATATCCCAGAAACAAGCATGTGAGAATAATTTACAAAGTAAAGAATTACCTTTGTTAAACATTTTCGTTTAACAAGATCAAATAATAATTTCTAGTAGCTCTAATAGAGATATAATATCCTCTTTATACAATATATTTTAAATATTTAATATATGTTATTTTGGGTTTATGTTTAGCCAAAAAGACTTGAGTCTTTGGAAAAATATAATGATATAACTTTGAAAATGAATTGGAACTTAAATGAGAGTCAATATATAACAAAATTTTTCTCACTTATCTTAAAATTTTCCATTTTCGAATATAAATTTCAATGCAATTCGAAAGTGTAATTCCTATAACTCTCAAACTCACGGGCTATCCTATGGCAAGGAGACAATGAAATTGCTTTCTTAAAAGAAACTGAGTGGAGAAAATCCTGAAAGTCTCAAAAATATGGGGTTCAACAGAATGGAAAATTGTTTAGAAGAATTTATGTGAAAAAAGAACAAATTTCATCTGGGTTTTTTTTTTTTTGGTGATAAATAAATTACTTAATAGATTCAGACCCAACTAAAGATTATTAAAAAAAAGAGAGAAATTTTGACTCCTTCTTTAAAATATTATTGTTTTCTAAAATGTACCTTCCAAATTTCCTGCCCAGATTGTGAATTTGGTCTGACAGGATGGAAAAAGGGCAGGACTGGACCTCAGGAGCACTGGGCTCTAATGTGAATGTGACCTTAGGAAGAGCACAATTTCTTTATCACAGAGATGACAGCTCCCTTCTCTCATGGTTAGACGTCTGCCAAAGCAAGACACCAGTTTTACGGAGGAGAGAAGTTGGGCTCAAGTTAGGGCTTCCATAGGCACCGCCAGGACCACGCGGAGAGAGGATGCACTCGGTGGTCAGGATGGCGTAGACCGAGGAGCGGCAACAGTTGGGGCTAAGGCGCTCGGATCACCAAGTCCTGGGCCGGGGGTTTCAGGAAGGAGTTCGACAGTGGTGCATGATGAACGAGGCAGTCCCTAAACCTTCTAACTCTGAGATCTGGAGAGTTTCCAGTATGTAACCAACTCTGGGTATGTAAAGTCAGACAAAGCAGTGAAACATCAGAAAGCCCTTGTTTCCTTCTGCTAGAGGAAATCAAATAAGCATTTATGTCTTAATTGCGTGTAATGCTCTAGGTTCTCAATTCAGTAGGACGTGTCTACACTACCCAGGGCATACGGGCGATGAGAGAAAATCACTTTGTTTACATCCTTTCAGAAAACTTTAGCTTTAATAGGGAAGAGAGACTACAAAAATTAGTGATCCCTTGGAGCATATTTTAGTGAAGTTAGAACTTCTGTATCTACTTTCCTTATACAAAATAACAGGATAAATGATTGGCTGGAGCAAACTTTAAAATGTGCCTCTATTAATTCACTGAACCAAAATTTGACCTGGAACAACACGTCCCATAACCATGTCATAATTGTGCTCCAGACACGGAGGATTAAATTCACTCAGGTTATGTGGAACAGAAGGAAAAAGTGTGTGCACACCCACCTCAAGGTCGGTGAAGAGCCCGTGATTGTTCTGGAGGATGGCATACATGCAGTGGGCCACTGTGACCGCATGCTTCCAGTTGTGATAGGGGACCCGCCGGTAGTTTTTCTTCACAGACATAATAAAACGACACAACTTTTCAAGCTCAAAGCTGTGTACAGAAGAAATTGTTAGGAGAGAGACTGGTAGAGAATCAATACATTCTAGGAGAGACCTCTGGTCTAGATACACACACGTCTGTACCCTTCCACATGTGCAACCACGGGACTTCTACAAAGACGGATTTCCAAGAGCACTGGAGCCTCACCCCTTCCCTTCTATTTCTCTAGCCAGTTCAGAGAGAAGGGAACTCCTTAATAGCTTTGCTTCTGATCCATTAATTGGAGCAGGGACTAGAATTAGCAGGGAGTTGCCATCATTAACTGTCATTACCATCCTCACCATTCAGGCATTCCTGACGTCCCACAGTGCTCAACAGACAATATATCATCATCCTGCTCCAGAATATTTTGAGCTAATATTTTCCAAAAAGCATATTCAGATTCACGAACTGCAAATGTGTATACCACAAGGATTTTCTAGATGAGTGATTATCTTTTCAAAATGAATCTAATTTATCATGGTACACTCAAGTGACTAAGTGGCAAAGGACCATATTCAAATCCTGACACAGTACGTGAAAGAATACGACATATATTTTTATCGTACAATAGTATTGTATTTTATTTTATATTATTATCATGTATTTATATGTATTTAAGGCCCTACCAACACTCTCAATGGATTTAAGGCAGCTTACAACAAAAGCACATTAATATAAAACAGGGCTCTTTGAAATACCAAAGAGATGAGTTCATAAAAACTTCTAAAACTATATAACCTTCATTTTTTTCTCTAGTGAAATTTTTCAAATATCCTTGAAGTAAAGGGTATCTCATTGTAAGAGTTCCAACTGGTCAAATTCTCAATTGATATCTAAGAAATAACTGGGATTAGTTTTCCTGGGTTTTAAAACAGCAATTTACAAAAGTCACTGAGAGAACTAAGTAGAAAAAGAGTGACAATTTAGTTCTAGAGAAACGAGGAGCCTTTATAAGCCATTTAATGAGTCAATAAGTACAAAAGAGAAGAAGAAAATTATTCCTTGCATTCTAAGTCATGTGTGTTTAGGCTGTAAAAGGTCAGACATAAAGTCATGAAAGGCCTCTAGGACAGGCCAGAGTGAGAGGGGAAAGATTTGCAATGAAAGAGGGCCATAATTTAATTACTAATAAAGTTAAAGGCTTGGAATTAGAAGACATGTTTCTTTTACATCTAGTCCATAAATTTGCAAGTTGCTGCAAAATCCATGCATATAATCCAAAGCATACTTTAAAATAGTATGTAATTATGTTGAGTAGTAACCCCTGTGTCTTTCAGGTAAATAACCTAAAGCGGTTTTAACCTATATTTTTATGATCACCTGGTTAAGATACCAGCTTGTTAGCCAAGGGACAGCCATATTGCCAGAGAGCTTGGCAGCCTCTATGGCACGTCTTAAAAGGCTGTGGATTTGTCCAACATATTTAGCATTTTTAAAATTTGAATATTAAAAAAATAATTTATATATGGCATATTTTAAGGTGATTATCAACCAAGAAAGTGGCAAGGCATATAGGAAGGGAGAGGAAGAGGTCACATCACTCAACAGTTTAAAACAAGAAGCTTTTAGATCTTTCATACCAGGATGTCCCACAGGACCGATGGACCATATAGACAAAAATTCCAGGCCACATGTTTTCAAAAGGACCAATGTCAAAATGGAATCTGAAATGAAAAGAAGATTCAGTTTATTCTTAAATATAATTAGGATAAATATGATAACAAGTAAAGAAACTAATTTAACTTTTTGTCTATCGAGAAACTAGGAAAAATCTGAGAGTTCAGCCATTTCTTTTCCTGCCTTGGCAGTCAACATCTCTGCTGTATTTAAAGGTTTCCAGGAGGAAATTCTACACATTCCCTTCAGAACCTGCTCCAATTTTTAAGCCATCGCTTAATTTTCTATTAAACAATCTGTAAAAAAGGATGTTGTGGTTGTTACCAGAGCAATGAAAAAGTACAAAGAAAAATTATGAATAATACACATATATTACACAGCACATAGATAAGGGTGAAAAAACTTGGGAAAAATTTTTTTAGAGTTGAAAATTATTCTATCTCGTACTTAAATCGAGAGAAAAATTTCATAAACATAAACATCCAAAGTTATGGACTATTTTTTATTTGCTAATTTAGTTACTAACATTTAACTCGAATAAACAATGGTAAAGTATTAAAAGAAACCATTTTCGTCTGGTAACACTGGTGGTACCAAATGCATGAGTTTTCCACACCAACCAATTCTCCAATCCTTTGCAGACACCAGCTGATATTCTAGAAAACAATTTCTCACCCCACCTGGAGTTGGCACGGACTCCACAGGCTAAGGGCTCGGTCCCACTTGGGATGCGGATTCTAAGTCTAGGACACCCATGCTTCCGGACCACTGACTATAAAACAGAGGTTCCCACAACTCCTCTGCAGGTTTGATGACATGCTGCAATAGTGCACAGAACTCAGGGAAACGCTATCACCAGTTTATCACAAAAGATACAACCCAGGAACAGCCAAATGGAAGAGATGCATAGGGCAAGGTATGTGGAAAGGGTCATAGAGCTTCCGTGCCCTCTCTAGGTAGCCCCCCTTCTATTACTTTCTTGTGTTCACCAACCTGGAAGCTCTCTGAACCCCTTGTTTAGGGTTTTTATGGGGGTTCCATTACATAGGCATGACATTAAATCATTGGCCATTGGTGATTAACTCGATGCCCAGCCCCTCCGCCCTCCCAGAAGGTCCTTCGTGGAGCTGAAAATGCCAACCTTCTCATCACAGGGTGGGTTCCTCTGGCAATCACCCCCCATCCTCCAAGAGTCATTCATTAGCATGAACTCATGTGTGGTTGAAAGACGTTTATTACGGAGAAGAACAGACTCCCCGTCACCCACGTCACTCAGGAAATAACAAGGGTTTTGGGAGCTCTGTGCCAGAAGCCAGCTAAAAGACCAAATACATATATATTTCTTATTATGTCACAATACATACTATTTATACAGAATTAAAAGGTAAACTGAGGGATATTAAACATTGTAAGAGTTTACTCGAGCAAAAATCAATTCAAAGGGGGAGGTGCCAAACTGGAAGTGGTTAGGAGGGCTCCGCAGACAGGAGCTCAGGGAAGGTGCAGAAGCAGAGAAAGGACATTATTTGATTGTCTGCAGCTAAAGCCCAGCTGGCTGTGTGTGATGGGCTGTGCTTAGCCTTTGATTTCATAACTTTGAGGGATGGACAGGCTTAGAGTTTGGTTTGACTCCCTGGGCCACCAGGACATTCGAGCCACTTCAGTCCAATGGTCTCCTTCTTTAACTAATTCAACAACATTATATTTCCAAATATAAGGCAAGTAGCAGCTCTGGGTCACTTCTGAAGATTTTCTGTGTAGTTAAATGGTGTTGGCTTGCACTTATGATGGGCATACAAATTATCCCAGGTCCTACTACGCATACATATTAGCACAGGATTAGAAAACAAAGTGTGAAAGCTAAATTAATGACTACCACATTCTTAAATTTAATTGGTAAATTTAAATTCATACAGAAATGAAAACTTTTAGATATCTGATATTAAATGCCATTTTGAGTATTAACTATATGGTGTAAAGCGTGCAAAAGCCTAATGAGAAAAGCTAACCTTTAGGTGAACTCATTTCAAAATGGTGTTCAGATTTTTTTTTTTTTGCTGGGGAAGAGTCACTCTGAGCCAATATCTGTTGCCAATCTTCCTCTCTTTCTTTTTTTCCCTCCTCCCCAAAGCCCTGGTACATAGTTGTATATTCTAGCTGTCAAGTCCTTTTAGTTCTTCTGTATGAGCTGCCGCCACAGCATGGCTGCTGACAGACAGGTGGTGTGGTTCCGTGCCCGGGATCCGAACCTGGGCCATTGAAGCAGAGTGTGCCAAACTTTAACCACTAGGCCATCAGGGCTGGCTCCAGATTTTTCTTTTTCTTCCCCGGATAAAGAGATCTCACCTTCCAAGTTCTATCCTAAAATTTGGAATCACCTCCAAAGAGGAAAATGGCAACAGGAAACTACTGTCGTAATTCTAATTCTATATCACAATCTATTTAGAATTAGATCTAAATAGAATGAGAATCCAATATAGAATCACTAACAGTAGATTAGTGATTCTAATTCTGTGACCCACTTCACTCTAAGTTCAACCAAATTAAAAGTCTGTTCCTGAAGACACTGACGAGGCAGGATACTCACAGCTCAATCTCTTTGCAGAGACGCACTGGAAGGTTGAAACGCATGAGGCCCTGCCACTCTTCTGCGGTGCAAATGCTGTGATAGGACAGCTTTTCCATGGTGACCCGGTAAATGCACTCTGAATGACGGATTCTATGATACATCTGGAAAGCAAGTCCAGTAAACACAAAATAAACTACAAGAACGTTTAAAATAGTTACATCACGAAAGTTCAGAATTCGGAGTAAAAGAATCAGAACTATAACTGAAAATACTATTACCATCCATTAACTAACGTCACTATCCATCACCTAATATTACTACCTATCACTATTCATTGCCACATACACTGAAGATACCCACACTGTCACTTTGAAGACACAAAACAGTTGTTAAAAAAATGTTCTCTCTCTTTTAAAAGACTTATTAGATTCTGTAACAAGTGGCTTTTTATCAGACATTATCTCTGGGTAGCAAGATTACTGGGTATTTATCTACCAGTGCCTTGTTCCTGGACTCCTAGCAACCAGAACTGTGAGAAATAAATGTCTATTGTTTATAAGCCACCCAGTTTACGGTATTTTGTTACAGCAATCTGAACGGACGAAGACAGCAACTAAATGAGTCAGGAGTTAAGATATTTTTTCTACGTCTCCTTTAAAAAAAATATTTAGCCTAATTTGGTGATGTCAAAGTCCTCTAGTCCAGGAAGTCTCTAAAATGTTTGTGAAGACCTTTGTCAGCAAAAGAATTCTGGAGATGCACTCTCGACAAATGTAGACTCCGGCAGGAATTCCATGCACAGGCACTGTGCTCATATCTTATTTATATTATAAAACACAGACTAAAATAGAAAGCTAGAAAAGATAAAAATGAAAAGCATCTATTTTTAAAAGGTTTTATTTACTTACTGAACAAGACTCTTTGTTCTTACTAAACAATTATGTATTTTAAAATAAAAGCACTGTAATTAAATGTATGCTATCAATTGTCAAGCTTTTTCTTTAAAAGTTTGTAAGATACTGATGTTAATGTCTGGTTCAGCTTAATTTATTTCAGCATTTAGAATGTCAGTTATACTGTTTGAGAAAGATATGCCAAAACGTATGTTGATCCAAAGGGAAGAAAGGTAGCTGTTCTGAACTTATAGTTTTGTTCCCTAATCACTAATATTTTGGGTTGAAATTCAGATTTTCCCTGATCTCAATCAGTTAATCCTGCAAAGTAATCAGCTGCATTTTTATGTATTAGCAAACAGGTTCAAAACCAATGAAACTCTTCATGAGGAAGATTGGAATTAGCTAAAAGTTGTTTCATAAAATATAATCATAAAAAGCATTCAATTTTGAAGGCAGAAAGAGAGGTAAAGGGAACAAAGGAGAGATGGAACAAACAGAAAAGAAATAAGATGGTGCATGTACATGTAAACACAAAATGGGCCTGGTCTAAAAATGCCAATTAAAAGGCGAAGATTGTCAGATTGTCAGAATAAAAAAGCACCTAACTTACGCTGTTTACAAGAATCCTACTGTAAATATGAAGACACAAACAGAGTAAAAGTGAAAGGATGGAAGAGACACACCATTTAACACCAGTCAAAAGAAAGTTAGCGTGTTTGTATTAACATCAGACAAAGTAGATTTCAGAGCAAAGACTATGACTGGGGATAAAGAAAGTCATTTCAAATGATAAAAGGGTGAGTTCCTCAAGAGAAAATAGTAGTCCTAAATGAATACGGTCAGTGGGTTTTCAATCAGGATGTAGAGGCAAGACAGTGAGAAAGGAGAGTCTAAGCCACAAATGGTGACGGAACAACTGGACACTCATTTGTGAAATAAACCAATAAACGAATTCTGACCCTTCCCTTGCACCATACACAAAAATTTACTCAAAATGGATCATAGACCTAGACGTAAAACCTAAAACTATAAAACTTCTTGAAGGTTTTCTCAAACACAGGATAAAATCTTTGTGAGCTTAGGTTAGGCAAATATTTCTTTGGTAAAAGGCTGACAGCATCATCATAAAAGGAAGAACTGATGAACTGGACTTCTTCAGAGTGAAAAACTACTCTTAGAAAGAAACTGCTTAAAAGAACTTTAAGCAAGACAGCCAAACACTGGGAGCAAATGTTTACAAGTAACCCACCCGATAAATGACTTGAATCGAGAATATATAAAGAACTACCAAAAAGCAAGAATAAGAAAATAATCACAAACAAAAGATGGACAAACAAGTTGAGAAGACACTTCATGGAAAAAGGCATAGAGATGGCAAATGTGGAGGAAAGGGGACATGTACAATGATGCTGGGATGTTCGAGGGTACAACCATTTCTGAAAACACTTTGGCAGTTTCCTGAACAGTAAATACTCTCCTATATTATGACCCAACCGCTCCACATCGAGATATCGACTCAAGAGAAATGAAAACATGTCTGTACACAGACTCGTGCACCTATGTTCACCATAGCTTTACTAGTAAAAGCCAAAAACTAGAAATAGCTCGAATGTCCACGAACAGGTGACAAAATAAACAGTCTACAGTCTGTCCATACAATGGAATACTACTCAGTAATAAAAAAGAATGAACTATTTATACATGTGACACCACAGATGAATCTCAAAATAATTATGCTGCGTGAAAGAAGAGAGACGAAAAGGAATACAGATTTTATGATTCCATTTGTGTAAAATAATTCTAGAAAATGCAAAGTAATTTACAGCGACAGAAAACAGATCAGTGGTTACCTCAACGTGGCGGGATAAAGATGCAGAGGGGTAAGAGGGAGGATTATAAAGGATGGACAGAAACTTGTGGGGGTGTGGATACATCCATTATCTTGACTGTAGTGATGTTTTCACGGGGGAGGGGTATAAACACTTGTCTAACTGTGCACTCCACAAACATCTGCAGTTCACTGGATATTGATAAACCTCAGCAAAGCTAGTTAAAAATTTCGGCTCCCAGTCTTTAAAGGCATGTGATAATTTGTATGAATGACACATACATATGACAGCAAAAAAGTCACAGGACAATGAAAATACTTGCAAACATCTGTTTTCAAAGTGCTCTCTTCACAGCATGAGTTTATTTGGAAAAGCCTTTATTTTCTTATTCAGTGTTAACATCACTCGCAATCTGAAAGTTCAGATTAAACGTTGTTTATTTCTTTGCATATATCTGCTTAGGAACAAAATATTGACTGCCTTTGTCACCAGAAACGCTCAGCCAATTTGGCATATTTATCATTCTGTGAAAGACGCATGTGTAAATAATCTACAAATTCAGCCATTCTTCCAAGTACTTTGCCACAAGCAGCAAATCCTTGGGTAGCAAAATGGAAGTGAATGTACACTTCGACGCCGTCTTCGTAATTGTGAATTGTTTTGGGAAAGTTGCTAGTAAAAGTAACTACATTAAACAGCAAAATAATATTGCCATTATAATCATTAATACTATTGACCACTTATCATGTGGCAGGAAGCATACTAAGTTCTTTGACGACACTTTTTCACGTTATTCTCACAAAAATCCTGTAAAGTAGTTATTCCTTTTACCATCATTTCACAGGCTTATGACCTCAAATTATAATGAACTTTATTTCTATTTATAAGCTTATATTTATAAATGTATAATGTTTGCAAATATAAAAATTTCTTAATTTAAAATTTTATTTTTATTATTTTGTAATTAGTGTAGGTAACCCATGCATATTAACTTTACTGTGAAAAATAATTAGTTTTGGCAAATTTTATAGATATTTTAGTTAAAAAAATAAATGACTTTCAATGTGAATAGTAGAAAATAATATAATGTAGAATTATTAGTAAATGATTTCACCTTATTCATCCTACTGCAATTATTAATGAAGGTAGAAAACTGTGCTGTCTTTTTAAGTTGACTTTGCATAAACTAATTGTCTATGATAACTGAGTAATTAATCTGGGACTCATTGTCCAGGAAGACACTCCTATGGGAGGCACTGCTATTTATTTTGATGGCACACCAATCTTAGGCACTAGGAATAGACAAGGCACAGAAGACAGAAGAAAGATGACCTGGAAACAGGAGTGTAACACAGCCTTTTCTACCACGTGGTGAGGGAAACCAACCATTCATAATTTCATAAAACGGCATCCCTACTTCTTGGCATACAAGAACATTTAGTTGGTGATACTTTGGAATGCTTTTTGTGGCCTATTTCTACAATCATCCTCACTACATTTAGAACTCATGGTGTTTAGCAAACACTCTGATATAATTAATGTTCACAGTAGGCCTGGAGTCACTTCAAGGGAAAGTGATTAAGAACAGACTCTGGGTCATCTGCCTGGGTTGACTCTCCTCACCAGCATTTACTAACAGTATATACTCAGGAACATTA
Source organism: Equus quagga (assembly GCF_021613505.1). Lineage (NCBI taxonomy): Eukaryota > Metazoa > Chordata > Mammalia > Perissodactyla > Equidae > Equus > Equus quagga. The sequence continues at coordinate 4,212,031 of NC_060274.1, read as the reverse complement.
CTTAATTCTCAGTGTTGTAGGTCCCCCTAAAATTGTTTATTTTGGTGAACTATTCTTTCTTTCTTTTTTTTTTTTTTGCTGAGGTAGATTGGCCCTGAGCTAACATCCGTGTCCATCTTCCTCTATTTTACGTGGGACGCCTGCCACAGCACGGCTTGACAAGCAGTGTGTAGGTCTGCATCTGGGATCCGAACCGGCGAACCCCAGGCCACCAAAGTGGAATGTGCAAATTTAACTGCTGTGCCATAGGCCGGCCCCTGGCGAACTATTCTTGCATGGTAGTGGTTTGCTGTACTGTCTTATAGGAGCCAATTACGCGCATCATTTCCCATTCAGAATCCAGTAGCTGACCTGGGAGCTTGAAATTGCCCATGATGGGAGTGTATACACCACAGAAATTGGGAAACACTACATACAAATAAAGATTCTGATTTTTAGAGAGCTGGCTTTACCAGAATGCCACTGGGTATAGGTAACGCACAAGATACAAGGAGCTTAACTACTGGAGAAGTTTGAGGATGTCTTGATAGCTGTCCTGCTCTTATAAGTTATATGCACTTTCCTCCAGTCAACTTAACTCACATTTCAATTATAATTGACAAAATATTGGCTAACATACATATTTTCAATATGATGTTTGTCAATAGCATTAAATGATATCACTAATAAAATTAATTAATTAATGATAACATCAATAAAATTAAAAAAATAATTAATAAAATTAATCTTGTCTTAAAATCAAAGACACTCCAGATAGGTATGGAAAGTGTTTAACAAGAAACCGTGTGTTCTTTATTTAGTAGCATAACATAGTGTTGCAGTGGACCAAAGGGACCTCAGACCCAGCAGAGTTGTGGCTCGTGGTTCTGGGATTTGAAGGCCTGTGTGGGACGAGAGACCTGGCCGTGGCTGCGTGAGAAGAGGAGCTGCACTGAGAACTCTGTAAAGATAAAAGGAGCTTGTTCCTGCTTGGGGCTGTGGGTGGAGAATAAATAGTCTCCATCCATGGAAGAAATGAAAACTCCTCCTGTACCTCACGTAGTTGTCCCAAATTTGCACTACTGACATACCGTAAGAATTTCAAGCTAAAGAATTAACTAACAAAAAAGGTGGACCGAGAACAATGAACACTGGAGGTACGTGGAGAAAGGGTTACACAATCATGGGCACGTGGGTCTCCCACAGGGACAGTAATTCCAAATGCATCTGAGGAAGGAAATATCAAGTGATTAAGTAAACGAATGGATGAATGAATAAATCCAAGAAAGAAGAGACCAACACAAGGAAGAATTGACAGACCAACACCCCCTAACAATTGAGTTCATGAAAAATAATTGAGAGATTCAAAATACACTGTTGCCAAAATGTCACATTTGAAATGCAACTTCTTATGCCCGCACAGCTCTTCTAGTTTATGGGAACCACAGGACCAAAACATGAAGGGCTGATTTTTTTTTTTTGGTTGACCAAATCCTAAGTAGAAGTGTTTAAAATGCTGTCTTTCTTAAAGACAGGTCAAGGAAACTACTCTATGCAACACCAGAGAGAATTCTTTTCACGGTGAGATTTGCAAATGTGACAAGAGGACTCTCCAAATGCTTTGCTATAAATATATATAACAATGCATTGAGATTTCATGAAATTGGCTATAATGATTATTCACAAAATATAAATATCATGATGCAGAGTAAAAAACAAAGGGAGTAAGGCTGAATATCTACTATGGAGTGGGGACGGTACTAAGAATTTTACTCATATTATTTCATTCAGTCCTGACAGCAACCCTGTGAGATGGGCATTAGTCCCGCTCATCAGGCGAGGACAGAGAGGCTCAAAGAAGTAAGCCGCCTGGCCCAAGGTCAAAAAGTTGGAACACAATGAAGCTAGTATTAAAATGCCCATCTGCCTGACTTCAAGCCTGAGGTTTGAATGATACGCAGCATGCTTTCACTCAAAAAGTGCTTAGAGAATGACTTCGAAAAGCAGACGAAAGAAAAGTGTAATATCTAAGGGAAAAGCTGTATCTACTGCAGAGTAAGTCCTCTTGGAAATGATGCTTTTAAAATCAACTTGAGATTGGAAAATTGCCCTGTAGTCAGTGCCTAGACTTTCAAAAAAATTATATATATATATGCAAACGTGGGACATGAAACCACCTAGGTTTCAGTGTCAGTTCTTTTTTTTTCCTGCTTCAGTGTGTGGTTGTGTATCCTAGGTGTTAGTTTAGCTCTCTACGTGAGCCACTGCCACAATGTGACAACTGACAGGCAGGTGGTGTGGCTCCACGACCGGGAAACGAACCCTGGCTGTGGTGGTTAGGGGGCCGAATCTTAACCACGAGACCACCAGGGCTGGCTCCGTTCATTCTTAATCTGTACCCAGCACAGTACCTAACATACACGAGTGTTCAGTTTCTATTAGTGGAATGAATAAATAATCATGTCATTTATAAATTTCGTAGCCTCAAAGGCAAGAAAAAAGTTTTTAATTCAGTTAAAATTAGTTATCTATATACTTGTAGACTTGGAGAAGGATTAAACTTTTTATTTTTCATGTTATCCAAAAGATGTAATCTGGGAGGTGTTAGTCAGTAATTTCTTCCTAGTGTATTCAAATTAAAGATGTTATAGAGAGAAAGATGCGCGTGTGTGTTACCATGTTCCTACCAACAAGGAGACAGGTGAATTTTAGGAGACAGCTTGTCATATAATCCATTTCCAAATAATATGAATTTTAAATTATTTCTAAGAAAAGTTTCGTTGGGGATATGAAAAACTCAAGTGTTGCACCCAACAGTCAGCTCATCATCTACAAATACAAATTTAATTTACATAATTCTCCTTCAAAGTATAGCGAGAATTGTTAAACTTTCTATCAATCTACTTCACACTATTTAATTAACCTTATCTTCACCCTGTAATCTAGATTACCTTATCTATGAAGGTTTTTCCTGAACTTTTTCCCATTTCTGGAAAAATTAATCATACTCTCCCAAGCACCACCTACTCTATATCTTATATATAAAACTTTAAAACTCTATCTAATGTCTGTCTCTCCTATAAGCAACTTCAGAGAAGGACAGTGTCAAGTGAAAGGCAGCACAGCGAGGAGCCAGTAAACATGCACTGAGACCCTGGCTCTGTCACATACTTGCTGCGTGAAGTTGGGCAAATTAAACTTTATGTGTACATTTTTTCTTATGTCAAAAAGAGAGAATAATCACCTCACTCAGGATCATTGTGAGACTAATTAAATGAGTCTTTATACATAAAGTGTCCAGAACAGTGTGCGTCCCGGAGTAAGTGTGACATCAAATACGAGCAGTCCTGATTATAGTAATATTGTATCCACCATCTGGTACAAAAAGGATACTCGCTACTTGGTTGTTGACTTGAGGAATGAATAAAGGCTAAACCATTTATTAAATTTATCCCTCGCCAACAGGCTTCATCTTAATATTGATTTTTTCCACACTCCTCTAACGTTAAACGTCTTTTGACGCAGAATGTACAGAGCTAATCTTGAAAAGATTCCTTTTTCCAGGCAAAAGATATAACAGAAATGACCATCTTGTTGGTTTTTTGCATCATATCAAATTGTTTCTTTAAAATCATAATGTGTATGACTAAATTAACTGACTCTAAGTTTGGAAACGACTCGACTCTCAGACTTTCTAAATGGTTATCTTTCCATTGACAGTACTATCAGCTATCTGTTAAAAATGAAAAGACGTTGCCAATCAGAGACATGGCTCTTTAACTCAAAAAAAGGGGAGGAATCTAAGAGAACTACAGATGAACTAAAGAAGAATAAAGACACATGATGAGAGTCTGTGTGGCCCACGTGCCCTGCCTCTTAGACAGGCCTCAATCAAACAGGACCACTGAGCCAAACAACAATAAAATATGCTGTTACATTATCACGGTTGAGTACTAGAAGCAATTCTCATGTAGGAAACATGCTCCTATTAAGGATGCAATAATTTGTTCAAGAGCAGAAATATTTTAAATTTCCCAGGAATAACATGCTTAATCTGACTTAATAATAACCGGCAATTAAAAGGCACTTTAGACTGCACAAAGCTTTTTCAGATTTATGACCTTAATAAATATTTCTGTACATTCTCTAGAACCAAGTGGAATGATGAGGAAAAGGCAGGAGCTCACAGATGTGATTAACTGACATTTACATATTCTTGGAAGTACACAGGAATTCTTCAAGAGATACATGGAAACATGGATAGATTTTTTTTTTTTTTTAAAGATTTTATTTTTTTCCTTTTTCTCCCCAAAGCCCCCGGTACATAGTTGTATATTCTTCGTTGTGGGTCCTTCTAGTTGTGGCATGTGGGACGCTGCCTCAGCGTGGTTTGATGAGCAGTGCCATGTCCGCGCCCAGGATTCGAACCAACGAAACACTGGGCCGCCTGCAGCGGAGCGCGCGAACTTAACCACTCGGCCACGGGGCCAGCCCCGAAACATGGATAGATTTTAAGAGGATCAATTTTCACCTCCTTAACTTTCACACATACTCACTGGTGCCTAAAAATGACTTTTTCCCACCTCGTATCTCAAAATAAACCCCTGCTCAAGTTTCTCTAATACCAAAACCTCTTAAAACAAAAGGAACAATTTAAAATGTTGGTGTTAATGAGGTCTAACAGTGGTTTCTAAAGCTTTCACAAAATACTGAAGGTGACCTAAATAACTTTCCAGCAGATAGATCATTAAAAATAATTTTTGATGACAGAACTATCAGCACTTTTTGGCATCTTAGCACAGGTGGAGTTTAAAGTAAGAGAAATTGCTATAATAAAACTCTGTCTGTTCCCATCTACTCGTTAATGAAAGCAATTCTTGTGGCCTCCTTAAACATAAAAGGGACAAGTGGGAATAAAATTGATGCTGAATAGTGGAAGCCAAATTTCTCAATGTCAAGGAAAAACCTCCAAAGATGGAAATGAGATGGCCAGAAGGAGTTCTGTGGTGTTAAGACTCAGGGTATCAATGTGTGCCTCAGAGAGACAGAGAAAGAGAACACGGATAAAGAGGCTTATGTGTAAACTGTTTTCTAAAATAGTGAGAAGGGGGGAGAAGTGGACAAAATAAGATCTCTTGTTTGAAACACACTCGCAAATATATCAGAGAGAGATGATATCTAGAATGAGAGAGAGAGGAGAAGGAAAGAAAGAATCTCAAAGCAAAATTGGTAACATATTAACATTTGGGGAGCAGAGCAAAGTAGAAGGGGGTTCTTTGTACCATCTTTGCAACTTTGCTTTCTGTTTGCAATTATTTCAAAACAGAAAACGTAAACAACTTAGGCTAAATTTACTTTCATCCCAGCAATAGGTAAGATTTATGAATGGGTATATTAACTATTTGTGTTTTAAGCCACAGCCATCTCATTAATAAGTAATATTTCCAATAATTGGTACTTTGTATTTTTGATAATTATTTACCAAAATTTTGTAACACGGTTACTTTGATCACATATATACAATAATGACATATACTACCACAGCCCAAAATTAATTTTTAACAATTATTATACATGTTTGTTTTAGAATATTACCTTAGGGAATTTAATAAAATACTTCAAAGCATGAAACATATTATATTAGAAAAAAACTTTTGTGGGCTGATAAAAATCCATGTTCAGAGAGAGAAAAGAATGATGCTGAATTTTCCAATCAGAAGAGCTTGCCACTGTATTTTTTAAATGGTCTACACAGGTATCAAGTTGCTATAGTACTTAGTTTCCAGTGGCTTCATTTAAAAAATGACATAAACCGATATTTAGAAATATACTGGAAATGACATTCTCCGCAACTTTTAAACTAAACAAAACAAATGTAAGCTGTCAATATTTTTATTTATGAGAGTCAGTCATAGGTACAGAAAGTGTCAGAAGCAAAAAACACTTGACAACTGTACTAGTTTACTTCCGATGAGCTAAGTAACAATAAATGTCCCCATAAGAGGGCACAGTGGTGACGCAAAGAAAAGATGGGTGCTCTTCTTAAATAGCACTAACTGAACTGCAAATGGTCATCTCGAGTCACCAGAGTATTATTTTTTGCCATTTTTGTTGCTAATTATCTCTCAGCTTTTTCCATTAGTTATAAGGTTACTGCACAGAACTTGGTTCAATTTCCAACAAGGCCATTTCTCTAAAGTACTAAGGTGGGAACTCCCATTTATATTGATTTAGCTTTCTAAGAAGGTAAATAAAAATTTCCCTAACTTCAGAGTTCCAGTAATGTCTCTAAAGGATTACTAGAGTTTACAGAATTTACTGAATGTTTAACTCATTTAAAATATAAAAACATAAGAGAAAGATGAGAAATTCAACTATTTCAAAGTGAGACTTCATAAAATAAATGAAACCTAATTTATTATTCATTAAACAGGGCAATCCTGTTGTGAGGACTAAATGAGCTTTTATCTATAGCATCTGACAAACATGCTGAATTGCTCACTTTTCCTCACAACTGACACTTTGCTGGTTGGTGTAAAAACGTGAGTCATCACTCATTCATACAAGAATCTCAAATGCAGTACTTACGACAAACATTAAGGGTTTAGATAACATTTTCCTTATTCATTTCAGGAGATGTTGTGAACTATAAACCTTCTGCTTGAACACTTTACCTTTATATTAACTTCATTTTTCTTTTTAATAAATTCCTATCTTGAAATAAACGCAAAATATTAGGAGATCTATTTTTTTCTTCCAAGGCTTTTTAAGGCATTTCCTAAAATATGTGCGACCAGGAATCACTCTTTCTGGTCTCTGAAGGAAACTTACAAGGAAAAAAACTCGTACTTCAATGACTTTATTTAAAAGGTTTTATAATGAGCATCCAGTAGTTAAAAAGGCATTTGAAAAAAACGTTACTTACATTGGCACAGTGTAAGGCTAAAGCACAAAAAACAGCAAACATCTTGAAGTTGTTCTCGTCCGTTTTGGAGAAGGCACTGCCACCGATTTTGTTCACCATCTGCACCACACCGATCACGCTTCCCCGACTCACGATGGGCATGCACAGGATATTCCGGGTGGTGTAGCCCGTGTACAAGTCTACTTCTCTGCAGGCACGTTCAGGAACGAAGCAGCAGCGCACAGGAAAAAACAGGCAGAGGAAAACGAATGACACATTCTGTCACAAACCTCAACCCAGTTCTGCAACCGACACGCCTCTACTACAATCGACTGCAATGGAACTGTTGGCTTCTAAATTTAAGGACAGCGTGACACTTGAAAGGGTTAAAAACCTTTTCAAAAATATTCTAACCGATTTGTTCTTGTGTTTTCAAGGGAGTTTTTCAGAACAGCCTCTAGGAGGCTCTTAGCTTATCATTCGGTTTTAAGTATCCAGCGTCACTAAGTGAACAGAGACAATCTATAGATTCAGAGAAAAATATAAGAAATTTGGTGGAATAACATGTTCCTTTGAACTTGGTCATACTTATGAGAGATGTAACTTGCCAAACAAAGTGGAGCTATCACTTTAAAAATTCAGAGCAGGGGTCAGCAAACTATACCCCATGGGCCAAAGCAGCCCTCTCCTGTGTGGGTTCCACCCCCCACCCCAGGAAGATTTGCCCTGAGCTAACATCTATTGTCAATCTTCCCTTTTTCCCTGAGGAAGATTCACCATGAGCTAACATCTACTCCCAATCTTCCTTTTTTTGCATGTGAGCCGCCACCCCAACATGGCCACTGACAGATGAGCAGTGTGGGTCTGCACCCAGGAGCTGGACCTGGGCTGCTGAAGCAGAGTGCACCGAACTTAACCACTAGGCCACCGGAGCTGGCTCTCCTGTTGCATAAACAGAGTTTTTACTGGAATCCAGCCACACCACTGCATAACGGAATGCTACCACCCTATAACAGAACTGAGGACTTGTGACAGAGATGCTATGGTCTATAAAGCCACAACTACTCACTATCTGAGCCTTAATAGAAAGGCTTGCTGACTCCTGATTCAGAGGAAACACTTTTTGAAAACAGGACTCAGTTTCACAGAAGCGAGGACACAACAGAAGGTAGTTAGTGAGAGGGCAGTCTTTCATGCCTGGCTTCCTTCCCTTAGAGTAAGGTTTTTGAGATTCATTCGTGTTGCTGCACCTGTCAGTGGATCAGCCCTTTTTATAGCTGAGTAGCATTCTATGGTATGGCTATATCACTTTTTATTTATCCATTCACCAGTTAATGGACATTATTACTTGATAACACCCCGTTTAAAGATCTGCATACACAACTTTGTGTGGGCAGATGTTATCATTTTTCTTGGCGAGATACCTAGGAGTGGAGCTGACTGAATACAGTAAGTATGTGATTAACTTTATAAGAATCTGTGAAACTGTTTTCCAAAGTGGTTGTATCATTAAACATCCCCATCAGCCAAATACGAGGGTCCCAGGTTCTCCACATCCTTGCCAACCCTTGCTAATGACAATCTTTCCACATTTTAGCCGTTCAAGTTGGGGTGTAGTAGGATCTCACTGTCAATTAAATTTACATTTCCCTCATGTCAAACACCTTTTCATGTGTTTAATGGCCATTCATACATCTTCTTGGGTGAAGTGTCTGTTAAAATCATGTATCTGATTTGTTAAATTGAGTTATCTTATGATGATGTTGGAAGGGTTGTTTATTCTGGGTGCAAGTGTTTTATCAGATAGATGTTTTGCAAATATTTTCTCACAATCTGTTGCTTGATTTTTCATGTTCTTAATAGTTGACCCATAAATTTTGATATAAAGGTTTTATATAAGGATATACAAGTATTTTTAATATTTAAGTACTAAAATAACAAGTTTGGGTTTTTTGAAAAAAATTTTTTAGCATACTCTTAATTTATTGATAAAACATACTACTAGGATATAGTTGTGTTTATATACGAGTGGCATATATTCGACATTAATCAAATACCTGAAAAATCTTCCTTATTGCTTATGTTATCTAATTGTCTCTTAAAGTAAAGTAAATGTTTGAATTAACCGAACATTGCTGTCAAAATATCTGAACTGTGAAAGTCACAACACCAATCTTGAGACTTTCAATTTCCAGAGATTTACTATAATTGGATTATATAATTCAGTTTCTAGTTCTCCAAAGAAACTCAAAACAAAACAAAAAATCTTTATAATCCATCCTAATAGTCAACTTTAATAATATCTGATGAAAGCTGTAACTTGCTGAGTTCCTACTTTGTTTCAGGTAAAGTTGCCAGACATTTTATGAATATTTTTCTCTAAGTACGAAAAAAAACCCAAAAAACTACAAAATAGGCATTATCTTACCCATTTTAAAGATGAGGAAACTGAGGCTCAGAGAGATTAAGTAACTTACTCCAGGTCACTTTAGAGCTAATAAATGACAGAACCAGCAAGCAAAAGTAGGTACTTTTGGGGGACTGGCCCCATGACTAAGTGGTTAAGTTCAAACACTCCACTTTGGTGGCCTGGTGTTCACTGGTTTGGATCCTGGGCGCGCACCTATGCACCGTTCATCAAGCCATGCTGTGGTGGCATCCCACATAGAGGAACTAGAATGACCAACAATTAGGATATACAACTAAGTACTGGGGTTTTGGGGAGAAAAAAATAAAAAGAGGAAGACTAGCAACCAATGTTAGCTCAGGGCCAATCTTCCTTACAAAAAAAAAAGAAAAAGAAAAAACAAAAGTGGTACTTTTACTGCTGGTTGTTAAAGCCTTTTAGGGCAAGTTTTGATAGACAACATGCTCAGGACAAAAGGATGACACTATAATAAAAAAAGTAGCTTTATAAGTTTAAACTCTTGGTTTTTAGTTGCTTTTATAACATTTTAAACTTTTATAGCTGGGTATCCTTAACGATTGAGAATCCATCATTTTTATAAATCTCTGAAAACACTGACTACCGATAACAGAGGTGGTTCAAAGAAAGTACTACAGAGCAGCAAGGAGGAAAGACATAATTGAGTTGGGATGTGCAGAACTCCGCAGAGGTTTCAGCCAGTGTGAGTTGGACAGAGAAATTGATGGAGGACACAAACTGCTTCTTACCTGTTAAAGCGTGGGTCTGCGTAGGCATCTGGAATGTTCAGGACTTCCCCTGTTCTTGCTACTTGGCCAGCAATCCCTTTTTCAATTGAAAATCTGCACATACAAAAGAGAGCGGCATGCCAATTAAAATAGAGGTGCTGCAAAATAATTAGAAACATTTCACTATCATCAAATATTAAATAAAAATGCACTATTTTAAGTGCTTTCATAAATTTTACATTTCCATATTCCAAGCCATCTTATTAGCATAAAATGTGTAAAGGTAAAGCAGAAAAACATTGCATTTTAATCGCTTGAGAATCTTGTTTTAAGATATAATTCACAATATATTAAATTATACTGGAACCACAAATTGAAATTGAAAAATTAACTAGCATTCTCCTGCACTGACCAATAATAATCCTTTGTATTTGCAAAGTAGATATACAATTTACATGTAATATACAATTTATATGTAATTTACAAGGTGTTTCAACATAAATTTATACAATTAATTCTCACTCTGGTGTGAACTGAGGCCCATAGGGGTTCAGTATCTTGACAGCGTTCCTAAAATATTAGTGGCACAATAAAAACAAGAATGTAGATTGACACCAACGTACTTTCCACCGTACGTATAAATAAACTCACAAGTTATGTCTCATGTTACCATGCAGGACTGAAATTTTAAGGCATTTGCAACACAAGTACTACATAAAAATAACACAATTCACAATTTCTTGCATTTTTACTCCTAATTTGTTAAAAACAGTCAAAATACAAGCATTATCTGATTGTAGTTAATTATGTTTTGATAGCTAATATCAGCATTTTCTTGTATAAGTATATTCTCATAGTTTTCTCATTACAATATTATCATCATACACGCACTCCTTTCGAAATTTAGTTAAGATGTCTACAATGCACAGTATCTATGTATATCAGCAGCTCGAAAATAACTTTCATAATGCTCTATTTTCAACATGACAGAAAATAATCATTGAAATAAAGCTCCACCGTAAAAAATTTCCCCTAAGGAAAATTCAGAAGAGAAGTGACACAAAAGAGAATTGACTTTCTTGAAACATCAACAAGTGAACCCAACATTGCACAAAATGCAACCCTGTTTTTGTCCAGGTTTTCTTGTGCTTTGAACAACGTGAACACAGTGCATTAGCCCGCCGTGAGCAGCCTATCAGAATCCATTTCACCATTTATGCGTGATTTTCTTGGTCTGAGGGTAGTCTGAACTGGAACTTTGATTCCAGCTCTCTGTGCTCTGCTATCTCAGGTCAGTGGAGGCGATAATTAAGAGGCACATCACATAAACGGTCAGCTGAGAACCACAGCCAACCTCACTGTGTGTAAACACGGGCTTCGAGTTACTACCGTCAGAAGAGATCAACACCAGCACTCGGAGGGAGTACATGAACCTTCAGCAAGAGAAATGACTGCACCTAAACGACTATATTCACACTGATTTACTGAGATCTAAAACAGAAACCGAAAATAAAGTCATTTCTTTTTAAAAGGTATGCTTTTTGGTGAAGAAGATTGGCCCTGAGCTATCATCTGTTCCCAATTGTCCTCTTTTTTTTTTTTCTTCCCAAAGCCCCAAGACATAGTGTGGTATCCTAGTTGCAAGTCCTTCAAGTTCTTCCATGTGGGATGCCGCCTCAGCACGGCTTGATAAGAGGTGTGTAGGTCTGCGCCCAGGATCCAAACTGATGAACCCTGGGCCGCTGAAGCAGAGCACACGAACTTAACCACTTGGCCATGCAGCCAGTCCCTCCGAAAATAAAATAATTTTTTTAAAAACCCTTAATAGTGCCTATCGGTCAAAGTGACGCAGGTATGGCACACAGGAGCTAGCTCCCTGGGACAACCGAAGGGGTGGCAGCCAGGGCTGGTGCGGGACCACACTCTGTGTCCCCACACCTGCTCAGTTCCCTTATATGACTGACGGCCCAAATGAACAGCAATTCTTAATTAAAAAGGAACAGTGTTCTCCTAGAGTGTTGTAATTACCAAAGCACGTTAGAGCATTATGTGGCAAAGTAATTAAACAAGACACACAAAACAAAAGAAAGGCAAACGTCTTAAAAAAAATCCATTTTTGAATGTTAAGCTTGTTTCTTAAAAGTTTTGTGACAGTGCTCCTTGTGGGTGTTCGGCTTGTGACAGGGTTGAGCCACCGTGCCTCCAGCAGCCACGCAAACTCCATTCTGTTTATTTGAGTGACAAGAGCTGCCACTTAAAGAATGGAGAAGGCTTTCATTTGAGATGCAACAGAAGCGTGCTCTAAGATCGACTAAATCAACCATTTGGTGATAGAATTGTGTGTTGAAGTCAGCAAATATACCAGGTCAGTTTCCACTAGGGTCTGGACTTGGAGACAGCCCCGGAGGTTGGGAAGGGGTGGGGGCCAAATTGTTTAAGCACACCCTTGCTCCTAGACATGGGCAAACCTGCAGACTCCAGGAGGGGTGGACCTTTACCTACCTGGGAGCACTAGTAAGTTTTTCCAACATGATTTCCAAAAGGACCGCCTCCGGAAGACGGCATTTCCAGGAGTGACGCTAAAGCTTCCTAGGCGGGGTTTCGCTGGCACTGCAATGTCATTCCCAGAAGTACTACCTTCAGGAGGCGGGTCCTGGTGGGAATGATATCACAGTATGACAAGTACTGTCAGCACACCTGTGAACAGGCACAGAGAAGTGGGTGACAGAACACCTGCACAGCAGCAAACACAGCAAACCGACAGTCCACTTCTAGCTGTACCTTATTTCTTTGGTCTTCTTGAAGATGGGCTTGCCTTCCTTCTCCTCTCCGATATCAAAAAGGTCTGAGTATAACTCCTTGTTCTTATGGTCTACCTGGAAAAGTGCACAACGATCGGCATTCACCAGGTTTTTTGCATATATCTAAAGACAAACAATAAAACAAGGGTGAGCCAATAAGAAATTCAAAGAGTTTACAGGAAAACTTTATCAGAATGAGGTATGAATTTTGGCTATCCTATACCCTAATTGGGGGAAATTAGCATTATAACTAAATAAATATAGGCATAAAAATATATCGAAGTCACTCTCAATGTGCTAACACTAGCAGATACCAACATGAATAAATAAGCAGCTGCTATGCATCCTCGCCACGGTGCTGGATGCTGAATACGACAACGCTTCTGTATGGGTTGGAAAGAAGCTACTGGCCTAAGTCCCTAAGACCTTTTGTCACCATGGCCCCTCCACCAGAACCTCTCAGGCCTCCCCTGGTGCTCTGGTCTGAGCCTCTTTCAACTCCTAAGCTAGCATCCACTCTGATTGGTTGGTGTTTGTGACATACCAGTTGTAAAAAATATGAAATAACACCTTCTAATGAGACACACATTATTCATATCTACATCAGTTACATTTTATCTGCTGCACTAATAATGTGTAACAATTACTGTTTACTATGTACTAGACACTTTTTATACACTTTATGTGCATCAATTCACTTAATCTTCACAATAACAATATGAACTCAGGGAGCATTTTTATCTCCACTTTACATAGTAGGGAAATTGAGGCACAGAGAAGTAACTTAACCTGTCCACTCTCACTTGGATAGTAAATGATGGATCAGGTACCTGAACTCACACTAGCTGTTTCCATGGCCTATGCTCTCATAACAGATGTGCTCTTCCTCTTCTGAATGGAAAACTATGTATTCATTTCATCATTCATTTCTTCAGCAGTTTCCTTCAACAAGTATTTCTTTAATGCCTAGCACATCCCACTGTCCCCAGTGGGTTGGGGCTACAGTTATGTTGCCCACCATATTTACCTACATTGAGAATTCCAGTAACCTCAATCATCCAGAGGATGGACATGAAATTATTCCTCAGAGACAAAGAATTAATTCTCAGAGAAAAATAGCTGTAATAAAGTCTATGCATGAGGGACATGGGCCACCTTGTGGCCAGGGGAAAATATATAATCTCATGTAAAACAAACTACCTTATAGATTTAATGAAAAGAAATCAGAGTGGGTTAGGTACCCTGGTTAGATACCCTGGTTCATCCTCATATTATATGCTTGTCTTTACTGTTATTATGAACTGTACTCAGCAAACATAGGCTGTGCCTGATTTGCCAAATACTAAGTATACTGGATATTATGATCATCAGAACTTCCAGTTTGTCTACTCCACTAGCCTATGAGTTGTGTGATAACAGAAAATGCTTCTTTTTTATCCACAGTATTGCAAATGCCCAGGACAAGGCCTAGAGTAGAGATGAGCCATGAGGTCATGGGCCAAATCCAGCCCATTGCCAGTTTTTGCAAATCCATTTTTATTGGAACATGGCCATGTGCATTCCTCTATGTATTGCTTATGGATGCTACAGTGGCAGAGTTGAGTAGTTGCAAAAGAGTATGGCCCATGAAGCACAAAACTTTACTATTTGTCCCTGTACAAAAAAGCTGGCCAAGTGGTGTGTCCCATGGCCTTGTGGTTAAGCTCAGCACACTCTACTTAGGTAGCCTGGATTCGGTTCCTGGGCGTGGGCCTACACCACTCACTCGCGGCCATGCTGTGGTGGAGACCCACATACAAAATAGAGGAAGATTAGCACAGGTGTTAGCTTAGGGCAAATCTTCCTCAGGGCAAAAAAAAAAGTTTGCCAACTCTTAGCTTAGAACATAGAAGGTCTCCATCACTCAAAAACTCTAAATAAACGTTTGAGAAAGGATGAATGGCATACAGGTAGGAAGAGAGTCATGGGACGGTATTGTTGGCAAATACAGAAGAATCACCTATTTCTTTTGCAAACTCACGAGATCTTGAATTATCAAATAATGATATTGATCCTGCAGTATTAAAGATTAAATTATATACAGTAAAATTTGCATCCCTATTGCCTAGGGCAATGTTAGTTGCTTAATACTTTGACACAAAATTATATTAATAATTGTAAAAATCTGGATGAAATGGAAAACTTTCTAGAAAAAGTAGTGAGTTTAGAAGGACTTGAAAATCTGAATAGAACCAGAATCATAAAGACAATTGAAAAATTGTTGAAGAATTATCCCCATAAAAGGCATGAGGCTCAAATGATTTCAAATATGAATTATTTAAGAATCTTCAATAAATAAATTCCCATCCACTTTAAACCGTTCTAAGTTCAGAAAGAACAAAACTTCTCCAGTTATTTTTACAACCCCTGCTATGTCACCAATACTGAAAACTGACAAAGATGATACTATAAAAATGAAAATCATAGACCAATGTAACTTGGACAGAAGGAAAATCATAAATAAAAACAGTAGCAAATCAAACGTAGGCATAAATTAACAAATATTATAATATTTAAAAATTACACTAGTCAGAACTAAGTATCAAAAAGTCTTATTATAATTCATAATAACTATAAAACAAAGAAGAAAATCATATGATTATCTTTATGGTTGCCAAATAATGCATGTGATGAAATGCAGCAATCATTCATGAGAAAAATGTAGCAAAATGGAATAGAAGAATAAACATAGATATCTTAATAATATTTTCCTGAAAACAACAGTCTGTATTTTAGCAAATGGTAAAATGTCAGAATCACCCCATTAAGGTTTACACACTAAAGTTAAGGACAAGACAACATGTTATCATAATTATTAACACACAATCAGGTAAGAAAAGAGGAGAGTATATATATTTGAAGAGACGAAAGTTTTATTGTTTGATGATGTTATTGAAGATGTTGAAAAATCAAAAGAATCAACTGAAAAACAATTACAGGTAGTAAGAAAGGCTTCTGTTTTAAAATGAGTGACTCTAAACGTAAGTTTACCTTTCCATTCTACCCAAATATTAAGCTTTCGGTTGGAAATGACATTCATATGCTGCAAAGGAATTAATAAAGATACCCTAGACATATTTGGTAATATTTATGAACTCCAGGCACCAGGTCATTGTAAAAGCCACCATCCACTCCTATGCACGCTCACACACTCACAAACTCACAAATGTTTACTTGTAAGTAAAAAACAATTCTTGATAGCAATAGCGGATTTAAATTTCAGTGAAAATATACCTTCAAGTTTCCGAGGAAGACTTATTTTAAACCTAAAATTCTTTACCAAGTCAAACTAGCATTCAATCACAAGGCAAGATAAAGAAAGACAGTTCTGAAGTACATAGTACTCAGGAAAATTACTACCTGGGAACTATTTTGGAAAGGGAGATGTGTTCAAGCAAAAATAAACAAACAGATGAGTTCAAGAAAGCACGGGAAGATTTGGGCGACAAGAGCGATGAGCAAAGAAACTACTAAAACTACAATGAAACTGTAAAAATTGTTAGTAAAAGATATCTAAGAAACTACAGACATCACATAAAAAAGTTAACTAAAAAACAGACCTCACATATCTGCTTGTGTCAAAAAATATATAAGATCAGCAGGTAAAACAAGAGGAAACAAAAGTATGCCATTTGTTTAATCTTGGTAATGAAGTAGGTGATGACACTAGTTATTTATGAATTAAGCTTAGCTCTGGCACAGCCAACTTCGCCAGCTTGTGAGAAGGACCACGCAGAGGGAGGCTAAGCAGAGAAGGAGATATTCCTGCAAATATAACTTGAGCGCCCTGGTCCAGTATTATAGAAGTCTGAATATTCAAGGGCTCTGAATATTCAGTGATATGAGCCAGGAAATTTCCCCGTTTATTCTCTCGAGCTAAGTTGAGTTAGGTAGTTGACATTTTCTGGCTTACACCAGAGTCCTGATTAACAAAAAAGCTCAAGGCAAGTCTGAGGAGAGAGAGAGTCTCTTCATTAATAGCATAATTGCATGAGGAAGGGAATATCAGTACCGATTGGAAGGATATTAAAAGTACCTACAAATTTATAAAAATTAATTTGAAAGTCCCACTCACTAATTCTCAACTAGCAGCAGAACCACCTCACCACAGAGCATTTGAAAACAAGTGGAGGCATTTCTGTGTGTTACAAAGACCCAGTGGTGATGGATTACACCTGGCATTTAGTTCGCAGAGGTTAAAGATGCTAAACATCCGCAATGTTCAGCCCAATCCTGTGTCAGGAGGAAGAGTTGTCCCAAAATGTCAATATCACCCCCCATGGGAAACACCAAACTGGATGAACTGATAACCTAGGAATTTAAAGATTACCCAAATTTGTTCATCTGGAAATAAGAACTCTCGTCTATATTATCAAAAAGCCTTTCAAAACAATCGAACCTCATTCTCCTCTAATGCAGGGTTATCTTTCCAAAACACAAATCTGATCTTGCACCCCGTACTTAAAAGTCAAAACTCCCTACAAAGCCTGGATGACTTGGCCTTTCTTTGGGCATTTCTACATAGGAGCATTCTGTTCCTTCCTCCCCTAAGGTACACCCATCTCTCCTCTTTGCCTACTTGACTTCTACTGATCCCTCAGATTCGGGGTCAGGTCCTTAGGAAACCCTTGCATCGCTTCTTGAACTAGATCAACTCTCCTTATTATGAGCTTTTACAGCACTGTGTTCTGTTCCTTCACGGTCCTTAATGTGACTGCAAGTTTACATTTATGATCATATTTGATTAATGTCTGTCTCCGCCACTAGACTATAAGCTGCACGAGGACAGGGACTGTGAAGAATTTGGCTCACGACTTTAGAACTCCAGCTGCTAGCTAGTACAGGAGTACAACAGATACTCAAGAAATATTATAGCAAAAATGAATAAATGGAAACCTGAAGGGATTAATATAGAAGAAATTGAAAATAGAATCAGAGATCTAGCCCCTAATAAGACCCACATGGTTTTACGGCTGGTATACATCAAATTTGAAGGAACAACTAATTCATTTATTATCTAAGCCATTTTAGTCCACAGAAAAGAATGGAACATTTCTCAATTCATTTTATATGTGTAGCATAACCCCAAGACCAATACTACCTACAGACAGAACAAAGGAAAGCCACTGAGCAATCTTACTAATGAATGTAGATGCAAAAGACAGAAATAATAATAACAACCAATCCAGGAATAAAGATTACATACAACTAAATAGGGTTCACCCCAGGAATGGAAGCATGGTTCAACATTAAGTATTAAATTAATATAATTCCTTATTCTAATTGATTAAAAGAAGAAAAATTATATGATTTTAATAATGGTCTACAAAAATTTGATAATATTCAACACTCAATCAGATGCAAACTCACAGCAAATTAGGAATAGAAGGAAGTCTTTAAGTTGATAAATAGTACCTGCAGGCAATCTACAACAAATTTATGTAGCAGTGGAAAACGAAAAGCACATATATTAAGAAAATATATCTACTCTCACGGCTTCCATTCAACAGTGTTCCTTAGGTCCTAGCAAATATATTTAAAAAAAAGAAAGAAAGAAAGAAGTAGTGTAAACACTATAAAATTAGAGCCACAGCTAACATTATATGCATTATAAATGACTGTCTTTCCTGAAAATTATACAAATATAGGGGACCAAAGTCAATACACTCAATTAAGATAGATTTTTTGAAAGTTTAAAGTAAGACAATGTTTTTATATGAGAACACTCCATATATGCTTAAGATATCAACTCTTCTTAAGTTTTTATTAAATTTAAGGCAATTCCAATATAAATCATTCACCATGAGATGTGATTCACCCCAGGAATGCAAGGTTAGTTTAATATCCAAAAATTACTTTATATAATACTCTACATCAATAGAATGAAAATCAAAAACCACAAGATCAGCTCAACAAACGCAGAGAAAATGGATGATGATAAAAATCCAACATCCAATTATGATTTAAAACATTCAAAAAACTAAAAATAGAAAGGAACTTTCTCAACTTGATAAAGGCCATCTATGAAAAACCCACATCATACCTAATGGTGAAAGACTGGATGCTTCCCTTCCAAGATCAGGAACAAGACAGGGATGTCCACACTTGCCACCTCTATTCAACATAGTACTAGAGCTTCCAGCCGGGACAATCACGCAAGAAAAAAAATAAAACGCATCCAGATGGGAAAGGAGAAAGTAAAACTATCACTAACTGTAGATGATACGATCCTGCATGTAGAAAATCCTAAAAAGAACCACTAAGGAACTATTGAAAATAATGAGTTCACCAAGCTTGCAGGTTACAAGATCAAAATATAAAAACCAATTTTATTTCAAAATATTTTCAATGAAAAATCTGAAAAAAATTAAAAAACACAATTCCATTTAAAATAGCATTAAAAAATAAAATACTTAGAAAAACTTTACCAAATTAAGATCAATACTTACCCTCTGAAAATTATAAAACATTGTTTAGAAAAAGTAAAGATAATCTAAATAAATGGAAAAACATCCCATGTTCACGTATTGGAAGACTGAACGTGTTAAGATTCTCCAAATTGATCTGTGGGTTCAACACAATCTTTATCATAAGCCTATCTGAATTCTCTGTAGAAACTGAAAAGCAGATTTCCAAACTTTAATATGGAATTTCAAGGGAACCAAAACAGCCAAAAATATCCAAAAAGAAGAACAAATTTGGAAAACCCACACTTCTTGATTTCAAAACTTTCTACAAAGCAACAGTGATGAAGACAGTGTGGTAGTGTCTTGAAGAGAGACATATAGATCAAGGGAATAGAATTGAGAGCCTAGAAATACAAAACCATATGTCCATGCTCAACTGATTTTTGACAAGACCATATAAAGCAAAAGAATAGTCTTTTCAATGAATGGTGCTGGTAAAACTGGATAGACACATGCAAAAGAATGAAGTTGGGCCCTCATACCAAAAACAAAAATTAACTAACACAGATTAAAAATCTAAATGTAAAAGTTAAAGCTATAAAGCTCATGGAAGAATATACTGGAGTACGCTTTTATCATCTCTGATTTGGCAATGCATTCTTAAATATGACACCATAAGCATGAACGACAAAGAAGATAAATTGGAATTCATCAAAATTAAAACCCTTTGTGCTTTAAAAGATACTATCAAGGAAAGAAAAAGACAACTCACGGATGGAAGAAAATATTTGCCAATTATAAATCAGGTAAGAGAGTTGTACCTAGAATTTATGAAGAACACTTACAACTCAATAATAAAAAGACAAGGAACTCAGTTAAAAAGCGGCCGGTGGATTTGAATAGACATTTCTCCAGAGAAGATACACAAATGGCTCATGAACACATGAAAAGATGTTCCATACCATTAGTCCCGAGAGAAATGCCAATCAAACCACACCGAGACAGCATTTCACATTTAGTATGATGGCAATATCAAAAAGTCAGATAATAACCAGTGTGAGTGAGAATGTGGAGAAACTGGAACCCCCGTGCATTGCTGGTGCAAATGTAAAATGGTGCAACTGCCGTGGAAAACAGCTGGGCAGGTCTTCAAAGAGTTCAACATAGAATTACCACATGACCCAGCAATTCCACTCCTAACTATATACCCAAAATAACTGAAAACAGGTATTCAAACAAAAAATTGCATGTGAATGTTCAAAGCAGCATGATTCACATTAGCCAAATCATGGAAACAACCCAAATGTCTATCAGCTGATGAATGGATAAAAAAAATGTGGTATGTATATCCATACAACAGAATATTATTCAGCCATATACATGCCACAACACAGATGAACTTTTAAAACATCATGCTAAGTGAAAGAAGCCAGGCACGAGAGCGTGCAAATTACACGATTCCTTTTATGTGAGATGTCGAGAATAGACAGATCCATAGAACAAGAAAGTAGATTAGTGGTTGCTTAGGACCGGGGTGTGGAAGGGATCGGAGCATAAAGGGCTAACATGGTATGGAGCTTCTTTCTGAGGTAACAAAAATGTTCTAAAATTGACTGATGATGGTTGTACCTACCTGTGAATATACAGAAAATCACTCAATGGAACATGTTAAATAGATGACTAGTGTGGTATGTGAATTATATCTCAATAAAGCTGTTTTAAAAATACTGTTAATAATATGAGAACTAGTCAATAAGTGTTTCTTGTACTCCGAGTGCAAACTCTATGTCAGTCCGTATTTTATCTATATATTTTTGTATTCTTGTTAATACTTTTCACAGCTTTACAAATTCCTTAAATTTCGTCATAACCAAAGAAGTTATTTTTTACTGTGCAATCAAGTGTTCTCTTTTTTGTCCAAATAAAGCCATCAATTTAACTAATTACCTAACGAATGTGAGGAAAGTAATCACTCCTAATGTCACTCTCCAATTACCCTCAGTACACTTTCTGTCCTATAAGACACTGAGCATATCCCACTCCATACTCGCCCGCCATGATATCAAAGAGAAATAGATCAGTGTGCATCATGAAACCTGGAGATGAGGAAACCCTTATTGGACAGGAGTACTATATTTTGAGAAAGACTGGGGAAGGAGGAAGAACGTTTATCAAAATATAGAACCGGGCACAAACGGTTCCAAGCAAGCCTGGCCACCATGGGGTACACAGACAGTCACTTTGACTACCGCGAGCCACTTCTTTAATGAAGTCTAGCCATAGCACGAAAGCAGGAGCACAGAGAAACACGGATAAAGCCCCCCTTGTATGGCTTTCAGCTCCAGGTGCCTATTAGCCTTCTAGAAAAGAGGAATAATTAAGACTAAAGCTGAGTAGAATGAACCTCAAGACCAGGAAGAATCAGTTGGGAATTCCTAACACAACCTCTATGCCAAAGGTATTTTGGAGAATATAAAAAGAAACTAAATGTTTTCCCAAAGCATAGTTTGCCACCTAAATAATGAAAAACTCAGATAGTCTTCAAAATGTTCTTCAAAACTCTCTAAAATTAATGGAAGTGACAAATAAATCAAGGTGAGGCCTTCAGCACCCCCTTTTCATCATATTTAAAAGATCTTGTATGTCTAATACATTAAAATGTTCCACCATACATTAGGACATAAAGGGTGAAATAAAACCATTTTCAAGACAAAAGGCAACCTACCATTATGTGTTCAAGTAGAGAATCTATTGCGACTATGTTATCAAAATATGTTCTGGAAAAAAGAAACACAATACCTGTAAGTAATTTTATTTAGAACACAGAACATATTAAACTTTGAATATATTTTCCAGTTTTATTTACTTTTAAATAAAAAACATAAAGATAAATGTTGTTTGATTTCTGTCCTTTTGTGGCAACAGCCAATAATATTATTTCAAAGACATAAGTGAAACTTTACCATTGATTTTAACATGAAGACTAATTCCAGAGGATGCACTAAGTAACTATTTTATTGGGAAGTACCAAGATAGAGGAAAAAGTTTGTAGTATTTAACTAAAACTATGAAGGAATAAAATTGGGTTCACCATATTTAATATTTTCATTAATAATTTCGATTTGATTGAAACTATTTAAATTTGCTACATCTAATTAATATGGTTAAAATATAAATTATCACTGAAAAACTGGAAAGTTAAAATGTAGTTTAACTGTACTGAGAAGGCAATGTAATTCACTGGAGAAGAAATATCAGAATACAAGTAATGATAAGGACTTGATGACTTCACACAAGTAAAATCGATAGCCATTTTTATGAACAGCAAAATAAATATTTTGGAGGTGTATGGTATATATATTAAAATGCAACCCTCATAAATACATGAATCAACATACATGAATTATAGAGAATATGGAAAAAAGTACTCTTAACATAGCACCTGTTGGCAAGGTACTGCTTCCAGCATAGGTTTGTGTAAATTTAGCAACATACTCAGAATTAAAATAACTTATAGTAATACACAATGCCTTTCATTTGAAAGACAAATTATTTACCTTGAAGCCACTAAGACTGAGAATATGCTTAATTACGCTGTACAGTGAAAAATGTACTGCAAGGAAGATGGTAAACGGGATTTCCCGCTGGGGAATAGATTTAAAGTGTCACATGGTTTAATTAGAGCTTGGAAGACTTGCCACATATTCAAACACACATGCAAGAGAAGGTGCCCAGCTTCCCTTTCTATGTGTTTGGAGGTAGTAATATCAAGTGTCCCAGAACTATTGTTTAATTCTGTCCCAAAGAAGAGAGTTGACCTAGGGAATCGACAGAGAACTCTTTTAGGCCCATATTTCTCTAATTTTGTAATTCAGGAAAAAAGTGTAACATGAAGGGGCCACTTCAGGCTAACTGGTCGTGAGGATCACAGTACTTCTTGACGAGTAAGTCATAAACTGCTGCCAAAGTGAAAAGTGGGACAGAACAGGATCAGAGCCACTGCTGGCGGCCGGGGAAGAACAGATACGTCATTTCTTTAGTAAACCTGTCAGGGGACATGACCTTGAAGTTACCCTATCTTGGGGCATTTCTCAGATTTCAACAAGTAGATGGGTCAGACATACAGAAGCCCTTCCCTGTAGCAAGCAAAACCAATACGAACCCAGAATTTAATAACTATCTGTAATTGTTTCCACTGCCAGCCCAAGGGGGTTTTTCTAGGTCAAACTTCAGGGAAATGGGACATTTTCCCTAAAATGATACCTGAGCTACTATACGTGGGAAAATTCAACAAATAATATTAATATTGTGGTTTGATTTACTGACATTTGTAGAGATGCCAGAGAGGATTTTTTGGAAAATAATGAACTAGAACATTTCCTCTCCTTTGCGTGTCTTGCTGTCTGTTTGCTCCTACAAAAACAGAAAAACTTAGTGTCTGTAACGTGTTCTAGCGACCCTACCTACAAAATATACACCAAATCGCAGATGAAGATCATTACGTATACATTTGCAATGCTTCCCTTGTAAAGGGAACATGCAAGAGAAGGCAGCTCTATAGTCCAAAATACGATGGACCATTCTTACCCGAGTACCCACACAGGGAAGACGGATCTTCCGCTATTGACTGCAGTCGCCGCAGTTCCTTGCTACCAGGGCCTGCACTTAATTTAAACCATGATGGATGGGAAGTACCACATCCCTAGAAAGGGACACTTACTTTGACACATCGAGTAGAAAGTCATTCAACTCAGTCTGTTTGGCAAGGCCTCTGCACACCTGCCATAGAAAAGAATAGCTATTCATTATGACATTTCTGCTGATTTAAAAATAAAAACTCCAGGATACTATTTACCTTATTTTATTGCAAAAGGCATAACAGAATCACTCTGTCTATAATGTAATCAGAGTAGTAACAATTCATATTTATGGAATGCTTATATGTGCTAAGCGCTATTCTAAGCACTTTATGTTTCTTATCTCATTTAATCACCACAAAACACTACAGATTTTGGGTTTATTTTTATAATTGAGGCAAGAGGGGGTTTAGAACCTGGCTAAGTTCCAGAGATGCTAAGTGATGGAGCTATAGCATCAGGACGCAGACATTCTACCTGCAGAGTCACTCTTTCCATCTACTTTAGACTTTAACAAATTGTCCTTGGGCACATTTCTACCTACGCTCGATATTGTCAGACCTGAGAAGTCCTTGCTCCTCATACTATTATCTTCTAACAATATATTTTTTTCTCTTTCTAGCTCACAGTTCCAGATCAACCTGAGTTTGCTGAAACGGACTTAAAAAAACAAAACAGCAACAAAAAAGGAGAAGCGGAAGATACAAAGCAGAATTGTAGGGAGACCGTGTTCCTGAACTATAAGGTCTCGTTACTAGGAAAACTCTACGTAGTTTGTGTTCTCTCAAATTAGATCATATTTTCAAGAGAACCGGGTATCTGAAATGTAAGATTAATGATTTCATATTCCATTTAGTTCAGAGGATTCTTTAATTTAGGAAATGGAGTCATAAAAATACCATTGATACTGGGGTAGGTCCCATGGCATCATGGGTAAGTTTGGTATGCTCTGCTTCAGTGACCCGGGTTCATGGGTTTGGACCCTGGGAGCAGACCTACACCACTCCTCAGCCACGCTGTGTCAGTGACCCACACACAAAACAGAGGAATACTGGCATAGATGTTAGCTCAGGGACAATCTTCTTCAAGCAAAAAAAGAGGAAGATGGGCAACCGATGTTAGCTCAGAGCAAATCTTCCACAGCAAAAACAAAACAAAAAAGTAATCAAAAAAAAAATCTATCAATGTTGCTGCCAGTAGGAGATAGCTCCTGGGCTTTCAGTGGAAAGCAAAAGCCATAATAGGACACATACCACTTATTGCATAAGTGATTTATATTTTATATAAATATATAAAAATAATTGCAAGATATTTAAGGCAGGGAGTAAGTAAATGTAAGTGAATAGATTAAAAAATTTTAGAAATAACAAAATATCTGCTATCCAGGAATAAGCACTGCGTTACTTATTGGCCCCCACTCCACTCCCCGATGCTGCCCCGTAAACATTCTTGTCTCTTCGGAAGCCCCATGAAAACATCCCAGAGACACACCTGAACCTGATGTATTGCCACTGAAGCCCAGGCAAGATTTGCTGTTGCAACCTAAAAAAAATTATGAGACAGGTTTTTATTAGTCACATGCAGACATCCCAATGACAGGCTCTAGCATTAATGGATATGAAGAATTTTCTGAGGTCAAAGATGAAATGTTTCCAAAACTTTGCTGACAAGTTCTGAAGTTACAAGCTATTCTACTCCTTTTATTACTCATTCACTGGACACATATTGAGCGGGTGCCTGCTGGGTACCAGGCGCTATTCTGGATGCTGGAGACGCAGCATCAACACCAAAAACAACAGAATAGCTTACAGTGTCCTGGGAGGAGAGAGAAAGACAAGAAAGAAAACCAGTGAAGTGCACGGCGTATCCCTTGCTGATGGCGGCTACAGAGAGAAAGAGACACAAAAGAGAGAAAAGGGATGGGAGACAGGAAGCGCTCAAGTCTACACCCAGTGCTCAGGAAGGTCCTGCTGACAGGGCCGCGTTTGAGGATGTTCGTAAAGGAAGTGGCTGGGGGTGGGGATGTGGAAGACAGCGCAGTCCAAGCAGAGGCAGAACAGACGCACAGGCTCTGACTAGGAGCCCGTCAGCCTTGCTCAAGGGTCCAGTGGGAGTGGTGGAAGGGAGGTGGCTGAAGGAGCAGGAGATGTGTCATCCTAGTGAGTGGACAGGGTGCAGGCCGCTGAGGGACTTGGGTGTATATTGGGTGAGACAGACAGATACTCACTGTATTTGGTTTTAGTGTTAATGAGCCAATTCTGATTCAGGGAATAGTGAATGGAACCTATTGTTTTCCAAATGGATGTGATGCTGGAACTTTCATTCAGGACAATTTTAAGAAGACATAAAAGCAACCCAGTGTCAGAACTCTCCAGTCATCCTATTACTCTATTGGATTCAGAATGTGGTATACTTTTATTTTTATTGTTAAAATAGATGCTTGCTAGAGTCAATGACTATATTTCTAATTTAATCAGTTTCTTCTCTAAATAACTGCAAAACAACAAACAAATTGGTTTTAAAAATCATTAGTATTAGTATGGAAACGTTGTTAAGCAAAGTGTGGTTTTAAATATTCATTCATTTACCCACTGAACAGTATTAATGAGCACCTTCCACGGTGTAGGTACCACTAAAGTCCTAACGAGCAGTGTTCAGGCCTCACCTCCTGATGACTGAGACAGAAGGCTTCTTTGCCCCAGTGCCGATATAGCTCAAGGATACCGATCAAATCACCAATCGCAGTGACAATTGGTAAACAAAGAACAGACTGGATACGAGTCCCTGATTCCAGTCCTGTACCTCTTGGAAATCGTTCATCCTGAAAAATAAAAGTAGAAAAGTTATAAATTCAGTGAAGAAAATGGAATTGTTAAATTATGACTTTTTTTTTTTTGGTGCGGAAGATTGGCCCTGAGCTAAGATCTGTTGCCAATCTTCCTCTATTTTGTATGTAGGTTGCCGCCACAGCATGGCTTGATGAGTAGTGTAGGTCTGTGCCCAAGTTCTGAACCAGGGCCACCAAAGTGAAGCACACTGAAGTTAACCACTGAGTCACCAGGCCAGCCCCAAGTTATGATTCTTATTTCTATCAGAAATTGCCTATTTGTCACCAATAATAAATGGTCCTTTTCAAAGGAAAATCAAATGATGATGGCCACTATATGCCTTGTTTAAGGAAAATGCTTATCTTTAGCAACATGGACCTATACCCAAACACTGCTTTAATGTTTATCTTCATACAGCAGAATTTAATTAATCAATATATATTAATGCAATAATAAAAGTAATTACAATGGTTAACATTCATTCATTCATCACCTTCTATGTGCCAGAATTCTTTTTAGGGCTTTACAGGTAAAATGTCAAAAGAGAAAATAACTCCAAATGTAAATACCATAGGAAGGAAATTATATACAAAATTTCTTTCTTTTCTATTTTTACAGTTGGAGTCATACAAAAGCGTATGTTAATGATAGTCATTCTCATTGAAGCTCAAAGGCCCATACTAAGTATTCAAACACTCCAATAATTATCAATTATTTATCATAAGAAGTGAAATTGGTTCTTTGACTTGAATGATTTTCTAGCTTAGTAAAATCACTCAACAAAATATAGGGTAATTGAGTGAGTTAATATCAACACACCAGTTCTATTTATTCAATTTCTACTATCTGTGGGAAGCTTTTCTTGAATCAAGAAGAGTACAAATCTATACTTATAACTTACAGATCTTTTGAAAGCTTGCATATGCAATAGAACATTTTCAAATGACAACTTCTACAGTATTTACCTTTAACATTTCGTTTTTTAAACTGAACTATATTTGACATGTAATGTGTACGTTTAAGGTGTACAATATGTTGATTTGATATATTTCTATATTGTAATTTGATTGCCATTGTAGCATTAGCTAGCACCTCTTATCATGTCATACAATTTTCTTTTTTGTGGTGGGAATAATTAAGATCTTAGCAAGTTTGATGATTATAATACGATACTGTGGTCTATATCCACTATATTGTGCAACATTTACTTTTAGCCACATTTTCTATTCAACAGAATAACGAGTTGCCTGATTTCTTCAAGGTCATACATATAATTAGTGGCAAAACCAAAATGAAAGCCCAGATTTCAATGACTCCGATTGAGCACTTCTACAGAGCAAAGTCATTACACCTAGATACTCGTTTGTACATTTGTCACTTTTTTTTGTTTTTGTTTTTGCTGAGGAAGATTAGCCCTGAGCTAACATCTGTTACCAATCTTCCTCTTTCTTTGATTGAGGAGGATTAACCCTAAGCTAATATCTGTGCCTATCTTCCTCCACTATATATGTGGGTCACTGCCACAGCATGGCTGATGAGTGGTGTAGGTCTGTTCCCGGGATCCAAACCTGTGAAGCCCTCCTGCAGAAGCTGAGTGTGCCAAACTTAACCACTACGTCATGAGGCCAGCCCCCTACTTGTCACTTCTAAAGTCCAACCTCACGTAGTGACATTTCATCACAGTGATCACATACACTGTGGAAGATTGTGCTAAGGGCTCCAACTGCCACGTGCCCTGTACCCGTGTCCTTCATCAGGACCTTCCAATACTGGGTCTGGACCCATCCACGTGATTTGCTCTGGCAAATGCGAGGGTAGTATTTTGATGCAAACAGAGGCTTGGAAACTCACTTGCATGTTTCCACTTCTGCTCTTGGACCCCTGCCACCATCATCAGAACATGCCAGGCAGCCTTCATAAAGGGGTAGGGGGAGACACGTGAAATGCTGAGGCCATCTGAGACTAGCCTGCTGCTAAGGGACAGCCAGTTGACCCCAGATGCATGAGCAGGCCCAGCCGAATATAGCTCAGATCAGCAGGACAGCCCAATCCATGGACCCATGAGAAATAACCAGTGGTGGTTGTATGATGCTACTAAAATTGGGGTAGTCTGTCACACAGCAATAGCTGACTCATTCATAAATATCCTGTTAGGGTATGGAACACAAAACAGGAATTGTTTAGTTTACACGAACACAAATATACATTTTTATGCTTAACTATACTGGCATGTATTAAAATAAGAACTATTCAAATCCAGCTCTTAATAGGTATACAAGATATGGTTTTCTGAGTACAAAAAATTAGTTTACATACAAACATCTATTGATCTAAATCTTGCTTTTAATGCTTTCTTAAAACGGCCTAAGTTATGACATCAAAATGATTTGTCATCTTTCTTAATTAAATCCTTCAGGTGACAAATGTCACAAAGAGTAGAAAGCCACTTACCCCCAGGATGTCTTCTACTAGCAATGTTTTCCGGGACTTGGCCACATAAGCAGAGATCGTGGTGCCCTGGGCAATGGGCCCAGCAGGGATCAGCCGGGGCTTTCCTTCCTTGATTCCTGGAGGGGTGAACACACACAGGCTCTAGGAAGAAGGGAAGAGCATGTTTTACAGGGTTTCCTGCACATTGGCACAGCACAGAAAGACTCCTACATATTACTTACTAGTCAAAAGAAATCTGTGAGCCAAGGAAAAGAAGAGACATAAAATGAGACAGGGGCTTTGCCATGATCAAGCTGGAGTATCTGAGTTGAAATTCTCTCTCTTATTTCCAGTGCACACAAGTTACAGGCCAGACATAGCACCCAAGTGAATGTCTAGGCACAGAAAAGCTCACAGAATAGCCTCCTATTTTGATACATAGGAAATAAAAAAATTCTTTTTAAAAACCATTCTTTAAAATGTCCATACTACCTAAAGCAATCTACAGATTCAGTACAATCGCACTCACATTCCCAATGACATTCTTCATAGAAATAGAACAAAGCCAAAAATTTACATGGAACAACAAAAGACCCTGAACAGCCAAAACAATTCTGAGAAAAAATAACAAAGCTGGAGGCATCACAATCCCTGACTTCCAACCATACTACAAAGCTATAGTAATCAAAACAGCATGGTGCTGGTATAAAAACAGACACACAGATCAATGGATCAGAACTGAAAGCCCAGAAATAAAACCACACATCTATGGATAGTTAATCTTCAAGAAAGGAGCCAAGAACATACAATGGAGAAAGGAAAGTCTCTTCAACAACTGGTGTTGGGAAAACTGGACAGTCACGTGCAAAAGAATGAAAGTAGACCATTATCTTACACCATACACAAAAATTAACTCTAAATGGATTAAATATTTGAATGTTAAGACCTGAAACCATAAAACTCTTAGAAGAAAATATAGGCAGTACACTTTGACATTGTTCTTAGCAACATCTTTTCGAATACCATGTCTACTTAGGTAAGGGAAACAAAAGAAAAAGCTAACAAATGGGACTACATCAGACTAAAAAGCTTCTGCAAAGCAAAGGAAACCAAGAACAAAACAGTAAGACAACTCACCAACTGGGAGGAATTATTTGTAAATCATTTATCAGACAAGGGGTTGATCTCCAAAATACATAAAGGACTCATACAACTCAACAAAAGAAAACCAAACAACCCGATCACAAAATGGGCAGAGGATATGAACAGACATATTTCCAAAGAAGATATACAGATGGCCAACAGGCACATGAAACGATGCTCAACATCACGAGTTATCAGGGAAACGCAAATCAAAACTACAAGGAGATATCACCTTACACCGGTCAGAATGGCTACAATTACCAGGACAAAAACAACAAATGTTGGAGAGGATGTGGAGATAAGGGAAAGCTCATACACTGCTGGTGGGAACAGAAACTGGTACAGCCACTGTGGAAAACAGTATGCAGATTGCTCAAAAAATTCAAAATAGAAATACCATGTGATCCAGCTATCCCACTACTGGGTATGTATCCAAAGAACTTAAAACCAATGATCTAAAGAGATTTATGCATCCCTATGTTCACTGCAGCATTATTCACAATGGCCAAGATGTGGAAGCAAACCAAGTGCCCTTCTACAGATGAATGGATAAAGAAGATGTGGTATATATATACACATATACAATGGAATACTACTCAGACTTAAAAAAGACAAAATTGGCCCATTTGCAACAACACGGATGGACCTGGAGGGTGTAATGTTAAGTGAAATAAGCCAGACAGAGAAAGACAAATACAGCATGATTTCACTCATATGTGGAAGATAACAAATAATTGCATAAAGAGAACAGATTACTGGTTACCAGAGTGGAAGGAGGTTGGAGTGGGCAAAAGCGATAAAGGGGCACATATGTATAGTGACGGATAAAAATTAGACTACTAGGAGTGAACATAATGAAGTGTATTCAGAAATTGATAAATAGTAATGTACACCTGAAATTACACAATGTTATAAACCATTATAACCCCAATAAAATTACTTGGGAAAAAAAAAAAGGAAGCTGTCCTTGGGGTCAAGACACTATCATACAAGAAACAGACCCACATTGGGCCCAACCTCCCTACAGACTTGGCACACGGATCTGAAGACAGGATCCGTAACTACAGGTCAAAGTGATTTGCTCATACTTCTCATTTTCATCAAAAACCTTCCTTTCTCAGAATATTATTTCTTTTTCTAATACTCAATCACTCCACTCCTTAAACTGGCCTGCCCATAAAATTACAGATTCAGAATGCTCCTGATAAAAACTTTGCTCGTCTCTGCACAAAAAAAATTTAAGACAAATCTGGGTGTATCTTCCCCTTTCAAATGACTGGGTGGGAGGGTACAGTTCTGAAGCTATTTTAAAATAAATGTTTTTAAAAGTATGATCAGTTATTCTGACTAAACCTAATCACATTTTTAAATATCTACTAAATAAGAATTGCTAAACAAATCATCGAGTGACCGGGGGCCATATTTTGACATAATTGTATTATGATTACCTAGTCAATTCGAAATTACAGTTCAGGTAATTTCTCCCAATACTTCACTTTACTCTTATGTTAAACTGGATTGCTGTCACTTAAAAGGTTGAAGACCTTTTGAACCCTAAGTATTAGACAATCCTGTTAATCTAAACATGTACTATTTATTAGTCCCTGCTCTTACTAAGCTATAAGCTAGGTCTATGTTGGATGTAATTGTCAACTTATTAGATAAGGGGTTTCCAAGCTTTGTAATGTCCGAGGACCCTTTATTCAAATAAAGTCTTACTTATGATCACAAGAGAGTGAACCCTATAAACTCAAGCTCCTTCAGTCGACTGGGAGCAGGACAAAGGAAGTCAGAGCTTTGAGTCAACCCCGGCCATGCTAAAGAAGTCATCACACTGTTTAAAGATTAGAAGCGAAGTTCAAAATATTTTTATTCACACGTATATCTACATCACTTAGGACTGTGCTTAAGTGGTATTTGCTAATAAGACAACGCCCATGAAAAATATACTTTAAGCATTTCTTTTAAAAAAGATGAAGCTTGAAATGTTTAAATACAAGTTCTATATTTTAAGATGATTTTAAAAATTTAACTATATATGAGATGATAAAGGACAAGTTTGCCTTATTTATATGAAGGAGGCGAGAAATCAGAGTCATTGATTTTCAAGTTACTATAATTCCATTGGCCACCAACATATCTATGGCACAGATGAAGCAAGACTGTCATTCGATTTAGTAGCTGTCATTGTCACAATACAATTCAGTGTGTCGCCCTGTCTGAAGATTGAGAGAAGAGTAGAAAAAGGGTTTAAGAACAGGAAGAGAGATGTCTGCAAGAAAAAAAGTTCACTTTTTTTCAGGCTATGGTATATTGAGCCTGAAGAAAAATCGCAGTTGACAACGCTTTCCCCAAACGATGAGAGAGTTAATTGTGAGAGGTATGTTGAGTAATGCTCCTTTTCTCTACCAAAGTCAGAACTGCAGGAAATGAACTTAAATTGAACTGAGCAGTCTAGATAACTCTGAAAAGGAACTTCCCGGGACAGTAACAGAAGGTAAACTCTGGAGCAAGCTCTCAACAGTAGCTTTGGATTTTTTTTCCCTTATAATTGCTGATTTTATTAGTTTTTTGTTTGAAGATATACAACAGACATCTTTTGGGGATGACTTTGCTGTGCCCATTAAGGCTGGATTTAATAACAACTTCGAGTTATACTTAGCTTCACAATTTGATAGTGATAGGATAGCTTATACATTCCTCTATTATTAGAAGATCATTTATTTAATATTATAAAACATTTATTGTCCCTATATAGGGTTTCTATAGATGAACAAGAAACAGATAAACATAATGCAAGCTCTTGTGTATATCAGGCTTGCTGAAGATAAATGGTTTAGAATCTTTCAATTACTTGATTGAATCTGGAAAACTCCTGTGGATGATAAATAATTGTCAAAAAATTAAATAATTCTTTATAGTGGGAAATTTTATATTTGTTTTACTAATGAGCTCATGATTTTTCTTCATATTTACCAAAGAGAAATTTTTCCGAATGAGAGCTGAAGGCAAGTGTTAACACAATATTGAGTAAGTTGTCATGTGAAAGCCAAAAGCTCAGGCAGGAAGGAAAAATGAGGACCAGCCTGAGGCAGACAGACAGCTGTTTCTGATGCTGTCACAGCCTTACTTTCTCTCCTGGGTATTCGTGGTTTCCTACTCTTTTTGGGGGGCTTGTGGGTTTTTTTACTCCACACAATTCATCTGTGCTGAAGCTCCCTTCATAACGTCCATTCCTGACTGAAGACGAGTCACTGGTTTGAACTGTGTGTTCCACAATCACTGTTCTTCACGATTTTAGTAACTGAATGGACTGATGAGCAGTCACTGTCACAAACAGAAAAAGTCAGTGACAAACCTCTAAATGAGAGGCTGAATTTTATATGTCTTCAGTGATGGGAAAGTTTATTAAATCTACCTGTATTTAGTCCACAGAAATAATCAAATAGACAGTGGTGTGTTGACTAGTCTTTTTCCCACTGCCACCTTCATCACATACGAAATTGCCAAGAACACATGGGTCTGTTTCTGAACCCCAATTCTGTACTTTTTAGATTTATTTGTTTACCACGCTGTTTTAATTACTGTAAGTTTATAGTACATTTTGTGATCTGGCAAGGCAAGTCTTGCTTTGGTTCCTAACGTTTCAAAATAATCATGACTTGTTTTATAAGATATATTTAAAATTTTTCATGGTGAAGGGCCAGCATTATTGCATTAACAAATGACGGGTGTAAATAAGTTCTATAGTAACTTGCAAAGCAAATAGAGACTTTATTTTTCAAAATCAATCATTATGATGTTTGACATAAGGATCTCACTGGGATGTTCAGATTAATAAGATAAAAAACATGATACTATTTTCATAGGAGGATGAATGAAAACTGCTCTTTATCAAACATTACTACCTGATATTTTGGAATGTATTAAGACTTTCCTGCATACATTTCCAATGTCTAATTCATCTATAAAATCTGGTGTTGAACTGAGTCTCTAAAATTAATTCCTACACTAATGTTGTATGAATTTATAAAAACTTTTATTAGCACAAACATTTTTTAGAGGCTAGAGACAAACAACTAAAAACAAGGAAAGTTTCAAAGTTTCAAACCTCAACCACCTCTACCTTTTCCAGACAAGAAATTAACTGCATCTGGGGCACGTAAGCTGACGAATGAGTGCTGTGGTTCTTTATTCCTAGTCAAGAGCTCTGGAGGTGCCATGATTGTTAATCCCCTCACCTCCCAATATCACCACGGAGACTGGGCAAAGAGCTGGAACTCAGCCCAGATGCCACGCCACGGTAGGAGATGAATTAGCTTTTTCAACTGCTCAAAGAAACTCATTATGAACTAGCCAACATTTTTGTAATAACAGCAAATTTTCACCCACCTTTCCAAAGTTAGACAATTTGAATTAGAGAAGATTGGTAATAGTTGTCATAACCAGTAGGTGGGCTCAATGTAGGAATAAAAAAGCATTCAATTTAGAAAAAAACAAATTTGGAGAAATAGATATGGTAGAAAATGAACAACAGAATAGGCTATCAATTTATTCTTTAAAAGACGTGATTTTTTTGATGAAATAGAAAAATCTGACTCACTGACATCAACTAAATAGATAAGTCCACTTCACTGGTCAACACTTGCTCTCATCTTTCTTTCTTTCCCTTCTCATCTTTCTTTCCTTACACAATTCAAAGATCACTTCAAACCCCATTTTTCTTTTAAAGGCTTCAACTCACAAGCAGTTAAATTTTAGAAATATTTTTTAAGAAGAAAATTAGTTAGGCTTACCATTGAGTTATTTTTCCTACATGACACTAGATGGCACTGGATAGTAAATGAATTTTGATCCACGCACATGGCCATGAGCAACTTGCCCCCACACTCACCTGGAACTTGAAATAGATCACTAACTTTGTTTACATAATTCTTAAAAATGAACTCACTAAAGTTCACTGTGCTATTGAAAAAGGTCACCCGATTATTCTGAACTACTGGCTCTAAATTCTAAAACTCCTATCTGAAAAGCTATCTATGAACTTACGTTATGAATTAAAAATCTAAAGTACAGTTAGAGTTCACGAGGTTTTCAGCTTTTACGAACAACTCTTATGGATATCACAAGGAAAGCTATAATGATAACAGGATAAAGCGTGTTACGTATCAGTTGGAGGACATGACCGGGTACAAAAGAGCAAAACTGTAGAAACATTAGACAGTGAATTAAGCAAGATGTTAATGATGGAAAAATCAGGTTTTCCAACAAACATTTCAAGAACATCTTGCATATGTTATGTGTCAGGCACTGCTAAGGGCTAGGACATAAAAATACACTGCTTCCTTTTTTAGTTCCAGATTTCTTACAAATTGCTTCTTCTTCCTAAAAAAGTCCTTTATTTTCCCTCCTTATCTACTAAGTGAGAGGTCTTCCAAGCCCTGTTCAAACAGGGCTGATCATCCAAACTGTTTCTAATGTGGTCCACCCCCAAATCTCCACGACTCCCACCAAATTCAGGATCCCAGAGCACCGTGGGTTCCTCATTGCTTGCACTTAAGAGCACGTGCTACAATTAAGGATTTCTCAATTTCCCCTACTGGTTGTACATTCTTTGATGACAGGAATGATTTTTTATTCACCTTTGCATGTTCAGCAATTTAGCACAGTTTTGGTACATAGCAAGTGTCTAAAATGGTTTGTTGAATGAAAAACGTTCACGACACATTTACCCAATGGAAGTTAAATTAAGGTTTAGAAAGTTTAAAAATCTTAACAAAGTCGAGAAGTAGTGAACTGGAACTCACGCAATCCAATTCCAGAATCAAAATTCTTTGGAAAGCTAAACTACTTACTGGGAAGCTTTCCTTCTTTCTCCAAACTCTGAAACAGTGTAGAGATAGCACAGGAATTCTCTCTCCTGAAGGGCTATCCCCAGTGAGATGTACACAAAAAAAGAACAGGAACCTGTTCTGGTCCATCACTGTAGCCCAGGTTTACAACTGTTTGAACAAGGATGTGCTCAGAAAACATTCTGGTGAATAAATGTCCTCCCGGCTTTTAGAAAAGCATTATTTTAACACTGTTTTCAATTTCTTCCATTTACTGGTGTATTAGGTTTTCTATCATCATTTGCATTAAATGGAGCAATTTATATCTTCCTCGAAAACTGTCCATTTTATCTAGATTTTCACATTTACTAATACAAGTATCCTCTCATAATTTGTCATTTTCACTATATCTATTGTTGTGCTATATTTTAAAATTATTAAAATTATATATAATTGCATCGTCTCTTTTTTGCTAACTAGGTTAGCAAATAATTTAATCTGTATAGTTGTTATATTTCCTTGTTTATATAGATTTTAGTTTTCTATATTCTTAGGTTAAATTGGTAAATCCTAAGAGGGCAGAGATTTTAATTTACTACAATGCCTCTAGTAACTAGAACACGACCACGTGGTAACACCCACCAAAAATGTGTTGAATCAATACATTAACTTATTTTGTCAGCTTATTTATTAATGCTTCAAAAATGTATAGAGAATGTTTAATACTTTAAAGATGTCAATTTTTCACTGTAACTTTGTCCAGAGCTTCAGCAATACTGTAATTCATTTTCATAAATATTATTCTCTAGATATTCCATTAACTGTATTTAAATTTTTTCTTTGCCCAAAGAGTTACTTAGCATATTATTTAATTTCCTTGTTTTTAGCCATTGTAACAGATCCGAATTCTTAAATGGGTGCCAAATGCATCAAAGTAGGGTCTAATCAAAGAAGAAAGGGAACCCCAAGTTGGTAAATCCCAAAATAATATACTGAGTTTAATACATAGATATACATATTTGGATAAACCCAACTAATGATATTATTAACATCCTCTAAATTGTATTTTTCTGTTCACTTTTTGGTAGGACTGTTTTGCTCTATGAATTTCAATGCGCCAATATTTACTGTAGAAACTCCCTAACAGCCCTCCCTTCACTGTAGACTAAATCTTTCACAA
Source organism: Equus quagga (assembly GCF_021613505.1). Taxonomy (NCBI): domain Eukaryota; kingdom Metazoa; phylum Chordata; class Mammalia; order Perissodactyla; family Equidae; genus Equus; species Equus quagga. Next base: position 4,174,699 of record NC_060274.1, on the reverse strand, counting down.
ACCAAGTGACTCTCTTTTCCTATTTAATGCTTTTATTCCTTGAATTCAACTTTGTTACTGATATGTGGCACTTATTCTCCTTTAGTCTGCATTTTTCTGGAGTAGGTTGGCTCCATCTAAAATTCCCTTTATTGTGAATCTTTCCTGACTCACTTTGCTCATACGCATCTCTATAAAACAGAACAAAGTTATGGGGTTTTTTAACCTGATTTAAGATTTTTTTCTTTTAATAGCTGGACCTATTCTACTTGTAATCTTGTTGTGATATCTTTCAAAATGAGTTCCACAGTCATATTTTATGTTTTATTTTTCACTAAATACTATTTAGTTTGTTTTCTATCTTCTCCTTAACTTTCAACATTTTCTTTAAATTTTTCCTCTCTGGTAAAATGAATGCGGTTTTTAATTCTACTAGTGCAATTTCGATATATTTAAACATTACTTAAATTATATTTCTTGATGCATCCATTTCAGAAATTAAATGATCTCTACTGATTCTCATTCATGAAAAAAAGAAATTGGTACTTTTATAAGAATTTTATAATTCCTCTCATTGCTATGTTAATCCTTGGTATTTATTGATATAGCCTAAAATTTTATCTCAGTCTATTTGGGTTGCATTATTACAATTTTGTCATTAAAGCACATACATTTCGTTTTGAAAATGAGTTATTTAAGAAAAGCTTTTTAGCTGAGTCAAAATCCCGATTCAATTTTTAAAAACACTGATAAATATTTATAATATACTAACATTTATGGATAAAGGAAGGAATATAAGAAAATATACATGCATCTGCTCATCAGTGCCAAAAAAACTTTTATTTTATTTAATACGTTTGGCTACATTTTACAAGTATGTCAACATCTGTTGCAAGCAATACGGTAGATTAGATAATTTGACATTCCTGAAAAAAGCCATTTTAAAACTATTTAAAGGCTGGATAAAGTATATTTTACAAATCTTTTTCGCCAGGCTGAGAAGAATGGAAGGAATCCACAGAAATCTAAAAGGAAGTAAATAAAGGAACTCCAAGAAATCAGCAAAGTGGTTTTTTTCTTGAGTATCAACCAGAGCCTAGATACACTGACCTTCCCTCAGGAGAGCCACGTGGTTAACAGGACACAAGAGAGAAAACCCGGGACCTCTCTACCTGAGAAGTCTACTAGGAGACCCCTGTATGGGGCTATGTCCTCATCTTATGCTAAAGAGTGAACATACTTACAGCTGCAAGGGCATTACAAGGAGAACAGGTTATCTTGAATTTACTGCTGGAGGGAAAATAAAAACCTCCTCTCAGAAATCATAACTATGCATCTCGTGCATTTGAGGTTTGAATCCATAACACTCTGCGGTCTGAAAAAAATCTCAATTAGATTATTTAATTAAAATAGTCCTGGATTGGTAGTGCCTTAGGTGACTGGCAAAAACAAACACATGTCCTATTTCTAGGAAAGGAACTTCAACACAAACCTCAAGAATATCCACTTAAAAGGGCCCAAGGAAGAATACTATTCATGGCTAAAAACAAACAAACAAACATAAAACACAGGAGCAAATAAGTCACCATCAACCATAAATTCAGAAAGAAGACAAAACAATATAAAAGAGTATACTTAATATATTTCAAGAAATAAAAGATAAGCTTGAAAATATGTCCAGGGAATAAAAAACCAGAATGGAGGACTGAGACCAATCAACAAACAACCAAAAAGTAACTATATTATAGTCAATATATGGAGAGAACATATTTATCAACTTGAATTCTCTATACAGCAAAAATATCTTTCAGGGAAGTGGTGAAATGAAGACACATTGAGACAGACAAAAACTGAGTTTCCCATCGGCGGATTCTCACTAAGGGAAATTCTACAGGATAGAAGAAAAATGAGTCCAAATGGAAGACCTGAGATGGCAGAAGAAATGAAGAGCAAGGAAAGTGGTAACTACGTAGACACATCTAAAGAAACACTTGAGTGAACCTCAGACCTCAGACCATATGTCTTCTTCCTACCCACAGAAATCCCAGGGTTAAAGAATAAGGGCCAGTTATGTATGTGGAATACACAAAAGAAAGAATACAGTTAGCAAAACACAGTAATTATCTCCTAAAGTTATCCTCCAGAGAGACAGTCTCTGCCTTCCTGAAGCTTCTAACCTAGTGAGAAAGGCAGATAAGCAACCAATCACAGAAATCAAAGATATATATGTAATTACAGATCCGCTTGAATTCAGTGAAGAAGTATATGATATTAAGGAAGCATAACAGACTGGGATCTGACTTATGGATGTCAGAAAAGCTACAGTTTGGCTGTGTACCCTGCTGTTCCGAGGGATACACCATTGAACAAGACACAGCCGTCCCTGAGATGTGGGAGAGAAAGGAGAGAGGAACTGATGACCTGGAGAGAATCACGCGGAGTAAATTAACGGCCTTCGGAGTTTAGAACAAGCAGTGACTAAAGCCTGAGAGAATACGACATCTTCCCCTCAATTAAGTTACGAAAGTGAATGGTGAGTAAAAAGTGAAAGAATCAGAATTGGTAGACGTAGAATTACAATTGAGAACGTTGTACATACAAAAGCTTTTTCTAAATCGTGTATTTGAGGAAGCTACTTCACCGAGGTCAACGTATAAAGAAGTCTGCAGACAATAAAGCGAAACATACAGCCAAGTGATGAAGATTAGAGTAGACTGGATTGGAAATTTAAATCCAAGAGCTTTCTGATGCTCTCACACCCGGCAGGCCCAGGGCCTCTGGTTGCTGTCCCTTTTGACCTCTGCAAACGAGTGCTCCCCATCCTCCTCCACACACAGAAGAGGGACATCCCATAGTGGCAGCCTCAGTTCCAAGTTTCACATCACTTCTTCTGAGGGAAACAGCTAGAAATGCTGAGTCCAAGATCCAGGTTTCAGCAGAGAATCTGATTGGTCCCAGGAAGTGGGATTGGAAGGAAAAGGTCACATGATACAAACATGGCTGCCTGGCCAACCCTGTGGTTGTCTGAACATCTCAGGGAAGGAGTAAGGAGATGTGACATCACGATTACACTGAGCTATTATACATATGCATAAATTATAAAAATATCTGCAAATTATATACAAATTTTCTTAAAGGAATTCTTAATTTTTTAATTAAAAAAAAAATCCCAAAATTTTAGAAATAAATTTTTAGAATGAACAGGTAAAAGTGAGATCTACTTATTATTTTAGTAGCTTGGCTATTTCAAAATACTACCAGTGTCTGAAATACAGTGAAGGCATTTAGAAGTATTAGCAATATCTGAATAACTCAATTGAATAAACACTCGTCTGATTGTTTCAATGAAAGACACTAAGAGAGATGTTGGTGAATATACGAAAGAAAGAAACAGGTCCTTGCCCTAAAGAGCTTTTAATTTTGTAACATAATTACAATACAGTGGAAAACAAAGCTGGCAAACCGAGAGGCTCAATTATGAGTAGAGTAAATCAACCAATAAATATTTTTTGTGTAACGACTTCCACGCTTTGCACTATTGTAATATTCAAGAGTACTGTTAAAAATCCTGCAGTACCTGTGTCTCTATTCCTGGTAACATTTTACATAATACAAATAACACACATTTTCAACACTCAGGAATACGAGAATCACTTTGCACAAATACATGCCAAATCTCAAATAACAATGCCTAACAGTAAGAAATACACAGTAAAAGTTTGCCAAATCAATGTGTAAGTGGGTTTTCTATATTTAAGCTATGAGTATAAGTTTTATCAGCCCAGAATATTATTCTAAAACATGTTACGTACGTGTTTTTAATACCCTAACAAAAATCAAAAGCCACTAACTGACTGTCTTGAAATACTTTTGAAAGTGTATGTATACGCCACACTGGACAGTGGGCTGTACTTTAGGTTAAAGCAGAAGCACAGAGCCCAGCCTGTTCCTCTGAAGACTGGAGCAGGCAGACCTGAATGGGCTGGACCATGAACCAGGCTGAGCCACGGCCACGGAGCTCAGAGACCAAGAGTTAACAATTCCATCACGGCACTTTCAGAGTCCTCTTAAAAAAACATTAAAAGTCACATCAAAAACGTTGAACTTTTGTTCTCATTTTATCCTCCTGTGGATTGTGTGTAGAAACGGGCACAGGCTGTCCACGATGACACCGGGCAAATGGCACTGAAAGAACTTCCTTACAAAACAGTTGAGTCTAGAAATGCCATTCATAAGAGAGGAGACCACAAACCAACACCAAACAATAAGGACGTTATAAAATCTTATGCCTACATGTTGCCACGTTGCTAAAACTCTGAGCTGGTAATAACCACATATAGAAACGAAATACAAAATCGGCTTAAAATACTTAATTACGACACATCTGTCAAATTGTTTGCAACATAACACTTTATCTTTTTAATAAAGCTAATGACATTTTTCTTATCTACAGCACCAAAATCTAAATTTAGGTACTTACATTATTGCACTCTCCAAGGAAATACAGTGCAAATCCATCAGCTTTTGTGGCTGCCAAAGTAATAAGAAAGGAAGAAACTAATCTCAATGGAAGAATATAACATGTATGAATTCTCTAAGGTGAGCCCTCAGATACCAGTCTTTTGAATGCATTTGTTAACATAATTAATGGTCGTGCAGTAAACTGAACAAAATAATTCACGGCTTTACTCAATTAAGTAGAATATCCTCATTTATTTTTTCATCAGCTATTGCAAATGTTAAGATGTGACATCCTCAAATGCACATCCAGCAGTCAAGGTACTGTGAAAGAATGTATTTGTCAAACTTTAAATAGCAGAATTATCGGAAAATATTTTTGAAATTTGAGAACTGTATTTAATTTTTTAAGTATTAAAAAATACCAGAAGTGATTTTCATAGTATTAAATAACCATTATAAGTATCAACAAGGATAATGTACACATCTACATATCATCACCGAAGAGAACATAATTTAACTCTTCTAAAACTGCTTCTGGGTCATCTGAAGGCAATTATCAGAGCAGTTAATAGATCATTCTTGAGGGAGCACCTGCATATAAACCCCTGCGTAAGTCCTTCCACCTGGGTGGCCCTGGGTAAGCTATTTGGCCTGTCTTTGCCAAGGCTTCCTCATTAGCAAAACTGTGATAATGACACATAAATTTGTCGTCTCTCCAAGTAAATTTAAAATGTTTTTTCTTCCTTAAAAATTAATGATTCCTTTTCTAAAGATGTGATATAATTCACTAAAACTGTACTTTCCACAGAACACCAGGTTTTAATTAGAAGTCATAGTATATTCCATTTATACATCAGGAAGATGCTTTTTTGGGATCAGATAACTTAGCAATTTTTAGGTTTGACTCATTCTGGTAGTTTCAGAATAAAATATTTTCACTTCAAACATAGCCCGAGAATCGAAGTAAATAAATGACTTGCATTTGCCTCTTAGTATGTGAATTATTTTTGCCACTTTTCGCAACGGAATAAAAGAATTCTTGGTTCATTTTTTTCTACCAAGAGGAATACAAAACATTCCTTACCTATTTTAATGATGCTACTCAGTTCATAGAGGAGAAGCTGGTTGTCTCCCCCAGTATCCAGCCGCTGTTCTATATAGCTGTTAAGTTCATATACAACTCCCTGCATATTCGTATCTTGGTACTTTGAATAAAAAAATAAAAAGAAAGGGCATAATTAAACATAATAAAACAAAAATTCCTTAGTTTGTAAAACATACTATTAATATATTTAATGTTATTACTAGCTGTTGATTATGCTTTTATAGAGCATGATTTAAATACCATAATTTAGTATAAAAATAGATTGAAAATTTAAATTGCTACGACTTACTAAGAATATCTATAGACTCCACGTAGGCTTATTTATATTAAAATATCAAATGTTACAGATTATGACTGTTTCTGAAGTTTTGTAAATAATGTATCAGGCAACTTGATCAGTAAAAATAGTATAAAAGTTTGCTAACTGAAGGAAATATTGTGACAGGCTAGAATAGTCACCAGTATGCACTGCTCTGGGTGAAACAAAGTTTGTTATTACTCTCCAGTTATTTGCATCAATGTGGCTGCCACCCTAGTCGGATCTCAAATATGCCACTAAAACAGGAGGAAGAGGTGTGCACTCCAGCCGCCCCAGCGGGAGCAGCCGTCGCACAAGTCAAGAGCACTAGGCTTTATCGTGGTACCAGGGACAACAGCAGGGGGACAAGGGGTTTGGGAAGACGGTGGAAGCTAAATCTCAGCTACTCCCAGCACAAGCTACCACTGTGTGTCTTCTCTACAAGTACTGAAAAACAGTCTTCTAACAAATTGCCCCGCTCCCAAGCTTGCCTCCTCTCCAAACAACAGCCACAGCAAACTTTAAAAATAAAAGAAAACTCTGTCATTTCCTGGGTTAAAATACTCCTGGGCCTTCCCATTTCACTTAGAATAACCGACAAACTCCTCACAGAGTGGCCTCCCACACTCTACAAAATGTGGTGTCTGTCTGCCTCGGAAACTGTCTCAAGCCACCTGTCTCTCTCTTGACCACCCAGACATCTTTCACTCCTAAGGCTGATGACTTGCTGTTATTGGGTACTCAATAAACATCTGTGGAAGGAATAAACAAACGAAAGAATGGATGAATCAATCAATCATTTCCCAAATATGTATCAGCAATCCTGACAATCTTCTACATGCAGGCACTCTTCTAGACATGAGAGACACTAGAGGATGAGCAAAATAAAATTCCAGTCCTTGAGGAACTTACAGTCCAGTTGGAAGAGAATAAATAGGGAAACTATATGGTGTGACGGAAGGCGACAGGTGCTATGCAGAAAGCGGGCCAGGAAAGGCTGAGCGTGAACACCTTTGGAGGGAGAGGGTTATCTTTGTAAACTGGATGGTCAGTGAGGAAGACTTCAGTGACATGGGACATACAGGCAGACTCCAATGGAGCCTGATGCCTTTAATGCCCGAAGTCTGCCTAGCCTCCTCTAGTGGCTTCATAAGGGACTGCTGATCATTCACCACCTCTCTTAACTCTTGACCTATAAACTGACTCAAGTCCAGGCAGGGCCCAGAAAATAAAGTATAAAGGATGACTTGTCCAGAGTGCACATACTCCCCCAAAATGATGAGATTTAGCCAATGTATAGAAACCCGGGAAACAGATGAGAATGGATCTCAAGGGTGCTGAAACAGTGTAGAAGAAAGATAATATTGGATCAGGGCAAACATTAGATATGTGTGCAGTAAGGAGAGAGAGTGGCTTCAGTGTGCAAGGGCTGGGTTGGCTGAAATCTGTTCCCCAAAGTGGCCAACATTAAATGCCTTTGAAAAGCCAGAACTTCCCTACTATACATTCCAATCTTAGCAAGACTAGGATGCTAGCATGGATTTATGCCGTAAGACCTGTTTACCCAGCCTTTGGCTACATCCTACAGATACTCTCTTCATCAAGTTTGTGAGAAGTATGTTCCAGAGGGTGAAGTGGCCTGCGTGAAGAGCTCTGTGTTGTGGGCCAGGAATGGCCGTGGGAACTGCTGCTATCCAATGGGGTTTCCTGAATTCACTGAGGAAATGGGATCTTGGCACAGCAGGGCCCAAGTGGCAACGCATAATATCTGGAGACAAGGTGGGAGTTGTCAGCATGATGGACACAACTGAAGCTACAACCAGAATGATCTGGGGAGCAGAGACTACATCCGGCTAAAAGTTTCTGTAGAGCCAAGGAAACCATCAACAAAATGAAAAGGCAGCCCACAGAACGGGAGAAAATATTTGCAAACCACATATTCGATAAAGGGTTAATATCCAAAATATATAAAGAACTACAACTTAATAGCAAAAAAAAGCAAATAACCCGATTGAAAAACGAGCAAAGGTTCTAAACAGACATTTTTCCAAGGAAGACGTACAGATGGCCAACAGGTATATGAAGAGGTGCTCCACATCACTAATCATCAGGGAAATGCAAATCAAAACCACAACGAAATATCACCTCATACCTGTTAGAATGGCTAGTATCAAAAAGACAAGAGATGAGTGTTAGTGAGGATGTGGGAAAACAGGGAACCCGTGAACATTGTTGGTGAGAATGTAAATTGATCCAGTCTCTGTGCTAAACAGCATGGAGATTCCTCAAAAAGTTGAAAATAGAACTAGCATTTGATGCAGTAATCCCATTGCTGGGTACACATCCGAAGGAAACGAAATCACTATTTTGAAGAGAGATCTGGAATCCCATGTTCACTGTAGCATCATTTACAATAGCCAAAACGTGGAAACAAGATAAGTGTCCGTTGACAGATGGACGGATAAACAAAACGCACACACACATACACACACACACACATACACACACACTGGAATACTATTCAACTCTAAAAAAGGAGGAAACTCTGCTATTTGTGGCAACACAGATGAACCTGAAGGGCACTATGCTAAGTAAAATAAGCTAGACACAGAAGGACAAATACTGTAAAAGGTCTCACTTACATGTGGAATCTAAAAAAGTCAAATTCATAAAAGTAGAAAGTAGATTGCAGCAAGGGGCTGCAGAGTGGGGGAAAGGGGGAAGACACTGGTCAAAGATTACAGACTTCAGTTATATGAAGAAAACGTTCTGGGGATCTAATATACGGGATGGTGCCTATAATTAAAAATGCCGTATGGCATACTTGAGATTTGCCAAGACAGGAGATCTTCAGCATTCTCACCACACACACACACAAAGTAACTGTGCGGTGACGGATGTGCTAATTTAGCTTAACTGTGGTAATCATTTCATAATGTACACATATATCAAATCATCAAATTTACACCTTAAATACATACAATTATTAGTCAAAAAAATAGAAACATTTTTAAGTGTAATTCTTAAAGTAAATAATAAATATCCCAGCAATAACAACAATAATGAAAGACAGAACATTTCATCCTTTTATAAAGTCTCTCCCCTGGTCCTTCTTAATCAATCCTTGCACCCAAGAAACCACTGTTTTTGACTTTTTTCCATGATACATTAGTTTTGCCTATTTTTAAGAATTTTATGTAAATGGAATCATACAACATGTACTGTTTTGAACTTGGGTTTATTTGCTCAATATTGAGATCCCTCCATGTTGCTGTGTGTTTCAGTATTCCTTCCTTTCCATTCCTGGTGGCATCTGTTGTATGAAAATACTACAAATTTTTATCTGTTCTATTACTTTTGGACATTCGGGATGTTTATATTTCCAACTTTGAGCTAAGAATAAAGCTGCTATGAACATTCTTGTAGAAGTCTTTTTGTGAACATAAGTTTTCAATTGTCTTTAGCAAATACGTAAGAGTGAAATTCCTGGGTCAAAAAGTAAATGTATGGCTAGCCCGGTGGCATAGTGGTTAAATTTGCATGCTCCACTTCGGCAGCCCAGGGTTCGAGGGTTTGGATGCCTGGCACAGACCTACATACTGCTCATCAAGCCATGCTGCGGCGCGGTCCCACATACAAAATAGAGGAAGATTGCCAGAGATATTAGCTCAGAGACAATCTTCCTCAAGCAAAAAGAGGAAGATTGGCAACAGATGTTAGCTCAGGGCACACCTTCCTCATTTAAAAAACCCACTAAATTTATATTTAACTTCACAAGAAAGCGCCAAACCTTTTTTAACGTTATATATTAAGGATAAAGCTATCAAAATGACTTAGGTATTTTTAGATGAAAATAAATTATAAATAAAGGTCATTTACTTCACACACACACCAAAGGCAGAAAAATTCTAACTACAGTCATTTGTCACTTAATGACAGGGATACATTCCGAGAAATATGTCATAAGGCGATTTTGTCATTGTGTGAATATCAGAGTGTACTTACACAAACCTAGATGGTATAGCCAGTACACACCTAGGCTATATGGTACTAATCTTATGGGACCACAATATATATGCAGTCATTGACCAAAAGGTTGTCATGGGATGCATGACTAAGAATGAGCAATCACAATAAACAGTTAAGGAATCCTGTGGGCCTCAAGGGCACAGTGGTATAAAAGGAGAATGAGGGGGCCGGCCCCATGGTGTAGCAGTTAAGTTCAAGCGCTCTGCTTTGGCAGCCCGGGGTTCACCAGTTCGGATCCAGGGCATGGACCCAGCACCACTTATCAAACCATGATGCTGGCAGGCATTCTACACATAAAATAGAGGAAGACGGGCACAGATGTTTGCTTAGGGCCAATCTTCCTCAAAAAAAAAGAAGAGAGAGAGAAAATGGGGGTAGCAAAGAGGATGCCACTGACCCTTTTGCAAATGCCTTTTTTAAAAAGCTTTCAAGTCCTAAATAGCAACCAAGGGGTTAGTATATATTCTTCCTGAGCCCATCCTAACACTCTGGGAAATAAAAGAAAAAGCAGCTGCCCTCACTGGTCTCGCAGTGTATCAGAGCGCAAAGGGGATGCTACACACAGAGCTGTTTCAAAGTGTCTTATAGGGGTAAGGAAGGCATGGTTCATGAGCAGCATGTATCAGAGCAGCATGTATCAGTCAAATAGACATTTATCAAGATATAGGGTATATTCAGAAAAAACTACTTGAAAAATCCTGGCAAGTGATGATATTCTAGGTTATCAGCTCATAAATTTAGTATTAAACTAGAGATGCACTTTCTCCAAATTTGGCATAAAATAAGAGAGCCTTGTAAAATAATGGCAAAGAAAAACCACTACGTGTCATTGTACCAGCATTTCTAACGGCCTTAAAGCTAGCATGTGGGATTGTCTGAACACATGGCATCTCTTCTCACAGAAGGAAGGCACTGGCACAGTAGCAAGTATGTGCCAATGTCATTATCTGAACTCAAGATGTCTTGCTGTGATATTTGGCTTAACTAAAATATATACAAATATATTCGATAAAAAAGTCTACTCTTTGTCTATACAATTATTCTCCCCAATGTAACCCGGTTTATATCTGAAGGAGTAGAATGCAACAGCAAAATCAGTGATGACACTATGGTACAAAATCTCTATATTTGGGGACACTGGAGGTGACGGGAGAGTATTCCAGCAAATAGGTGCACACAGTTTACATGCTGACATGAGGTGTCAGAAGTACAATTCTAATCCTGGTTGTCAACAGAATAGGACGTAAGAAAACAGGTGGATTGATTGAAACCACCTCTTCTGGGCATCCTTTTTCCACCTCTCTCAAAAACAACAACAAGGTCTAAAATCTTCTCGGGGCTGTAAAGGTTAAATTGAGGTTAGGCATTCCCTGTGAACCAGTTGGTCTGCATTAAAATAAAAAAAGAGGGGCCGGCCCGGTGGTGCAGTGGTTAAGTTCGCACGTTCCGATTCTCGGTGGCCCGGGGTTGGCCGGTTCGCATCCCAGGTGTGGACATGGCACCGCTTGGCACGCCATGGTGTGGTAGGTGTCCCACGTATAAAGTAGAGGTAGATGGGCACGATGTTAGCTCAGGGCCAGGCTTCCTCAGCAAAAAAGAGGAGGACTGACAGTAGTTAGCTCAGGGCTAATCTTCCTCAAAAAAAAACATAATAAATGAAAAATAAATTAAAAAAAAAAGAAATATTGATGAGAAAATTGTAGTTTTCTCCCTACTGTCCTTGATTCATAAAATGCATGGTACTATTTCAGAGACTTGAGATTGTGGCTTTGCCAATATCAACACCCCCACACAGTCTGGCTCTGCCCAAGTCCACTGTGAGAATTCCCTTTTTACCCTCAAGCATTTCTTCTTAGCTTTGTCTGCTGCTGCTAGCAGCTGCAAAAGTTCCAGGCTGATCCCTCCACCCCTTGACACACTTGAAGCATCCAGACATGGGGAATTTCTGTGAGCTCTACAAATGTGAAGTGAACAGTAAAGGTACCCAGAAAAAACCTTGGGATTTACAGAAACCTTAAAATTCTGTTAGGTTGCTATGGACAGAGGGAACTCTCTCCAGTCTCCAGGCAAGGCCCTGGTCATTTCAGAGATTCCTTTTTCAGAAGATCAAAAATAAAGGAACAGATCTGTATACCGGATCCTATTAACAATACTTCAGTTTACATCTTATGATAAAGAGTGGCCTCTTACGGAAGGTTGCAACAGATGCAACTCAAACTGATTATTTTCAATATTTAATACATGCTTATGGTCTTTATCTGTGTGCAGGATGTACAATTAAGATACTTTTCATAGGTAATTAATTATAATTATAATTTTGTAGTACTAAACACAGCAGGCTAAATGCTTTCATTGCTCGTCCCCCATAAGCTTTCAAGTGTCTCAAAGTTAATACCACTTTAACTTGGTATTGGATCTTTTAGTTTTTCAGGAGAAGCCAGAAATCCCATCTTAATATGTGTCTCTAAATTTCTAAATGTTGGACATGAAAACAGTGCATTTAATATTTCTAAAATTACTGAGGAATGCCACGTCTTCAACACACGAGTAGTCACCTTTTTGTTCTTCCAAAAAGAAGGTGCATACACTCAACGGCAGGGTTAGCCAGGTAACACACTGGCGGAAAGCTAATAAGTGGAGGACCTGATGCAGGTGGCTCCTGTGACCTGGCCCGAGCAGACTGCTGCCATGTGGGAATGCTGTGTTGGTGCTGCCTTATCTTATAGTTTTTCAAGAGAAGCCAGAAATCCAATCTTAATATGTGTCTCTAAATTTCTAAATGTTGGCAGCTCGTTCAGAAAACCCCATAAGCATATGTACACCAAACACCATGCATCTGTTAGCTGTGCTTGGTCTTGAGGCCTCCAGTTTCTCCAATTTGCAACCTCTCTCTACAGTGACTTTATTCCATATTAATGAGCGATACTTTGAAAAAGGCTCTCAGGTTTTTTCACCATTTTTGCTAATACTTGAACCTATGATAGCAATGAGAAAATGTACTAAAGGATTTATCCCCCATATTGTGGTAGTAGAAATTCTATTCATATTACTTACCCTGCTGACTTCCTTAGGAGCCGATTCATCTGGGGGATTGAGAAGGGAGGAGGAAAAAACACAATTAGAAACTCTGAGTAGGTTCTGAGATACAGGACATTCGTTCACTCTCAGTAAACTAGAAGGCTCTTTCGCAATGCTTCCTCTTACAAAATCTAAGAATTTGGCTTTAAAAATCTATAAGGGTTAAACATAAATTTATAGTTAGACACACATATTAATTTTGGAGAGGAAATGAAATGCCGCAACAACTTGCTAGTCATTTTCAAGATTACCTTCTTAAGTAGTGTCTGCAAATATGGCTGCACTGTAGTTTATTCAAATATATGTATTTAGAAAAGGCTTTGTAACATTTGCAACATTCTCAATGACACAACTCACAGGAAGATCTCAAATGACCATTAACACTTGTGCTGTGAGGGTTAATTTCAGCATTTCTAATTGGCTGGAATAAGACATGAACCTGTGGGACCCTGGTCAAGGCATGAAACACATCTATTAGGAGTGCTGCTTTGGACCATGGGTCCCAGGAGCCGAGAGGCAGTTTGGACCAGCCTGTCAGCATTGTTCATTGGTCAAGTGAACTGATGGAATGCACCTAGTCTAGGTGAGACCCTCTGAAGGGCTCTCCCCTTGGGGCTGGCTACATGGCAAGAATATGCCTGAGTGACCGACATGGTACAAGCAACAAACTAGCCAAGACTCCACTGTAGGACCACCGGTTCTGAGTGTCCCACGCCCAGGTCACTGGTTCTGACCCAGAGAAAGTGCATTTATGTGGCCCTTACCAAGGAAGAGAGACTGGAGCCAGCCTCGCCAGACCCCTCAGTGGGAGGCAGCCTTTAATTGAATGCTGTTGCTGTCTTGTGTCTCATTTAGCAATCAAACCCTAACTACCACCATTAGTGCACACTTAACATGCCCCCAATCTAACGTATTCCGTGTTCCTCCAAAGCATGGCCTACTTTCTCTTGACACTGACAAAAACATGTCCCGTGGGTTCACACAAGGTTGTGGGGATCCTTTCTCCTTCAACATCCTTATTAACTGAACTGCTGAGTCCTGTTGTTTCCTCCTTTTTCTAATCTTTCTCTGATTTACTGCTTACCACCCATTTCCACAGATAACACCAAGACAAGTCCCAAGTCATTTACCAAGCAGTAGCCTCCAAGCTGGTCCCTGAATCCAGTATCTGCCCATCATGCCTACACACACACACACACACACTCTCTCTCTCTCACCCACCAAGTCTGTCTTTCAAAAACAGTCTATCTATCATGCCCCTTAGATGCTTCAGAACCTAAAGGAAACCAGATTTCAACACTGGTTGCACACTGACTTTGCCTGGGAGCCTTTTAAAAATTACCAAGCTTGAGATGATCAGATAGCAGGTATTCAATAAACAGTACCTAATTTTTGGATTATTGTATTAATACACACTTGCTTACATATTTTCTTGCAATTGTTGCAAAATGGCTTGAGTATTGCATCTGATTGCCCTAAGAATGCAAGCATGTTGTAGGAAAAACATTGATTTTATCTTCTATAATGACGTCACATTGCAGAAATTTTTCCTCTGCTCTTCACTTCCTGACCCCTTGCCTTCTCCTGAACCTCTCTGAAGATGGGTCTCTGATATAATCATTAGAACAAATTTACGAACAGCTTCTAAACTTACAAAGGCTTATATAGGTTTTTAATTTTCTTAAGTTTTTATCTAAGAAATCAATGAACATCGTTTCAAAAGTCGAAGCGGATTAAAAGGCACTTGATGAAAAGTAGCAGTTGTACAAACAGGTTTTCTACTAGGACGGCATGGAGTTGCCAAGCCGTAACACTGGAACCTTCCACTATCCAGCAGACATCACTAAGTTCTGAAAGTTAGTTCAAGGGAAGAATAGTGTGTATGTCCAGACATCTGTAAATAAATGTTACCTTTTCTTTTTTTTTTTGGTGAGGAAGATTGGCCCTGAGCAAACATTGTTGCCAATCTTCCTCTTTTTGCTTAAGGAAGATTTGCAGTGAGCTAACATCTGTGCCAATCTTCCTCTCCTTTAAGTGGGACACTGCCACAGCATGGCTTCATGAGCAGTGCTAGGTCCATGCCCAGGATCTGAACCTGTGAACCCCCAGCCGCTGAAGCACAGGGCATGAACTTAACCACTATGCCAGTAGGCTGGCCCCAATAAATGTCACTTTAGTTTTGCTTGGTACTTCTCAAACTTGAGTGTGCATGAGATACTCTATAGTACATATGTATAAAAATCAACTATTTTTCACTCTATGGGCAGCTTGATGTATTTGAAAGAAAAATTTTACCTAGAGCTGATTTCTGGATTTCTCACTGTGCATGCTGATTCAGAAATGTACGCTCTCTCTTCCTCCAACATGAAAGTCAAGCAATTTTTTTTCCTAAAGATTGGCACCTGAGCTAACAACTGTTGCCAATCTTTTTTTTTTTTTTCCTGCTTTATCTCCCCAACCCCGCCTCCCCCGTACATAGTTGTATACCTTAGTTGTGGGTCCTTCTAGTTGTGGGATGTGGGACGCCGCCTCAACGTGACCTGACAAGCAGTGCCATGTCCGCACCCAGGATCCGAGCCCTGGGCCGCCGCAGCGGAGTGCACGATCTTAACCACTCGGCCGCGGGGCCGGCCCCACAATTTTTGTTAAATGAATGTCAAGTCTATTATATGTAAGCCACATGGCATTTTAGCTGAGGAAATTAATGAACACAGTGAAATTTGCTAGGAGAAGGGAACTCTGCTGCCTATTTCCTATATTAGGAACTTTCATTTATTTGAACTCTATTGCCCAAGGGAAATTTAAGCATGTCGAAGATAGTTCATTTAATTTCTCTCTGCAGTGGAGGGGCACTATAGAAGGGCATACAAGAGGCAAAATGGACTACGGTTTAAAGACCAGATCTGCACTCATTTGCCATATTACTTTGGGCAAAGTGTCTGACTTATTTTGCCACCTTATCAGTCTGAACTGAAACAACATCTTGACAACGTAATTTGATTCTGAAAAACATCATCTAAGAATTCCAGGTTAAGAACCCAGAACTTAGGGGCCGGCCTGGTGGCATAGTGGTTAACTTCGTGAACCCTGCTTTGGTGACCCAGGGGTGCGCAGGTTCAGATCCCCAGTGAGGACCTACGCACTGCTCATCAAGCCACGCTGTGGTGGCATCCCACAAACAAAAGAGAGGAAGATTGGTATAGATGTTAGCTCAGCGACTGTCTTCCTCAAGCAAAAAGAAAATTGGCAACAGACGTTAGCTCAGGGCCAGTCTTCCTCACACACAAAAAAGAAAACTCATGACTTAGGAGGCTTCCTTCTAGAGACCCATGATTCTGGACCACGTCTGTACACTCTCAAAACGCACTCATGACGCAACTGCTGGATTGGCATTTCCCATGGTTCAGCAACAAAGCTCGCTTTAAAACGAAAGGGGAAGGGATCGTGGAAAAGGAGGAAAATTGCCTTGGATGCCAGATTTTGAATCATTCATGAGCGTCCAATTGCAACAAAAATGTTCACAACAGCAGAACCCCCAATACATTTTGCTCATTTGACTCAAAATCGTCATACCTCCAAACAACAAACGTTTATTGAGCACGAAGCGCCTGACACCTCTGTAGATGCTTATAATATATCAGAGAACAAAAAAGGATGATAATCCCTACCCTCAGGAGGCTTTATTCTAAAGGCAGGAGACGGTCCATAACCATGACAAATAACTAAGTTATGCAGCAAGTTGGCAGCGGGAAGTGCTTTGAGATGGGAAACACAGTAGAGCAGGTTAAGAAGGATCAGAAAGCAGTGGGGGAAGAGGTTGGGGACAGGCAACAGGTTAAAAGTGTGGTTAGTGTAGGTCCCCTGGAGAAGCTGAACTGTAATAGCCACTTCCTAAGGGAAGCACATTCCAGCAGAGGGAGCCGCCTGAGCAAAGACCCTGAGACACAAGTGTGCCAGCTGCTCTTGCCGAAGTTAGCTCCTCCTCCTTTCCAAATCCTGAAGTTTTTCAAGACTCAGCTCAATGTGTGTTTTGTCCAAGAGGCCCTCTGGAAAGCAACAGGTCCGCTATCTCTCTTTCCTCAGAATTCTTAGGCACTCCTTTGCTGTTAGGAAAGCAGAGTGCTACGGAAAAAAAGAAGATGGGCCTGGAGTCCGACCAGATCTGTTTTCAAATCTCAGCTTCGCTTAGAAGCCACGCATGGGTTTCTCGACCTTTCCAAACTTGGTGACCTCATATTCGTAAAATGAGGTCATGGCAGACGGTGTTAGGATTAACTCACTGAGTTAATGTACACAAAGTACTTGCACAGAGTGGACGCTCAATAAATTTCAGTTTTGTTTCTCCCCATTCAACTGGGCATTAGTTATAGTCTGCCTTCTGTCAATAACTAGATTCATGTGAATGACCTCTTACCTGGATAGAAGTTCTTGGAGACAAAAGACCACATCTACTATTTCATTTACATTACTGAAAAAAAATGGCATTCCAAAAAATGATTCTTGAATGACTAAAAAATAGATGATGATGCTTTTGCACACAGTATTTTTTTCTTCAGACAGCAGCAGAGTGGTAAAACACTAGAAGATTATTACTTCTGCCAGTGGTTGAAAATCTCTCAGCCTAACTATTAAATACACTTCCCAAATCACTTCGTTTTTGTTTTCTTTCTTGAATTTTCTAACATTAAAAGCTAGGCATTTATGGAAGAACATGAGCCGTGTAATCAAGAATGCAGTACCAAGTTAATTTGTTTCTGCCAACACACCCTCTACTTTGCAGAGTTACTGATGAGGAAACACGAAATAAACCACAAATCACTCAATAACTGGAAGGTATAAGGAACTACATACTTGGGATATGCTTGGTCAGAAAAAAAAGAGGGGGAAAGGATATATATATTCACAAGCTGTCATAACACACGAAAAGCTATTATTTTTTCCCTGAAAGATTACATTGATTTTTCAGTAACTTGTAGAATGACATTTTCTAGCACATACTACTTATGGTCTATTCCTCTGGACTTAATTCTATATGAACAGAATGAGACCATTTCTAGTGAGAGCCCATGAAGCTTTCCAGTTCTATAAATGAAAAGTGATGGCGTAAAAAGGCATAGTGTGAATTGCAGGTGTTCATTGATACATATAAAAATGTAATAATTTACAAAATTTCTTCCTTATATTTTATTTTGCAGACACAAGAATTATGAACATGTATAATAGATAAGTACTGTATAATAAGACGATTTAGTTTCTCTCTTGGAGTTAACAGAAAATAGCACATTTCAGGGACTTTCACTTATCAAGGCCGTAGAAGGAAAGTTCAAGAAAGGTATCATAATACAATCACTTAATACATTTTTCTTCTTTTCCATATGGTAAATTATTGAACTTAGTAACTTTTACATGACCTAGAATTGTGTTGACTCTGTGAGTGTAATCTCTGTATGTCCTAATCATTTTCTGGATTGGCATCGTGCTCAGGAGCAAATGTAACTAACTTTAAAGTTCCCCTTCAGAAACCTGAGCAACATCTATCCTAGACAGGCTAATACAAGGAATTATTTTCTTGAGTTGATCTTGATTTCTCAGTTGATACTAGACAAGCTGTTGAAATACATAAACAATTCTATCCTTCCGACAGAAGAAACTGAACTAATTAAATGTAAACTGTCAACATTTGAGGAAGTAGTCACCGTCTGAACAGGGGAAATTACATATTCAACAGTCTTCCAAAATTCATAGTTTCAAGTGATATTCAGAAACAGCTGAGAAACTTTAGAATTTATTATGAATAAAAAATTACTGAGCCTTCCTAAAACTCTTAAAACGTTTTGTGCCTTTAAAAAAATATCTTTAAGGGGCCTGCCTGGTGGCGCAGTGGTTAAGTTCACACGTTCTGCTTTGGTGGCCCAGGGTTCACCAGTTCAAATCCTAGGTGCGTACCGATGCACTGCTTATCAAGCCATGCTGTGGCAGGCGTCTCACATATAAAGTAGAGGAAGATGGGCATGGATGTTAGCTCAGGGCCAGTCTTCCTCAGGAAAAAAAGGAGGACTGGCAGCAGATGTTAGCTCAAGGCTAATCTTCCTCACACACAAAAAATACATATATATCTGTTTAGTATTTTTTATTTTCACTCCAACATTTTGGATGTGGGGAAAGGAGAATTCCAAAGCTTTCCTATCCTATTCATAAAACTGATAAACAGAGAAGGGCATCAAAGTCAATATGGTCTGGGAGTTTTCTGAGGATGCAAAAAAAAAATCCAGAATGTATTGTTCACCTCCAGATTCCCAAGATTCTCTGAAGCACACAACGTTCCTTGAAATTTGGCTATCAGAGACCCTAACTCAAAACTGAAAATAGCAGATGATCTTGGCACCAAACAGACGATAAACACTAAGAACTCAGACAAAAGGTTTAAGTTTCACTGCCTCAATCGTATCATTTTGAATCGCAGTCACAGTACTAATAATAAATGAGTTGGAAAATGTATTGCACAAGTTTCTGGTTGTCTGCAAATCTTTCACTTCACTTTTGAAAATGTGTTTTTCTTCCTGTTGTGTCTGATAGAACCTAATTACTACTAACTTAATTTGTACGTCTTTGAACTTCTGCTCCAAAACTGCTCAAAGGAGAAATTAAAGGCTTTATTATTTTTCTATGAAGTTGCTTCATGTTCCCTCCACTGATTCTGCAGCATGTCAAGTGTGGTAGATAGAGGACATTTAGAACACTGGCTCTCTAGTTAGTTTCTGTGTACGCTGAAAACAATGAGACTTCTAAAGAGCTGCCTTTATTTAAAAAAAAAAAATCCTTAACGTATGCAGGAAGGTGAAGATTGTGAGTGGTTCTCTTTCTGCTCCAGACCAGCTAACAGACCAACAAAGGAAAAAAGCCTCAGGAACACAGTCTGCTCAGGCCAATGGGAGCAAGGGGGTCTTAGCAGGGGAGGACACAGCTGACCACAGGGGAGTGAGGACGGCCCTGCGTGAAGTATGCTTAGGTCAGAGAATTACTTATTATCTCAGAATATGTACATTTTTATTGAACATATTGAACATTTCTATTTATTATGGGTACCACCCAAAGGAATAAAACAAAGAAACCCAGAGGATGGGTGTTAAAAAGCCAAAGGCTGTTCACCATCAATACCATGATGTTTGCTAATCTTCCCTACGTGCCCAACTGTAGGATGAAGAAAGGAGGGTTAGGAAGAAGCTGGGGAAGATGGGAACTCTTACACAGTCACTTTGGAAAATAGTTTGGCACCTTCAGAAATCCTTGTCCTAGGTATTTATCTACAAATAAGTATGCAAAATATCAAGCATCCAAAAGAGACCAAATTCATGCCAAGAAAGTAAATTTTAAAGTAGAAGTAACTGAGACCCTTAATTGCTAAGATTCTATATCTTCTTCTCTCAATACGAAATGCAATCCATGAGCAGGATGAGCTCAGATAAAGAAGATAAAATTACATGTTCTTTTGCACATCCAAGTCCATCTTGCTGGTGCACTTTCACAAAAAAAGGCTAAAATATTGTCACGAAATTCATTATTCTTTCGTATCCATTAGTTATAATCAATTATAAAAGTGAATTAAACACCTATTTGCAAAAGACTGCTGAATTCAAAAACATTGTGTCTGTGGTTCTCTGGAAATTGATAAAACAACTGATAGCAGAATAATTCCAGAATCCTACCAAGTAGAGATTGGTAGAATGCATATAGCCCAAGGAGAAACAATTTTTTGGAATATTATTTTGAAAAATTTCGGAAGATAACCACTAAACAGAGACAAGAGGTCATACCCTTAAACTAAAATGCCGTATAGATGAACAGTATCATGTCTTTCTACTAACACTATAAAAAATTAACCAAACATAGCTATAGTATTAAATATCTAGGATTTAAAAATAAACTACAGCATTATATATCTGAGATAAATGATGGAATATTCTTCATCTCTACTAAGATCCTGGGCCAATAAACTTGAGGTCTCTAAACAAATTGGCTATGGTTCCGGAGCAAGGATGGAGCCCCGACAGCAGGGTTTTGGGTTTCAAATCAACCTGCTTATAGACAGGCAGACCCATTCACTTGTTATCAGAAGATCTACACTTTCGGATACTGAATATCGAGAGCTACATTTTGGAGTTTCATCAGTACTTTTCAAACTTTTTCCAACTGGGCAATTTTTTAAATTTCCAAATAAAATCTTATACAGAATAACCCAACAGATTAAATACATTAAGAAAAATCTAACCGGAGACATAGTAATTCCTTCAATATCATTTGCAACCTCCTTTGAGACCTCCTTCTGGTTCTGCACCAGCTGGAAGCTAAAAACTACATTGTCAGATTTCCTTGCACTGAATCAGACATACTACAATGTGAGATTGAGTTCAGAACTGAGTTAAGTGGGAGGAAAGGTAGGGTGTGAGGTTTCTTTTTCTGGGGAGCATCAAAGCAGAGATAGAACGGATCTACAGCCGCCAGATTCCTGCCTCCCTGGGCATCCTGGAGCCAAGGGAGCAGCTTTACCGGTCCCAGCCATGAAAGGGAAATTCTGCAGCCTGAAAGTTTTTTTGGTCATTCCACCTGGAGTTGACTGCTCTAGCCCTTCCAATGATTTGTAAGTCACCCAATACATTTCTTTATGTTTAAACTAGCTTAGATTGGTTTCTATTATTTATAACCAAACCATAACTGATATGTGTTTTATTAGTAAAAATTTGCTATCAAATTTAAAAATTATTGCAAAACTCATTATATAAAGGCAACAAAGAGAATGAAGAAGCTGTTTGAATAACACAAAATTTTGAAACAGATGTTATGGAGAACATGTGTAGTCTTACATCAATCTCAGAATCAGATTTATTTCTGGAAATTTTGGGGGGAACCCATAATGGTTCACGTAGGTAACAAGATACAAAAGATAAAATACTGCTCTGGGAGGTTTGTCATTCTTTTGTTTGTTTTATGTACTGCCTTACAAATTCAAAAGACTCTTGATTAAAATGACTCAGAAGCTTAAAAGAGATAATATTTACAAATTTTTCTTTCAAAGTTGAATCACTAAACACATGACAAATATAAATACAAATTCCGACAATAAGAAGCATCCAGATACACAGTAAGCCAACTCTTGCATATGTTCTTGTGATTAAATATGCACGGAACTAACTTTCTTCAAAAAGACGAGAGCAGAGCGAAAACTTCACTAATCTGACACATTTATAAGAAGTTCCGACAAATATACAGATGGGTCACTACAAGTTTTATCCGAGTCCTGCATAAAAATGAGTTGAACCAGCAGCACAAAGTTAATCTCTTGGTGGTCTCCAGCAGATTAAAATTTGGAAGATTTAAGTATTCCTGTTATTTTACTATAGATTTAAATTGTTAAAATACATGTAATTCAAATATTTCTGGAAGGCAGTACAAAAACCACTGTCGATGTGATTCTATCTCCTGTTACTTTCCTTTTCATTTTATGCCATGATTAAAAAGAAAAAAGAAGATTCCCAATCATAGGTCTGAGAATAATCTTCAAGATGAAATATATGCAAATAAAGTAAGTACATGTGACTTCAGGTATGAGGCACCTGGCCTAGATAACCAGGTTTTAAATCCTCAGGCTGGATTTACAACACGATTTCCATAAATTCTGGGTGCACAAGTTTCAACTCCCTAAATGTTTCCCTTGGGTTAAAATTTTAGCATTTTCCCTTTTTCATTTCTTATCGCACATACTTAAATGTGTTTCTATTTTAGTTCTAAAATAATCTTCACTGGGATTTCCTATATACAGAAGTGTCAACTGCCTAAGTAGTTCCATCTTAATCTATGTGAGCTCTATGCCTGTGAATGCCCGTCAAAAATCACAGCATCCTCTCCCTACTTCTCATCTGTCCTTTACGCTGGCTTTTGTTTCTTCCACGCTACTTATAACCTCAAACATGATATATAATGTGCTAATTTATTATGTTTTTGTCTGTCTTCCCTCCACCCACACTACTGTGGAAGTCCAAGGAGGGTGAAAATGTCCCATGTGGAATTCTCTATCTTGAGTGTCTAGAACTGTTTCTGATGCA
Organism: Equus quagga; assembly: GCF_021613505.1. Lineage (NCBI taxonomy): Eukaryota > Metazoa > Chordata > Mammalia > Perissodactyla > Equidae > Equus > Equus quagga. The sequence continues at coordinate 4,151,649 of NC_060274.1, read as the reverse complement.
AAGTAGACAGTTCAGTAAATATCTGTTAAAAGAATGATTGGCTATATAATAACTACTTGATCATATCTATCTATGGGTATAAATAGGGTAAATAAATTTGCTGCTGATAATTATGAAAATTTATTCAATATTTATTCACTATTTCTTTTGAATCTTCCAGCGATCTTCAACCGTTAAATCCTTAGGCAAATAGAAGAAATTAAATATAGATCAGTGGACTAAACTATGCTTTTAACAAAAGGAAAATATCTCATATATCTCAATTTACTTGAAATGGCAATTTAGACAGTTTCTGTCTATCTTATGTTACTCTAGAGTGACCTATAGCATCCAAGGCTTCTTAAAAGATACGGTGGCACATGAGCATCCCTGGGGCATCATCCCATCTCCCAGGTGACAGCAGATGCTTGAAAATGACTACTGAATGAATGCACGAAGAGAACTCTATGGCCCACAGTGGTTTGCAGGACAAAAGGACAATGGAGAAACACCTGGTTACTAGACCGTGGAAGCACAAAGTCTTCCAAACATAGACCATCATTGTAACGGCAATGGCAGTGGAAAATCCATGAGCAATTGTTAGCAAGGTCAAGATGCACCCTTCAAACACATTTAAGGCAAGAAACCAGGAACTCTCCCAACCCAACTGTTTCTGCTCGTACGTGGCCCAGTTGTCTCAGGTGCTCTCCAGAGTGACAAATGTTCTCCTTCCCCAGACATAGCCTTTCTTTGATCATTTCTGCCTCGTCAACCCAATATGTGTGGGGTAAAAAGTTTCAAAAGTTGTTTAAACTATTTTTACTTTTATAATCCTTGTAAAAATAAATTATATTTCCTTATAGATCTGTCACAATAATGCTAAGAGATTCAGTGACTTGAACGTTCATAGCAAAAAGGTCCACGCACATAAATTATTTCTGAAAATAAGAAATACAACAAAAGAAAACATAACATAAATTAAAGTAAAAGAAAAAGTTAACGAGGAAAATTATGTTTCTATAGTCCAATAAGTTCAACATCTATTTGAAATGGTTCAAACAACCTTTTCTGGGCAAATAGACGATTTTTCTATCTATAAAACTGTGAAGAATACATTGCAAATATCTGAAGAAATCAAGCCATAATATTCTAAATGCTTTCAGTCATGTTCATAAATGTGAACTTTTATCATTTTGTTTTTATTATATAAGCATGTAAAGGGTAGAAAAACTAGAAAATATAAATAAATGCAAACAACTTTAAATCATTCAATACCATACAAAAATCAGTGTTAAACATCCTTGAAATTTTAGGTGTCTCTCTCCTTCTATATTTTTTTCTAAGACTAAATATGTATGTAAACATAATTCTCATTTCATAAAAGAGCGTCATTATATACAAACTATAATCAAGTTGCTCCTTATAAACTAAACATTTATTAACATCTTTATATATGAGTAAATACAGGTGTAACATAACTGTTCTATGATTATCCGACACAGCTACATTACATAAATTATGCTATGTTGTACGTATACTATGTAATATTCCATTGACCAAATTATATTATTTGATTTATCACACACACACACACACACATGCACACTCGGAAAGGTTCCAGTATCACACACGATGCCAAAAGAAACAATCTTGCATGCGCGCCTATGTATATCTGTGTATATCATTCATGGTAATAAATTTAAGTCCTAGACCACTGGTTTCAATTGACATCACTGTTGCTTTTTTAAATGTTTTAAAGGCACAGCCTTTTCTTATCAGGACGTTTGGTTTAAATTAATAATATCTTATATACAGGTGGAAATTTTCCATTTAAAAATTTTAATCCACAAAATGTAAAATTTCAGGGCTAAAGGATACCTCAGAGAACATGTCATCCAATCTCATGAAACCGAAACCTGACAACCCACTGAAAAACCAGCCTGAGCCCAGTGCCCACCCAGAGTTCCACATGATGCCCCTCCTTGCTCCCCATTGCTCCATCTGTCTACATCTTAAAGAATCTCTTTCTCGGCTAAAATAAATTAAGCTGTGCAAGACAAATGGCTGCATCTATTGTTCAGTGCTCCACCTCCCGTGTCTGGCTTCCTGCTTAGACATGGGCTAGTTGCTCCTCACTTATTTGTTGAATAAAATTAATCTATCAATACTAGACTCTCTCCTATTACTGCTGGTCCAGACTGTCACCTGGGTCACCATACTCCTTGGCTATGTGTTCGCACTGCCACATAAGCCTTGCTCCTGGCAAGTGACTAGGACATTCCCGACACCTGCACTTACCCCTTGGTGTGTGGGAACCCCGTGCAGAGGGGTGGCAAAAAGCAACTTCCTTGGGCTACGGAGAAACCTGGGCAGGAGTGCAGTTGCCCTTCCCAAACCCAGTCTGACCATAAAAACGGGAGATGTAGTCCAGTTTACAGACAGTATTCAGGGACCAAAAGAGGTTCACATCCAAGGAGATAATGGAGGGAGCACGAGTGTTAAAAGGGTAAGGATGGTGGGAGCTCCAGATAAAAGGCAATGTCATTTCAGGGATTTGAAGAAGCGAAGGGACAGGGGTTCCAGCAGGGCTGCAGTCACAGATGGTTCAGTTTTGAAGTACAAGACTGGAGACCCAAGGATCTAACGTCTGCAAAGAAATCAAAGAAGCCAGCTGTTCAAGGACAGGATAAAACCTCCCTGTGCAAGAACACAGTCCCCTGACTCTGCAGCCATCAGAGAGAGCCTCTGAAGGGATCAAAACCTCTGCTCTCCCCACAGGACAAGCACAGGTGTTCTCCCCACAGTCAATATACTCATATGGACTGGGGACAGGTACAGACACACTGAGAGAACTAGGTGGGTCCCCTGGAAAACCAAGGACGGAGCTGGATGGGAGCCAGGCTGTGAACACCTGGAGGGACTCTGACCCAGGCTGGGCACAGCCAACCTCACCTCTCCTCCCCATCACACCTACAGTGTCATGCTCTAAACCCAAGTCTTACAACGTAGGTTCGCGAAAGGATTCAGCTCACATCTTCTCTAAGAAATATTTATAACTATCTGGGAGGCCTAAAGTCCTTTAAGGAAAAGCAGGGACCTTCTCTGAGGAAAATGATGGTACGTTCGCAAATTCTGCATATGATTTCAGAGGAGTTACATGAACTCCAGCTTGATTTTCTAATTGGTTCCATTCAAAAGTTGGCTGATATAAAAACCATTTTAAATTCTGAACTCTAAAAAAATTCTTTTATAAAGTTCTTCTTCAAATATTCTAAAAGTAACAAGCATTACAGCCAATAAACAAATACCAAAATATATGGTGAGAACAGGATTAATCTTACTGCTCCCACTTCCCAACCTCCCTCATGGTAGCCGACGCTAACGCTCCAGGAAGCATCCTCTTCTAGCTGTTTTTTAATTTTCATGCAAACATAATCATACCATATAAGTATGCTTGTTTTTTCCCGCTAAAATGGCATTCAGCTATACACACTACACTACAGCTTACATTTGTCACTTAGAACGTCCTGGATTCCCTCCAGACAAGAGACTGAACTCCATCTTTCCAACACATGCACAACATTCCATAAATAACTGGACCACAGTTTACTCAATATTCCCTATTGATGGACACAGGTTGATTTCAGTCTTTTCTCTCTACAAGTGATGCCGTGACAAATAGTCTGGTATGAATGACTTCAATGTTTTCCCTACCTTACAAATACTGAATGTTCCCTCAAAGGAAAAAGTTGTAGCACTGTCTGGTGCCTTAGTCCCGGAAGCTGAGCCTCCATTCTGATTTTTTCTAACCAGTGATCATCCGTTCAGGGGCTACCAGCAGCCTTCGCTCCTTCGGGAGCAGAGGTCAAGAATCTATGCTGCTGCTGATCACCCTTTGGTGCTCCTGAGATGAGTCTGGTTGGCTGAAACCATCTGCTACCCCTACTGCCTTATAACTTTCTCTCTGTTTCCCTAGCTAGCATTTCCGTCTCATGCTAGGGTTGAAATTTTGTCCCACATCTCCAAGTGCTTGGCTAGAGCCCAGGCAGGCAGAGGAGGAACTCTCACAGGCTCCCAGTCTGGGCTGGAGGTTTGCAGAGAGACTGGATCCTGCTCATGTGGTTCCTGCAGCAGAGGCAAGCTGCTCTGCTTGGATAGACGGGTTCCCCTGGACGCCAATGCCTCCGCTTCCTTCACTGAGAAGGCACAGTGGTACAGTGGGAAGAGGAAGGATGTTGGAAACTGATAGCCAAAGCTTCCTGACTTCTGATCCCTTACGAATGTGCTAAGGATTAAAACTGACTTGACACAGAATTTGTAAATTAATGTCCACTTCCCCCTTATATGCACGAGTCGTTAGATTCCTACTATTACGATCCACTGGAAGACAGACACTACAGGCATCAGTGTCCCCCTATACCGAGCCCACGTTCAACATGTCTATTCAGGACATTCTGCACTTAGTAGGGTTCCATCCATCTCCTGCCAGATCTGCCCTGATCCCTGTCACTGACTGGACTGCTGAGGCCCCAGCACGTGTCTTTTCAACCCAACCAGTGTGGAGGAGGAATGCTCCCAATCTATTCCCTGTGTGGGGTCATCTCACTGCTTAAGTGGGTTTCTGACCATTAGGCTTCCAATCCTATAGTGAAAGCAACATACAAAAACAGCCAATACTGTTCATGGAACAAAATTTCTGTAGGAAACGGTTAACCTCGAGGACATTTTGGATTGAGATGTAATACCATGAAAAAGAAAATAATGACGCTCAAGAAGTATATAATCACAGTTGAATGATTTTCAGTTGCTTTTTTCTTTTTCCTTCCTACTTCTCTTTTCAGTTAAACATTTAATTACATATTTCTAGGGAACTAGCAAGTTCTACTAATAGGTCCTATTATTTTAGGGTCTTCTAGGGTACTACAAATATTTTAAATTCTTTTGGTCCCTTAAAAAAATGCTTTGAAAATCTTACACAAATTTGAGAATTATCTCATCAACAAATTCTGGGCTATGCGCAAAATGTCATCTAAGATGAAACAATGTTTCCTTTAGTGCAAATAAACCACCTCAAAAAAGAAGATATATATTAAAACCAACCACTGGAATAATTATTTCAAAGACTACATCTATATAAAGCCTAGAAGCAAGGAAGAGATCTTTCTCAAATTAGAAAGTAGTATTTAAAAAGGCCATTACTTATATTTTTTAAAAGTTTTATTAACATATAATTGACACACACTAAGCTGCACTTATTTACAATGAACAAATAGATAAGTTTGGACATATGCACAAACACATGAAGCCAACGCCACAAGTAAATAATTAAGACATAAATCACCCCAAAGGTTCCCACGAACCCTTTGTAATCTTTCCCAAACCCCATCTCCAAGTAGCCACTGATCTGCTGTTGTCATTGTGGATAACTGCATTTTGTAGAGTTTTATATAAATAGAACAGTATCGTGTACAGCCCTGTTTTTTATCTAGCCTCTTTGACTCAGCATAATCATTTTGAGATTTTTCCACAACGTTACCTGTGTCAATAACTTATTCTTTTTATTGCAGGAAAATTATTACCACCGTTTGCTTATCCACTCACTTCTTGATGGTCATGAGCTGTTTCCAGTTTAGGGCTATTATAAACAAGGATAGAATGACCATCCACGTACGAGGTTTTGCACAGATAGAGACTCTCCTTTGTCTTCGGTAAATACCTAGGAGGAGCATGGCTGGGTCATATGACCGAAGTATGTCTAACTTTCAGGAAGCTGCCAAGCTGTTCTCCAAAGTGGTCATACTGTTCTACGTTCCCTCAGGGCCTGTGGGAGAGTCCAGTTCCTCCACATCCTCTGCAACACTTGGTATGGCCAGTGTGTCAAATTTTAGCCACTCTAAGAGATGTGCTGCAATATTTTTTTCACTAACAGCTTTACTGAAGTCTAATTTATATACCATAAAATTCACCCATGGTAAGTACACAATTCAATGATTTCAGTAAATTTACAGAGGTGTGAAACCATCACAACTATCCAGTTTAGAACGCTCCCATCACCCCAGAAAGCTGCCTTATGCCCATTTACATTTAATCCCTGCTCCCACCCATACCCCAACCACCTCAGTGATGTGCTTTCCGTCTTCACAGATTTGCCTCTCTGGACATTGCATATAAATGGAATCATACAACATGCAATTGACTGCATCTGGCTTCTTTCACTTAGCGAAATGTTACTGAGGTTCATCCATGTTGGAACATATATCAGTACATCATTTCTTTTTATTGTCCAATTTATTTGTTGCATTATGTGGATATACGACTTTTTTTTTATATCCATTTAACAGCTCATGGACATTTTAATTGTTTCCAGTTCGGTGCTATTCTGAGTAATGCTCCTGTGAACACTTGTATGCACATCTTTGGTGTGGCCATGTTTTCCTTTCTCTCAGATAGATTCTTAGGAGTAAGTCTGATGAGTAAGATGGTGAGTTTAACCTTTTAAGAAATTAACAAATTGTTTTTCAAAGTACTTATGCCAGTTTATTTTCCCAAAAGCAAATCATAAAGGTTTTAGTTTATCCACATCCTCACCAATACTTGATATTGTCTATCTGCTTTATTATACTTGTTTCAGTGACTGCAGAATAGCATTTTATTGCATTTCCCTAGTAATTAATGATGCTGAGCAGTCTTTATTGGTCATTTGTATATCTTCTTTGGAATAATGAAGATTAAAATCTGTTGCCTGTTTCTAATGTAGGTTGTTTATTTTCTTATTGAATTTAAGAATTCTTTATATATACTGGATAGAAGTCTTTAACAAAGTTCAATTTACTAATTTTTAAAAATTTTATGGATCATGCTTTAGGTATTATACGAAGTAACTCTTGCCCCACCCAAAATCATGAATTTTTTTTTGTATCTTTTACTAGAAATTTCAGAATTTTAGCTCTTACAGTTAGGTATATGACCCATATTAAATTAATCTTAGTTTATGATGTAAGGAAAGGGTATATAGTCACTTTTTTTTGCACATGGATATCCAATTGTTTATAACAACTATCCTTTCTCCCAATGAGTTGTTTTGCCACCTTTGTTGAAAATCAATTGATCACGAAGAGATCTGTTTCTGGATTCTGAATTCTGTTGCCTTGATCTACATGCCTATCTTTGCGGCAGGAATACAAAGGGTCTGAAATATTGTGTTTGAATAGAAAGTTTGAAATCAAGCAATGCAAGTCCTCAATATTGAACTTCGTTTTCAAAATTATGGTTCTTCTCGGTCCTTTGCATTTTACAATCAGCTTCTCCAGTCTCCACCACACGTGTGCATGTCCTCAGCCAGGAACAGGTTTGCTTCAGCCCTGACTGAAATCCCAGGCTGGTACAGCCGGGCTACTGGCCAACACTCCCCTACTCAGTGGCCCCCAAAATGCCATTGGATGGAGAGAAAGAGGGTTGCCCACCACTCCAAGTTGAGTGAGCTCGTTCAACTGCAGCAGAGAAGTTGTCAGAACCTCCGCACCAACCATCTAGGGGACAGGGGCTAATGGAAGCAGCTGCAGGCCATAACACCACAAATGCCCACAGTTCTTACCTGAAGCTCACAGCTTCTGGATCATAAATGCCTCTCGGATTGTTGTGTGCCTTTGATTGATATTCAGACACTAAAATGACTGCTTTTGTCCATTATTCTCCACTTTATAATTGCTTTTTGGGCAGAAGATATGCTACTTTACTTTCTTCATTCAGCCATAGCTGGAAGTCCAACTTTGCACTCAAACTCATCATTTTTACTCTGCACCAGCAATTGTCAACATGGGCTTCCGAGACCTCTGGGCTCCCAGAGACCAATTTGGGGGGATTACAGGTAAAAACTATTTTCATAATAATACTAAGATGTGATTTGCCTATTTCTCATTTTCTCACAAGTTTGCAGTGGATGTTTCACAAGCTACGAGGTTCTCATAATTCATAGAATGCATCCTTCGTATTCTAATATTTTCTAAGACCTTTTAAGGTCGTAGGTTTAGGGTACAAATACGTGAGTTTTCAGGGATGAACTCAAGTTCTCAATACTTCCATAGTGCTCTCTTAAAGAGCTGCTCTCTTTAGTTACATCTGTTAAAGTATCTGCAACTTCATTAACATCCAACAAATATTTTGAAACCCCAAGACTTCTTTGTGCCTATGTAAGAAATATAAAAAGTACACTTTATTTAAAACTATTATTATCTAAAAGTTAATATTTTATCTATTTTTCCTAAAACAAAATTTATTTATAGTATATTTTCTTACTTTTAAGGATTGATCATTGTCCTTAAAATGGGAAGCTTAATAAACTCCTTCTCTCAACCTAGAGCTGCACTGTTTATGTCGGAAGAAACTGAAAAAGTTGAAACTGACCTATCAGAAGATTGTCTGACTCATGGAAGGGAGGAATCTCCTCCAAAGAAACTGGGTGAAACTGTAAATAAGAAACAAAAATATGATAAAATGTCACTCTCTTGGCTTTCATAATTCACTTCATCCTGTCTTACGCAACAGAACATTTTCAGAGAGTATTGTCGTACCAGTTAAGCTGCAAGATTATTTTGAGACCAATCATTCAGTGTATAAAGAAAAAGGACCTGAATATTTTAAATTATAAACATGACGCACTTTTTAAAAGCCCCAAATTGTTTGTGACAGCTTTTCAAACTAGAAATCTATTTGTATACCCATGTTCATAGTAACCTTACTCTAACTAACAATCCAAGTGTTCATCCATTCATGGATGGATAAGCAAAATGTGATGTGGTCAATGCTTACAGGGAATATTATTCAGCCTTAAAAAGGAAGGCAGTTCTGATGTGTTACAACATGAATGAACCCTTGAGGACACTGTGCTAAGCTAAACAAGCCAGGCACAAAAGGACAAATATTGCATGATTCTACTTATATGAGATACTTAGAGTAGTCAAAATGACAAAGATAGAAAGTAGAATGGTGGTTTCTTAGAGGCTGGCCCCGTGGCCGAGTGGTTAAATTCGTGTGCTCTGTTTCGGTGGCCCAGGGTTTCGCTGGTTCGGATCCTGGGTGCAGACTCGGCACCGCTCATCAGGCCATGCCAGGGCGGTGTCCCACATAGCACAACCAAAAGGACCTACAACTAGAATATACAACTATGTACTGGGGGGCTTTGGAGAGAAGACGAAGGCAAAAAAAAGACTGGCAACAAATGTTAGCGCAGGTGCCAATATGTAAAAAAAGAAAATCACTAAGATGGTTAATTTCATATCAAATGTATTTCACCGCTATTTAAAAAATTGAAAAAAAACCCCCACAATTTCATGAGAGGCAGGTCATTTATAGGAGTAAGTCTTATAAGAAGCATATTAACTACTTTATAGGCCAGTATATTTTCACAAAAAGGCAGTAAATGAATATACAATACTTCCAGTCCTATGATTGATACTAATTGGATAGTGATTGCATAGTGATTTTTTCATGTTTTATGAAAACAAAGGTTAGGGCTTATATGCTTTTTAAAAGTACAATACTTTCTCCAAATGTTACTTCTCCTTTTACCTATTCACATACACTTTTTAGATTTGTTTCTAACATGTCAAATTCAAATGTGTCAGTCAAGATGGAAATGTTAATGAATTTGTGAGCAAATAAAAATGTCATGATATACTGAACTGGCTTTTAATTAATGAAAATTCCTAGCTTTCAGTAAGACAAACATATCATATTTTACACGCCCAACAATATCAGAAAATATTAAGATGCTGCCATATTATAGAATTGAAGAAATGAGATGAATGTATACATTATGAAGAACTCTCCTGCATAAAGTACTTGTGTAGAGTATTCACAATTCTCTTTCAGAACACAATTTCTTAGAAGATTTTAGTCTTTCATTAAAAGCCAGCTATTGGAGATCTGGAAGATTCTTACATTGAGGTAGTTCTCAAATTTTTTAATCTCATATTCCTCTGCACTCTTAATGAAGACCCCAGAGAGCTTTTATTTAAATAAGTATTGATATTTGCTATAATAGAAATAAAAACTGAGGCATTTTTAAATGTGTATTTATTAATTTTAAAATAATATGAATAAGAATTCCATTACATATAGCATGCACACACACACATATTTTTATGAAAAATAACTATTTTCCAAAACAAACAAACAAAATTATTGGGAAAAGGGGCATTATTTTAAATTTTTATGAATCTTTTTAAAGTCTGGCTTAATTGAAAAAGCCAGTTTTTCTAATTTGCTTCTGCATTTCAATTGTTTTGTGATATGTTATTTTGGGTGAAGTATATGAAGAAAGCCTGACCTCACAAAGATAGGCAGTTGGAGACAGGAGGAGTATTTTTAAAGACTTTTCAGATAATTGCACAAATTTTTTTTGAAATGAAACCAAAACTTAGCAAGCGATAGTTTCTTAAGGATTGGCTGAAATGTGAATTCTGAACCATTCTGACCTTATTTACTGTTCCTGTGGTGGTTGCTGTGATGTGTTATATGGGTCCCTCTGGGTAATGAAGAATTTATTCTCCCTGGGAACACTGCCAGCACAAAACCCAGCGCTCCACCAGGACCGCCTCACCTGAAGGAAGACACCTCACTCAAGGGCACATCCACTTACAGGGGCACCTATCCACCACCTCGGTAAAGTGGGCTACAAAGGTCCAGACCCCTCAGCCCTCTCAGGATAATCCTGAAGGGCCACCCCAGCCTCACAACTACATTTATGCAAAGCTTAACTTCTCCCTCTGCCAAGCAGTCTCCTTTCCTTCCCACTTTCATTCCCTTCCTCTTCCCTTCCACAGGCGTGAATCCCATGAGAATTCCCTGACAAACCTCCCCCACACTAATCTCCATTTCAGAGTCCAGCTTCCCAAGAAATCCAACCTGTGACAGGAGGTCCAGCTGTGTCTTGGGGGTTGAGGCGGTGGGGGAGCCTCCAAGGAGAGCAGAGTAGCCACTGTTTTTCAAGATTATTTCACTATTTTGATATCAATATGTGCCTACTCATGTTAATGAGCTGTGAAAGACTTTGCTACATTCACTCATTCGTTCTTTCTATAAATGGTTACTAGCCAGGTGCTAATTTCCTTTCATAAAGCTTTGATTGATATATATCAGGAATCCCCAGTTTTATTGAAACTCTGCATGTCCGTATTTAACTTAACTGTGTTTCTTCATTCAACAAAGTTTAGAGCAAGAATCCTTCTTAACAGGATACCGTTCTAGGCAAGGGACTTGCAATTCTTAAAACAAAAATAATTTAAGTATATGCTACATGTTACATTTTAAAATGTGTATGGGGAAAATATAAAAAGCAAGTCTTTTTAATGTGAAAAATGTGATAAGAAAAATATTTTGTGTCTAACATCACTTCTCTTTCTAACTTAGAACTGAAGTCATATATCTTAGGAATTGTTAGTAATTTAACATATTCTAAGTTTCCTTTCCTTGTATTAGAATTTCACATAAATAGTTTATGAAGAAAGTTCTAACAGGACTTATTCTAGAACTTAATTTTCTTAGCCCCACAGTAAAAGGATATACAGAAAGCTGAATAGAAACAACAGCATGAGGAATTGAAATCTGAATGTCTCCATTGACATCTAAAAAAATTCTTTAAGAATATTATTAAGTCCATCTCAAACAATTCTCATATGTATGTAATTAGGAAAAGAAACAGAATTGTTTATATGTGTTTTAGATAAACTCTTTAAGCGAAAAACATCATACAAATTCCAAAATAAGGAGTTTTGACTATGATTGATCTAAGAAACCTTGATTTTTAAAACTCTTAGCCTGAGATCAATTTCTAAAACATTCTTAGAATGGCTCCTTTGTTGATTATAAATTCTTGGTGTTTCTAATTACTCTAAGATAAATCACTCCTTTCATCATTTTTATCATTTCCTGTTCAATTGTTTTGGAAGTTTGAGAACCGTCGTTATTTTGTTGTGTCTCTGCTCCACGTTCTGAGCTTTATGAGTCATTCTTGATAATGTTTCATGATTTACACAGATTAGTGATATGTATGCTTTCTCTCTTCCTGACTCTTGTTCACTCAGTGTGTACTTTTCCTCAAATACATTCCAAGTTATACCATTAGGTTTTAAATTGTGCCCAAACCAAAAGGAACATTTATTTACTCCACTTGAAAATATTAACGTCATAAAGGTTCTATAAAAAGTTCCCAGTAAAACTTTATTCCTTGATGTTTCACCAACATTAGAGAGATACACACTTTTTGCTTCAATTTCAAAGGACTGAGCTGCTGCATTAAGATATATGCAAGTAAGTTATCAACTAATGACACAACAAACCATCAAAGGCGTGCGTTGATGAGTTCTGGTGATGTGAAAATAGGGCAAAGATTGAAACTTCACTGTGTGTTTTTCATACTGAACAAGACACTACAGATTGTGAAAAGCATTCAAAACATGTCTTCTCGAATCTCCTTTAAATCTTTCAATAACTTCATGTTGTTCTTAAGATAAAAAGGTCCTGCACGATCAATCTCTGCTCACATCCGCATCCTCTTCCTCCATAATGCTCCAAACAAAGGCCCTTCCACCTTTGGAGTCTTCCGTCTCTCTTCCTCTCTTCTAGCTAGCAAACCCATCCTTCAGGCCTCAGCTTAAGTTCTCCTCTCTCAGAGAATCCTTTCTCAGCCCCAGACAAAGTAAGATCCTCTTGTTACATGCATTCACTGAACACTGACCTTCCTTTTTAGCATTTTTTTCTTTTGGATTTTTTTCAGTTTTGTTGAAATATAATTGACAGATAGCACTGTCTAAGTTTAGGATGTACTGCATAATGGTTTGACTTCCATCTATCACGAAATGATTACCACACTAAGTTTAGTTCACATCCATCCTCTCATATGGATACAAAAAAAATTTCTTTTTCCCCTGTGATGAGAACTCTTAGGACCTACTCTCTTAAACAACTTTCCTATATATGACACTGCAGTGTTAACTACACTCATCGTGTTGTACACTACATTCCTAGTACTCATTTATCTTATAACTGGAAGTTTGCACCTTTTTACCACCTCATCCAATTCCCGCTCCTGCCACCTCCTGCCTCTGATAACCACAAATCTGATCTCTTTTTCTATGAGTTTGGGTTTTTTTAGATTCCACATAAAAATGAGATCGTATAGAATTTGTCTTTCTCTGCCTGACTTAATTCACTTAGCATAATGCCCTCAAGGTCCATTCCTGTTGTCCCAAGCAGCAGGATTTTTACAGCTGAATAATATTCCATTGTATATACATATACCGCATCTTCTTTAGCCATTCATCTGTCAATGAATGCTTAGGCTATTTCCACATCTTGGTTATTGCAAATAATGCTACTAAGAACATGGGAGTGCAGATATCTCTGACATAGCATTTTCGTTTCCTTTGGATGTATTCCCAGCAGTGGAATTGCTGGATCATATGGCAGCTATATTTTTAATTTTTTGAGGAATCTCCACACTGTTTTCCATAGTGACTGCACCAATTTCCAGTCCCACCAACAGTGCACAAGGTGACTATCTCATTGTAGTTTAGATTTGCATTTCTGTAATGATTTGTGATGTTGAGCATGTTTTCATGTACCTGTCGGCCATTCCTCTATCTTCTTTGGAAAAAAGTCTATTCAGGCCCTTTGCCCATTCTTTTGGGGTGGGGGGTGGAGGGGGTGCATTATTTGAGTTTTTGCTGTTGAGTTGTATGAGTTCCTTTTCTATTTTGGATAGTAACCCCTTATCTAATGGATGGTTTCATCCATTTTTCTGTAGATTGCCTTTACACTTTGTTGATGGTTTCTTTTGCTGTGCAGAAGATGTTAGTTTGATGTAGTCAGAGGATTTATATGGCTTCAGGTCTTACATTTAACATTTAAGTCTTTAATCCATTTCAAGTTAGTTTTGTGAGTGGTGTAAGACAGGGGTCTACTTTCATTCTCTTACATGTGAATATCCAATTTTCCCAGCACCATTTCTCCATTGAGTATTCTTGGCTCTGCTGTCAAATATTAGTTACCCATATATGCTTGGGTTTATTTCTGAGCTCTCAGTTCTGTTCCAATGATCTATTTGTCTGTTTTTATGCCAGTACCGTACTGTTTTGATTACCACAGCTTGAAATTAGGAAGTGTGATACCTCCCACTTTGTTCTTCTTTCTCAGGATTGCTTTGGCTATTCTGGGTCTTTCGTGGTTCCATATAAAATTTAGAATTGTTTTTTCTACTTCTGTAAAAAAAAAAAAACTGCCATTGGAATCTTCATAGAGATTGCATTGAATCTATAGATGGCTTTTGGTAGTACTGATGTTTTAACAATATTAATTCTTCCAATCCAGCAACATTAAAATCGCACTTTTCCATTTATTTGTGTTTTCTTTGATTCCTTCCATCAATGTCTTGTAGTTTTCAGAGTAGAGATCTTTCATCCTCTTGGTTAAGTTTATTCCTACATATTTTACTGTTTTTGATGCTACTAAAAATGGGATTGTTTTCTTTATTTCTTTTTCAGATAATTTGTTTTCAGTGTGCAGAAACTGATTTCTGTACGTTATTTTTGTGTCCTGCAACTTTAATGAATTCATTCATTAGACCTAACAATTTTTTGGTGGAGTCTTTAGGATTCCCTATATTTAAAAGCATGTCATCTGCAAATAGAGATAATCTGACTTCTTCCTTTCCAGTTCTGATGTCTTTTATCTCTTTTTCTTGCCCGATTGCTTTGGCTAGGACGTCCAGGACTATGTTGAATAGGAGCAGTGAAAGTACGCACCCTTGTCTTGTTCCTGATCTTAGAGCAAAAGTTTTCAATCTCAGCACTTTTTTATAATTGACTCAGGGTGTGGGAATTGGGTGAAGGTGGTCAAAAGGTACTAATTTCTAGTTATAAGATAAGTACTGAGGATGCAATGTACAACATAATAATTATAGTTGATACTGCTTTGTGGTATGTTTGAAAGCTGCTAAGAGAGTAAGTCCTAAAAGTTCTCATCACAAGAAAAAAGAATTTTAAATAATTGATTTAAATAATTATAGACAAATTATTTACTATTTTGGGCCCCCTTTAGAAAGTAAGTTCCATTACAACTGAATTCATGTCCAATGCTTAGGAAATGCTAAACACATAGTTGACATTTGGTAAATCTGAGTAAAATGAAATAATTTGTAAACCTAAAATGACAACTCTGAGACAAAAATTGAGCTGTGTGCTTTTCTAGTCCCCATTTCAGCCACGAACTTCTTATGTGACCATCAAAAGGATCAATGATAACATACTACAGGGAGGGGCAGGAAAAAGCTAATAATAAGGGATTAGTGAGAACAGACTAAATGTTTATTATCCCCTACAACAGAAAAATATCCAAACAAGCAGAGAATATTGGTTTAAACTTAATTAGAATTATTGAAAGCTGGGGCAAAATCCTCCATATAAGAAATACCCGAGAAGCTATCTTTTAATGTTTCTTCTATTTCTTTCCTATTAAAAAGGCAACATATATAAGAATATAAACACATCGATAAATCCTAAAAATACAAAAACAATCACAATGACACATATTTTACTAGCTCTTTGTCTATGCATTGATATGTAATTATTAACCTGCAAAAAGGTGATAATATATACTGTTCTTCAACTCGCCACACTTGCATGAAACTACCAATTAAACACCTGTTTTTGGATATTTACACTGTTTCTACTTTTCCTACTACAGTCAATGCAGAACATGAACAAATAGCTAAAATAAAATGAAGGTAGAAAGACAAAAATTTTAATACCATCTTCTTGCATTCTTAAGACAAGAAAAAGTATTTTCAAGATGTGAAATCTGTAACAGAACTACTCCATGGAATATCAAAATTGCCAGCACTACAAAAGCAAACAAGAAAATCCAAAAACTTAAAAACAAAATAACTAAGAGGAGCAACTGGGCATATAGTCGTCCCTCGGTATGCACAGAGGATTGGTTCCAGGACCCCAACAGATACCAAAATCCAAGGATGCTCAAGTCTCTTATATAAAATGTCATGGTATTTGCATATAACGTACACACATCCTCCTGTATACTTTAAATCATCTCTAGATTATTTATAAGACCTAATACAATGTAAATGCTATGTAAATAGTTCCTATACTGTATTGTTTAAGGAATAGTAACAAAAAAAAAAGTTGCTCATGACAGATGGAATCTTCCTATGCCTTTCCACCCTTGGGTAGTTGAATCCATGGGTGTGGAACTCGAGGATACAGAGGGCCGACTATTCATTTTAAGCAAACTGCTGTTTGAACCGAACTGTTTCGTTAGCCAGCTTGCTTTCAACCACCCTACTGCTTTCTATCAAATTCCTTCTACCCAGAATTTTCTGTGCCAAATTCTCCCTCTTCTGGCTTTCCTAGAAGTAAGTCACGCCAAGCCCGGTGTCCCTATCTTTGTTCCTGTTGCTCCCCACCCAACAGTCACACCCCATTTGCTCTCCCACAGGACCCCAAAATGCCCAGGACAGTGGCTCTCAAACCTTAGCATGCATTAGAATTCCCTGGGAGGCTCATCAAAACACGACCGCTGGGCCCACCACCGCAGTTTCTGACTCAGCAGGTCTGGGGTGAGACCCGCCCTACGGCATTTCAAACTAGTTCGCGAGTGATGTTCACCTTGGTCTGGGCATCACACTTTGAGAACCAGTGGCCTCCCTCAAGGGCCAACTCTACAAAAAGTCTTCTCAATTTTCATACCTCTTAATGAGCTTGAGCCTCACAAGTGCTGTCTGCACAACCTAAACCACATCATTTAACACTTGATAGATACTCTCGGTTGCTGAAGTCTCATACTTTCCTATCTTCTTTCCCCATACCACAAGATTATAAGTCCTCCCAAGGCAGTAAACACAATACTGCTCCTGTGGCTTACAAAGAGCCCAGGACATGGCAGACTGACAGAAGCATGTGCATAGCACATAGACTCCCTCTGACTGGCCAAGAGCAAACAGTGTGGATCTTCAAATCTCAAGCAAATTTAATTCCACTAAAAATTTCTATTTGCTAGACATTATGCTAGATGTTTTCAAATATGTACAGTCAACAAATACTGAAATAATCTTATTCTTTGATTATATGTTTATTATCTGTCTTCCTCTATCAGAAAGTGACCTTGAGGGGAGCAAGTTTATATTTCTTGTTCTCCAATTAACACTCCTCAAATAAGAACTCAATAATTATTTGTCAACCAGCATACTGAATGACTAGCCAGAGAAATGAGCAGTACCTGGTCACATTCCAGCTACAACCTGCCACTCAAATGGATGTTTGTAGAAATGATTATTTAATCTTTGGCCAAATAATCCAGATCACTGTTAAATCTTCAGGAAGCTTTTAAGGGGTAGATTAAAAAAATAAAACACACTGAGAAATAGTTATACCACTTATCTTTCACAGGCCTTTATTTTTAAAAATCTGTATTTTATGAAATGAAATTTTAAATGCTGAAAACAATTCTATTAAATATACACAACGGCTTTTACTAAACACCTTTTTCTATAATATGTGCAATTAGCAAATACAATTTTTATAAAGAAAGATACCGACAAAAACAAAGCATTTTCAAAAATCAATTAGCTCATAACATTTTCATTAGTTAGTATCCTTTGAAAACAAAATTTTTACTTAGGAAATGTTGTAATGATGTTGAATGCAAAAATAATGGCTACCATGAATAAGAACTTTATGGCTACTATAAAAACTGCTTCAGAAATCAACCTGGTCTGTAACAAAGGTATTAAATTTATTTGAATTAGTTTCATAGTCACTAACAATACTTCTAATAATCTAACAATCTTTAAAATTATCAAAATCCCAATCAACTTGATTCAATTGCTATGGAGCCCAAACACTCTCAGAAAGAATAAATTAAAGATACATCTTTATAATAATATGAGCAATTAACAGAATTAATGGAATACATCAAGTACCTGTTTGCAAATGAATTAATATCAACTTTATCCCCCTTCTAGTTACCAGATGGTGAATTCACGTTTATTTATAATTCAGATCAAGGCATTCAACACATTTAACACATTTTCTGGTTTCCACTACAAAAAAAAGATATGAAAGTTCTAGATGAAAATGTAATTTCAATATTTGAGACAAAGAGATTTCAAGGAAAAGAGAGAAGGTGCTCAAAATGAAGTTCCCAGTAAACCACTCCAACTGTGTGTTTTTTTCTTATTTATGATATGTACTAATAGTTAACACATCATTTATTAGTGTCCTACTTCCTAAAAGCTTCTAACATTGCATACTTTTGCAAAGTAATTCATGCCCCGTTAACTGACTATCCCACTACATGATGTATACTAGCATAGAAGCCAGCTGTCCTATACTAAGCAGGAGAAATGTTATTTAATCTGCATTATAGGCTGCAGAGACTAGGTTTAGGGGGCATAATTTAAATCCCACCTTAATTCTAAGTATGAAATATCTAACAGTATTATTTGAACAAAAATTAAATCTCATTTCTAGAATCATAGAGAGGTTAAAAATATGTAGTAAGTACATTCTTCGAGTAAAAACAAAGAAACCATTCATGTATTTGTTGAAAAATATTTAAGGCAGCTGACAGCACCAATATTTTCATAATTATTTGACATTTATAGCTACCCTGATAGTGATATAGTCTGCTACTGAATATTTTAGACATAGAAATATAATAATAATAAAAATCACTGGGGCCGGCCCAGTGGCATAATGGTTAAGTTCGCACGCTCTGCTTTGGTGGCCCAGGGTTCTCAGGTTGAGATCCTGGGTGCGGACCTAGCACCACTCATCAAGCCATGCTGTGGCAGTGACCCACATAAATTAGAGGAAGATTGGCACAGATGTTGGCTCAGGGACAATCGTCCTCACAAAATAAATAAATAAGTAAATAATTACTGCCCATAGAAGATAGCACAGCTACTCATAATTCTTAAATGATTTGGGTTCAATCAATCACTCTCTTGAGAGCCAAATAGATTCCCCTTGGAAAATGAATATCATAGTTATGTTTTGGGAGGTTTAAACAAAATCCACATATTTTAAATATTATTCTAATACCAGAAGATGCCAAATATGGTCACGCTGACTTCCAACGTTCTCACTTCTTTATGCGTCCTTTCCAGTACCACCAACATTGTCAACTAATCATTTTTTACATGAGAAGCGAAAAGGAGACATTGCTGATAGTCAAGAATGACTCTTCCTGCACATAAGTGAAATATTAGAATGACATTAGGGTTGTGAAACTGTGTTCCATCTTAGAATGTTCTTACAAGAAGTGCAAAAGGTTGGCTCTTCATCATATGCTAATGTTTGACTTATTAATTTTATATTTATACTTTGATATTTGTGTAGATATTAGAGAGTTTAGTAATCTGAGTCTTGATGAATACCAGCCAGGCCTGTCAAACTTACCTTGCATAAAAATTAGCATAAAATATAACATTTAGTGAAACAATTCATGACGTAGATACTTTTCTTTCTTTCCAAAGGTTTCCCAAATGGAAGTATGGTTGTGAGGATGAACGGGCCTCAATCCTTTCTGAGCAAATTTTTATACATTCTCTAAAGGGGTACATCAGGTTATAAAAGAAATAAATGCTAGCTCCAATTTCCACACATCACTTGAAAATCCCTTATTTGGAATTTAGGATCAGAGGTCAACCTTCAAAAGGCAATTTGCCTGGCAACTACAGATAGAACTTTATGCATTTGAAATGAGAATGGTATGAAAGCAATAAAATTAAACTGAAAACAATAACAGTAAAGACTTTTGAAATTTAAATCTGGGGACATATGGTGGTCCATCTTTCCCCAACCCCCCTCTCTGTCTACACAAAGTAGACCATGATTCATAGTGGTCCAGGTCCCTCCACAAGACCACTCAGACTCAGAGCCTTCAAGCTTCGAGTAGGCTCAACCTCACACTCAGACTACCTAGAAGAAAATAGAAACTTGTAACTCTCTTCTATTTGTTTGACTGTGAACTCCTTAGCGACTTAATAACCTCAGTACCTGAACAGCGCCTTACACATAGTTTGCTAAATAAATGAAAAGACAAGGTACCTTGAGGGACTTAAAAACATATACTACACAATCCTTTCTGTCAAGAAGCTTTTAAGTGAATGTAGGGGAGATACGAGCATAAAAGTAGTTCTGGTGTCAGGCATGATATGATAGCCAAGTGTGGTGAAAAGTGTCATAATGGTGCACTGGGAGGTTGAAAACCCAACTCTCCCTAATTTATTCCTTCATTCATTCAAAAATGTTTATAAAACCCATTACTATGCATCAGGTGTGTTGTTAGGCAAGAGATACAAAAATAACTATGATACACATGGTCCAAGCCCTCACATTGCTCAGAGAGTCACTGTCTGGGGACTCCATCAAGAAACAGATGCTGGACCTCCAGTGGTCCCTTAGCATCCCTTGGCGCAGTTTCAACATCTGCCAGATGCACATGACTCTACCTGTTCTCCACTAACTATAACCAGATGTGAAGGGTGAATACTCGTGAAGTGCCTTGGAAATGACAACTCCTCAGTGGCCACACAATATCGATGCATTATGCATACTACTATAGTTTAACCAAAATATGCCATGCCTTCTCTACTTTTTAAGTGTTTTGCCTATGAGCACCAAGCAAAGAGTAGGTGCTCAATAAAATAATAAATGAATGAAGAACTAGCTTTTGTGACAGCACAAAGTCACTGTTAAAAAACACCTGCAAGCAATATGAAAGCTGATCATTTTAAAGGCAAATATAATTTTGTAATTTAAATAATCATCCCTTTATTCACTTATTTAAAAATTTGAATTTTCATATATGAACTTCTCTAAGCAGAATATACCTTTACACAATTTTCTGTCCCCATAGCATAGATCCTTTCCACATGAGGCTGGTAATGAAATAATCTGGATAGCCTTGTCTCTTTTTCAACAAACTACTCTCCAAGACCTACTGTGTGTCACACTTTCTGGTCCTGGGTCCACCCATGGAAATGCAAGACACTCACTGAAAATCCTCGCCACAAAAATTTTCTTCCTCAAGACGTTTCAATGAAGGGACTTGGAAGGAGAATACGGCCCAGTTAAGGAGAACACGAAATTTTAAAAAATAATGAGGGAGTGATGGAAGAAATGAAAAGCTTCCACTGACGATGACCTTAATCCATAACTATATAAATGAAATCAAGATATTTAGCTGGTTTTCTGTATTTCAAAGAAAACCGGGCAATGCTTTCTGCATGCCATTCACACAAGGTTAGTGTTAAAGCTCCTTTTCATACAGTCTGGAGGGGCGGTGACACGCAGCCTAGCTGAACCCAAACAGGATGTTACGAGATCCATTCTTGTGATAAACTCCCTCGGAGGAGGCGGTACAAAGGGTCTTACCAGACCTCCGTGGTAGAATTAAAGGTTGCTTTTTATGCACTTCCATGGCAAACTACATGCACCCTTGCTTACTACTGATGCATTCTGTGATGCAGTGGCTTCTCTGCCTGTCCCACCGCTAGATGGTAAGCCCCAAGTCAACATCTCATCCAGCCTCACTTCATTCTGGGTCTCGTCGACCCTCTTTAGCCCTCAGCAGGGTCACTGTAAAAACATCCCCTCAGAGGGACAAGTTTTTCTTCCTATATAACCGAGTACTATTTCAGTTACACATTGCTATTCCTAATAATCATTTAAGTCTTGAGTATATGTATGAAACAGTTTGAAGTAGCATTTGATTAATTAACATAGAAAACAGATTTGGGAGATACGGGATGATGCAAATATTTATAAAAATTTAAGAGTTAACTATCACTGTAACACTGAAACAGCAGGCAAAATTTTCATTTTCTAAGACCTAGACTCAATTTCATATCTCACAGATACCCTACATTCTTGCATATATTATTATCCATCATTAGATAGCAAGTTGAAATTTGCATCTTTCTATGATATGCCTTAAAAACACTAGTCACACATTTGAAAGAGTCAAATATCTAAAGTTGTTTCAAATGTTTGAAGCTGAAATAAACCATGTCAAGCTTTGTCCTTAATATTAAATGCTATGATTGTTTTGAAAAGATTATGCCTGTCTCTGATTTATTTACATTTCTCTCTCCCCTTTCCTATATATTTTTGTGTCTTTCATATGAGTTCAAGTAGTTAAAAATCATATATAAAATTAAGTTCCACTATAAAAATAACATTCATAGAAATGAAAAGTCATATTTGGCCAAATATAAATTCATTTAAAGCCAAAATTAAAATTATACTACAATATTCAAATGCAATATATTAATATATATTCAATTTCAGGGGAAATTTATTTGACTTCATATCCGTTTTAAGTCCACATCTCTTTTTTCATAAATGTAACAATGTCTTAAGTTTATGAGTGTGAATGAAATGTCTAATACAAAGTCAAGAGTTCTTTTCCTACTGTGCATGTATAAAAATTGTTTGAGGACATCTTTTTGCAAAATTGAATAATATATATACATTTTTGAAATATATATAAAGACTATTTCTATAATGATTAATAATAATTAAATAAAATTAAGTCTAATACTAACTTCTACATTTTTCAAGTGGTCACATCTAAATAAATTTTTAAGAATTCTTTGCCAAGGGTCTGGCCTGGTAGCATAGCGGTTAAGTTCACACGCTGTGCTTCAGCAGCCCGTGGTTTGCCGGTTTGGATCCCAGGCACGGAGCTAGCACCACTTATCAAGCCATGCTGTGGTAGGCATCCCATATATAAAGTAGAGGAAGATGGGCACGGATGTCAGCTCAGGGCCAGTCTTCCTCAGCAAAAAGTGGAGGATTGGCAGCGGATTTTACCTCAGGGCTAATCTTCCTCAAAAAAAAGAATTCTTGCCAAGGTTTTTTTATAGTCAAGGATCTTTCTTTTGTTTTTATTTCCCCTCATGCTAACTTATTTCAAATTATTTTTTTAAACAGAATAAAATTCCTACAGTATTAAAATGCTAATATTTGTCAACTTTGTATTTTACTTTCCGGCATGTATTAAATACCTGCTTTTCATCACTATAAAGTAGTAAATATTCCACACTCAATCTGAATGTGATCTTACCTTCTGGTTTGTTGTTTTTCCTCTTCAGCCATTTTTCTACAGTCTCTGCACTAACACTTTCAGATACAAATTCGTCTAATACTTGGGGGTGAAGAGAGAGATAAGCCTTCACTTTTTCATCTGTCAAACCTGGAAAAGAATTGAAAAGAATAAAATTAATCTAGATGACATCTTCAAACACATCAATGATATACAACAATGACACATCATGCTTAGCCTGATTTAAAATATAAATATAAAAAGAATATAAAGACGTGTATATATACAATGTAACAATATTCATCCATAAAAAAAGAATGACGTTCTGATACATGTTACAACATGGAAGAACCTTGAAGACAGTATGGTAAGTAAAATTAGACGCAAAGGACAAATATTATCTGATTCTACTTACATGAATTATCTAGAATGGGCAGATTCTTAGAGACAAAGTAGATTAGGGATTCTCCGGGGCTGGGGGCGGGGCATGGGAAATTACTGCTTAATGGGTACAGAGTTTCTGTTTTGGGTGGAGACTAAGTTTTGGAAGCAGGCAGTAGTGATGGTTGCACGAACTGCGAGTATAATGAAGGCCACTGAATTATACACTTGAAATGGTTAAAATGGCAAATTTCATGTTACATATATTTTACCACTATAAAAAAACAGTTAAAAAAAATAAAGTTAGAAGTTTAACGATTTTTTTTTTTTTAGATTTTTTTCTTTTTTTCCTTTTTCTCCCCAAAGCCCCCAGGTACATAGTTGTATATTCTCAGCTGTGGGTCCCTCTAGTTGTGGCATGTGGGACGCCGCCACAGCATGGCTCAATGAGCAGTGCCATGTCTGCTCCCAGGATTCGAACCGACAAAACATTGGGCCGCCTACAGCGGAGCGCGCAAACTTAACCACTTTGACACGGGCTGGCCCCAGAACTTTAACGATGTTAAACTACAGACATTACATCATGTTACACAGCTGTTTTCCAACAGTGAATTTTAGTGTTATATTTGAGTGGATGCTGGGTTCCAGTATCGTGCAGTCAAGCCTTACAAAGTACTTACATTTTTTTGTGAATAGTTATCATAGATTGAATACTCAAGGTAAGTGAAACTCTAACAATAGTAACAGGAGAATATACATTTTAGGAGCTAAAAAAAGTTTATGACTAAATTCTTATCTTTTATTGTTTACAACATAAATTCTCCTTTTTCTCAGGGGCACTAAATCCACTGATATAACTAACGTTCAGTTCAGAATAATCGTGATGTTCGGTCATTGTCATTCTATGTATGTAGTCAGTTTCACTAAAATAATTTTCATGGTCTAATAATAATTGTTGACTACACATAGGATTTTCAAACAAAGAACTTTTACATGTTTTCAAGTTGAACATATAAAATTATGTGTTTTCAAATTGATGCTTCGTGTTGGCGTGCCATTTCATTAAACAAGTCCAAATCGCAAACAGGAGATCAATAATTATTACTCAGTCATGGCAATTATTTTTACTACTATATCCTCTCTGAATTATTCAATAAATTACCATCCTTAGGGATGGTTAGGTGAAAAAGGCAATGGAAAATTGTACTTGGAGACGCAGAAGAGAAGAAAAGGAAGCATATCTTTATGACTCTGGGGAATTGGCTGCATGTTTTCACCAGCAGACAAGGCACAGAATTCATATGTGTTAATTAATTCTGCTGGGGACTAGAGTCACAACTGTTCTGATTCTCCGACAGAATGGTAGAATTGAGAAGGCAAATGATTTCTTTCAATGAATTCAGTACTTAAACAGTGCACTTAAACTACATAGAGAGATACGGATATATAATTAGATAGTTGTATTAGATAAAAGATAAACAGGACCCCTGTCTATGTTCGCCCTGCCCAAGAGCCCCGGCGATGTAAAATTCAATTGGAAAAATCCCACAAGGTGCTAAAGATAAGAGACTCATTAAAGTGAGAGAGAGCTCTCCTGACAGAGCAAGTTCCAGTCCCAAGATACAAAAGGCACAGGATGTTGAAGTAAGCTGATAGCTGACGTGACCTTCAAGAACACAGACAATGCAAATTTCATACTCTGATGACATCCTCCATAGTGGTACACATTTGACATCTAATTTCTTCTTAAAACTTCCTTCCATCACTTTTGTGATTCAACCCAACACAGTTCTTTTCCTAATTTCCTATTGGTCTTTCCTTCTGCTTTCTCGTCAATAATCTATGATGATGACAGCGAAATCTGAATCAGGAATCTTAACATATTTTTGATCTCCAGTCCTTGGGTATTCTTCCAACACCTCAAGCTCCATCTTGACTCAAAACTCAATGAGTCACCCCCTTCCCACTTATTCTTATTATTTAACGTATTGATTAAAATCCACAAAGTGATTTTAACTCTCAACTTCCCTTTTTCTGTTACTATTACCCTCTATTTTCCCAGAAACCCAGGCTGAAAATATACAGCCATAACTGACTCATCCATCTTGTCATCTCATTTCATCTTAGTGCACTACTATACAAGTCCTGTTTGCCAAATTACATATCAGATAAAAGACTTGTATCTGAAATATACAAAAAGCACTTAAACCTCAACAAGAAGAAAATCAAACAAACCAATTAAAAATGAGCCAAAGATCTGAACAGACACTTCACCAAGGAGGACACAGATACGGCAAATAAACATGAAAATGATGCTCATTCGCCATTAGTGAATTGAAGTTAAAACAGAAATGAGATTCTACTATATAACTACTAGAATGGCTAAAATCCCAAAAACTGACTACCAATTTTGGCAAGGATGCAGAGCATCAAAAATTCTCATTCATTGCAGGTAAGTGTGCAAAATGGTAGTCACTTTGGAAGACTCCTCGGCACTTTCGTATAAAGCTAAATATAATCTTCCCATATGATCCAGTAGTCACATCACTAAGTATTTACCCAAATGATCTGAAAACTTATGTCTACACAAAAACCTGCATTTGAATATTCATAGCAGCTTTATTTATAATGATCCCAAACTAGAAGTACCAAGATGTCTTAGAACAGTAGGCAAGTGGAAACGCAAGTTGTGGCATATCCATACAGCTAAACACTATTTAGCAATAAAAAGAAATGAGCTAACAAGCCATTAAAAAACATGGAATAGTCTTAAATGCATATTGCTAAGTGCAAAACGCTAGTCTGAAAGGCTGCATATTGTATAATTCTAATTATACAACATTTTGGAAAAGGCAAAATTATATAGAATGAATAAAAAGATCAGTGTTGCCAGGTGTTTGAGGGGAAAGCAGGAAGACTGGATGGGTGAGGCACAGGGCACCTTTCAGGGTGATGAAACTATTCTGTATGATACTACAATGGTGCATGCGTGACACTGTGCATTTGCCAAAACCCAGAGAACTTTACATTGCCAAAAAAACCTTTAATGTACATAAATTTTTAAAAAATCATTTAGAAGGTTGGGCTATCCCAGGATGGAAGGGAGAATGAGGCGAAAGAATCTAAATGTTTTACAAAGGTATGAAACAACCTCCCTGAAGGAGGTGGAGGAGTAGGTGTTGACCTATGTAACTTTAGAAATGGGTCTGTAGGACCAAAGGCTGAAGAAACTGCACGTTGGGACTATTCTCTAATTGATAAAGTTATCCCATGACGGTAGAGCTTAACAGTTCTGACATCACTACTCATGTATACTAGAACTCGATAACTAACTAAGTGGATGGTGGGAATGAGGTTTCTCAGTGGCAGAGTGGGACGTTACACATAAGCAAGAAGACAGTCTAGAAAAATGTATGTGATAATGGATTAGAGTTTGAGACATCAGTAAGAACTCATATTTAGCTCAATATAGATACGATGGTACATAGAAATACTGGTAGATACACTGTGTATATACTCAGGTTAGTATACACTCAATATTTCCTTGGAAGGTTAGCTGAGAGGGCCTAGAAACAATAATATCCCAGTGCCAACAAAATTACATGGAGCACCCAAATCTTGGTTTCTAATATCATTCCCCAGTAAAGGAACCACAGCTTCTTGGAGAAATGGCTGATTTTAGGACAGCTACAGAAAACACGTAAGATGAGCTTGGAGCATCTTTTAGTGCCAGAAAGGAAGGACTAAGCGCGTGTGTGCGCACACACACACACACATACACACACACAAAATGATGGGGTATGTCAAAGGGACACAGAAGCTGATTGAAAGAACTCCCAATGGTTCAAACATGGAAGAATTTGAGTAACAAAGTAATGCAGCACTGGATTATAACCCAAAGAATAAAATAAATATCCATGCTAAGGTCTGAATATTTGTGCCCCTCTCCCTTCAAATTCATACGTTAAAACCCTAATCGCTAAAGGTGACGGTATTAGTAGGTGGAACCTTTGAGATGTGCTTAGGTCATGAGGTGGAACCTTCATGAATGGGATTAGTGCCTTATAAAAGAGGCTCCAGAGAGATCCCTAGCCCCATTCCGCCATATGAGGGTACAAAATGTCTGTGACCCTTAAGAGGACCCCCACCCAACCAAGCCGGAACCATGACCTCAGACTTTCCAGCCTCCAGAGCTGTGAGAAATAAATTTCTGTTGCTTTATAAGCCACGCAGTCCGTGATTTTTTTTTTCTTCTTTTTTTTTTTTTGAAGAAGAGTCGCCCTGAGCTAACTGCTTCCAATCCTCCCCTTTTTGCTAAGGAAGACCGGCCCTGAGCTAACATCCGTGCCTATCTTCCTCTGCTTTCTATGTGGGACGCCTACCACAGCATGGCTTTTGCCAAGCAGTGCCATGTCCATACCCGGGATCTGAACTGGCAAACCCCAGGCCGCCGAGAAGCAGAACATGAGCACTTAACCACTGCGCCACCGGGCCGGCCCCCATTCCGTGGTATTTTGTTATAGCAGCCTAAATAGACTAAGACAATCCATGAGTCCATGCTGATTTAAATAAATGACTGAATAAGCAAACAAACAAACAGGAGAACACATAAATTTTCCATGCAGAAGAATTCAAAATAATTTAAGTAGATGCTCTGCTCTCAAGAAGGTGAAACATAACTCTCCACTCTTGGACACTTACTTTGTATAAATTACTCAAAACTTACTTTTTAAAGATCAATTGAGTCATAAACGAGTTATGATGTCTAAGTAAACTTCTAGACTAAAGAAATTAATCAAATCCTGGATTTAAGTATGTAGAAGAGAATGAAAAGGCAAATAGACCATTCTGGTTGTAAACTCCGTTTAGAATTCCAAATATTATCACAGAGCTTTATATTTCAAATGTCAAAAGATCTAAGGATAATTTCCCCCCCAAATTGCCATTCGCATTTCATGAAAATAACTACTTCAATCAACATGACAATGGTAGGGGAAGGGATTAGGTCACAGTGATTGAAAGTACAGAGAAAGCTTAGTTTCCTCCTTGCACCTCCCCGCCGGGGTATGAGCCTGGTCAAAGCTGCTAAACTCGCTAAGCCTGGCTTCTTCTTTGTATTGGAACAGGACTGGAATGGGACTAACAAGAGTATCTAATTCCCAAGGTCATTATAATAATCCAATAAAATAATCCATACAGAGTATTTTTGCCTGGTACATTTAATATTAGTACCAAAAGCCATTGTTTTACCTGTATGAATCCAACTCTTGCATCTGTCCAGAGGCTCAAATCACAGGTTTGTAACTTTTCATTTCTTTAACATTAAAACTCCCAATTTTCTAAAACTTCCATTTTTATTTTAGCACTTAATGTTTGCTCAGCTTCCTCACCCATCAAAAGCAATCCTTCCCTCTTTTTTCTAACATTTTATCCATTTTTTATTTCCTATTAACATCCAGTTTTGCAAAAGGCCTTTGGGGCAACACAGGACCCACCTAGAGTAAGACATTGAAATAATCATCATTGGACACTCTTGAAGAATGGCAGATGTATGGATGAGGAAATCATTCTTCTTTAACTTTTGTCTGACTTTGGTTTAATGTTTCCCCAGCTTCCCATGGCCTATACATTTTGTTTATGTCAATAAAAGACTTAGTGTTTCTTTGAGAAGAAATCCAATGAGAGCAGTAGGGTCAGACCAGGGTTGTCATTAGCACACCAGAGTATTCAATGGTTGAAAATTTGCCACCAATAATACACAAAATGAATCATATAGATAGATATTAATATAGATAGCTATTCCGAGGTAACGTACATTTGAGGCAATATATTTAAAAATACTCCATTTCTACTAATAAACTACATTCTCTCATCAATGCAGCATTTTGCTACAGTGCTCAGAGATTATAAGATTAAGTACATAGATAATAAGATTGAACTGACTTTCATCTTCTTTCATTTTTCAACATCTGGCAGAGATGCTAATGAGCAGGGCTGGGCTGAAGTCTCAAATGAGAGCAGGAAAGAACAAGGATATTGACAGACTGAACGGGCAGACTAAGGGAGACTCAGATGGATTTCACTAGTTTTCACAATACCCTCTGAAAATATCACGAAGGATTACAATCTAAATAAATGCTAAAAACACCTATGATTAGATTGAACACTGAACCCAAAGACATATAACAAAGCACAAAATAAAGACTGACAAATATTTTAGTAAAGACAGTTGCTTCTGTGGTTAGTAACTCAACCAATAACCTGAGGGGTGGATAAAAAATAGCTTCATTTTGATGCTGAGTGACTCTCTTCAAGAAAGAGACAGACAGACAGACAGATAAAAGTCACAGCAATATCTCCTACTTCAATATTTTCTTCCCGGGCCATAGAGACATAATGAAAAAGACTCGCGCCATTTGAGTTTTAATCTATGGACACAAAATAGCAATAACAAAATGGTAACATCAGTAACCATTCATTTTTCATCTTTTTTTTTAACCCAGTAACACTGAGGCTTTCTTCCATCTCCCTAGAAATCTTACAAGCTTCTAATAATGTAACACATTATTACACTACCCTTTGATTATTGCTGTCTGCAACTCACAAATTCAGCCTTTTCAGATGGAGATTGTGTACATGTGTGTACATATGCACATAAATTTAAACCTTTTATAAAACCACACAAAAAACCAGAATGGCTTCCCATGTACTCAATACCCAGCTTCAACAATTATCAACTTATAGCCAACATCTCCCATCTGTACCCTACCAACTCTCCTTGCACGTAATTTTGAATCAAATCTCATGCATCATTTCAACACATTCTACATCTCAATATGATAAGAACTATTCTAACCACAAATGCTATTATCACATGTACAGAGAAATTAATTATTATTTTTAACACCATCAAATATCTAAATGTTGAAGTTTCTAATTCTCAACTTTTTTTTAACAGGCTGTTTGCATGAACCCAGACCCAGAAAAGGTCTACAGCTGCCATTGTTTTGTATTTTTCACAGGTTTCTTTTATTCTATAGGTTCGCCCTCCATCTCTTTTGTTTTCCCCATTATAAGTTATGATTGAAGAAAACAGATCTTTTGTGCTGTGGTTTTCTAGAGTCTGGATTTTTCTGACTTTCTCTCTGCAGTGGTGTTTAGCATTTTCATCTGCCCTCTGCGTTTCCTGAAAACTGAGATTAGATCTAGAGACCTGAACAGATTGCAGTTCAATTTGGAGGTGGGTAGGCAATTTTCATAAGTGGTATTGTGTTCTTCTGTCAAAAGGTTCATGCCATCTGGCTGCGTCTCTGTTTGTGACGTTAGCACCATCGATGATCCAAGAGTCATAATTCACTAGGGCTTGAAAATGGTGGTTTCCTAATTCTATAATGCCTCCTTCATTTATTAGCTGAAATAATACAAAGAGAAAACTTCATCTCTACTATTTGGTTAGTTCACAGAGACAAGACAGGATAAATGCTTAATTTGTTCCCCTTTATTTACCAGTTTTTACAATGAATTGGCTCAGTAGCATTCTCCTGTAGGCGAGCAACTAAAGATGTTGGTATTATTATAAAAATCATGTATTTGAACAAATTTGATCTGTTTCTTCCATTGTAATTACCATCCTTACTGGTACTCAAATTGTCGCATCTTTTGGCCAGCGGGAGGAGCTTCTTCAAACTGGTACCCAAGTCATTGTGACAAGAATCTAGTAGCTCTTGATGGCCTCCTTATGATCTGCTAGGGTAGGATGTTTCAGGTTCAGCTTGCACATTTTCTGCCCCAGATCTGAATGCAGACAATTTTCCTTCAGCTCTCAGTTTCCTTTTAGCGGGCAGTGGTATTTCAATTCCAGGAACGATGGAATTAGATTACATAACTACTCATTTGTTTTATCATACAATATACACACAATAGTATATGAGTGCTATAAACGATAAGGCGGATTTTTTTGTGTGTCCTATAGGACATATCTCACTAGAAATGTACAAATTACTGTATTTTAAAGTCACTTGAAATATTCTTTTCTCTGGTTATGTCACCAACTGGATACACATTTAGGTCCACTTCAGATGTATCTTCAAACGTGTCTTTATGACAAATTATTATTCTAAAACTGAGTATCTATATGCTGAAGCATTTATTATTTCTGAAGTCTTATCATCTTAATCATCATAGAAAATTATTTTAGAAACTCACTTTCAAATCAGAGGCTAAAGAACTATTGTTTTTCTCAAGCAGAGGGATATTTTTAATATTTTAATCAAAAGTGCTAAAAGACCCATTGTTTTAGAAATAGGAAAAAGCACAGTTTTTCAAGTATTAATTCTAACATCTTAATTTATGGAGAAAAATCCCAATATGTGTCTGCATGCTTTTAAAAAATCAGTCAACAACATATGACAACACTCACGCACTTTGCCCCATCCCACCCCTGGAACCCAAGTTCTGGTTCCTGAGTTCCCATCCCATAATGCCCTAAGGTTACCCTCCCTAACCCAGGTCTTCCTGATCTTAAAGAATCCTTTCCTCCAAAATTACGTGTCTTATCATCAAATTCCTTGCTCCTGCCCCATCACAGAAAAGGGGGGTAAAAAAAACCCTACATTCCCATTATCTCACGTAGCTAATCGCAGAAGAAGAAATCACATACTTTAAAATTGCAAGGGATACGTGACTAATAATCTTTTCCCTGATTTATCACAATAATTGTCTCAATTTTATAATTTCCTGTATGTTTACTCCAGGTGTGAAGAATCAGTAAATAATTTTCTGTTTTTTAAAGTCTTAGTCCAACTGTAAGATAGATTGTGATTAAAAACAAAAAACCCACTTTTCATGCTATTAAATATTATCCCAGAATAGTCCAATTGCCAAAGAACAGCCTGATCTGTGAGGGGGCCGTCATATGAGGAGTGGGTGAAGGACCACAAATGTTGACTCGAGAGGACACAAGGTTCTTGGTGGACATTATCACTGCTTAATCTGAATGCTGTTAAGTAAAGAAGGTTAAGAAATTTCAGTTTGTTTCTTCCTGTTTTGTTTTTTCCATGTATGAACCCAGGGGCAAAATCAGAATTAACATTTTAGGAAGCCGATTACAATTCAATTTCACGCAGAAATTTTTAGGCAACAAAAAATTCTATAGAGGGCCAGCTCCATGGTGCTCCGACGGCCCAGGGTTTCGCCAGTTCAAATCCTGGGCACGGACATGGCACTGCTCATCAAGCCACACTGAGCCGGCATCCCAAGTGCCACAACTAGAAGGACCCACAACTAAAAATACACAACTATGTACCGGGCGGGAGGGGTGCTTTGGGGAGAAAAAGGAAAAATAGAATCTTAAAAAAAAAAAGATTCTCTAGCTGGGTCAGGCTACCTCCACAGACGGTGCATCCTCCTACAACCGTGAGGGTCAGGAGAGGAAAATCCAGGACACTTTACAGACCCTTCACAGTCTGTGATGTCCTCACATTTCAAACTACCCAGGGGGTAGGTGTACACACAAATTTACTTTGAAAATAAAAATTCTTATTAGTTTCAAGAGGCGGTTCCAAAATACATGTCAGAAACAGTAATTTTTGTAAATGTGTAGTAATATAAATGAAACATTTTAGTGACTTATAACAAAATCTGTCAAGTTCCAACAAAACAAAATATCTTGTGTCATACTATAAGCAGTGTTGGACTGGCATGCTGCTTGATGGCAAAGCTAAGTTGTCTGGGTGTGTGTGTGTGTGTGTAGTCACACAAGTTGCACGTTAATGTTCTCCTAGGTTGTAATATAAATGCTTCTATGCACAACCATTCTATTTTTTAAGTGTTTTTATTTATTTATTTATTTATTTATTGCTAGGAAAGATTCACCCTGAGCTAACATTTGTTGCCAATCTTCTTTTTTTTTTTTTCCCCTCCCCAAAGCCCCAGTGGACAGTTGTATTTTCTAATTGTAATTCCTTCTAGTTCTTCTATGTGAGCTGCCACCACTGCATGGCTACTGACAGACAAGTGGTGTGGTTCCACAACTGGGAGCTGGATGCAGGCTCCCCTAGCAGAGTGTGCCGAACTTTAACCACGAGGCCATCAGAGTTGGCTCTTCTATGCACAACCATTCTTTATGTATCCAAAAGAAAATAAAGGTTATCAGGGGAATAAGTTTAAAATCAGTTAAGGTTACTTTCAGAATCCCAAAATTCAACTTTATACACCTTCTCCCTACTGGGTATTACCTCTCTTGCACCTATACTCCAACTGTTTAACCTCTTTCCCTACCAAAGGATAAAAATGCTGATAGCTTTTGTTACTCACAGTTGGCCTTACTTGAACGCTCCCTCTACATACAATCCTAAAGACGCCATAAAGATAACTTGCATAGGCTCACTGAACCTCAGAGCCTTATGTATGTGGCACAGAATAAATGCTCAATAAATATCCGTTGAATAAATGAATTATAATCCTCAGAATATAACAAGGGGAATTGAGCACAGAGAAGTAATTGGATTCATTTTCTATTGGCCACAGAAGCAGTAATTAAGGTTGGAACAAAGATACAAGCTGGAGAGCTCACCTCTTAAAGCCAAGTGCCTCTTGTTTTGGACACTATTTCCTGTCTGAGCTTATTAGACTTGAAGGGGATGGCTACTGACTAGTGTTACCTCCCAATTTGGGATTCTATTCCACATTTGACCTCAGGTTACAAATCGGAAAATCGGACTGCTAAATCTCGGGCTTTGAGAAGAAGGTGGAAAGAAAGTTTTGGAGCAGAAACTGCCAGGAGGCACAGGCTAGCCCTGAGAAGAAGTCTCCTGGGAGACCCCACTGCCCTCCAGGCTTCCTTCATTTATTTCCTCAAATGTGCCAAGCCCTCTCCCTGCCCAGCCATGGTCTTTGAGGCTGTTTGCTTGACTCTTCTCCACTCTTCCCCTGGAGAAGGGAGACACTTGGCCAATTGAAAAGCAACTTCACAGAGACACCTTCACTAACCACACATTCTACGTCCACTGACTGTTCCATGATGCTCTCGTGGGACCTGCCCTTATACTCTGAATCACTCATACCAAGTTGAAACTTCCTATTTATTTGGTGTCATCTCATTAAACGTCAGCCTCTCCAAGTAGACAATGAGCTCCATGAGGGCAACAACTGATCTGTCTCATTCTCCATTGTCCACGTAGGACAGCCCCTGGCTCTGTGCAGAAAAGTCAACACAGCAGGCCTGAGACTGTTCTCCTCGGAGAGGCTGCTTGCAAGGTCGGCCCACGGCTGGCACCTGGGAACTTGGCTTGGGGAGTGTTGGACAATGGCAGGCAGAGGATGCCTATGTGACCAGCCCCCAGTAAGAACTCTGGGTACTGAGTCTCTAACGAGTTTCCCTGGTAGACAGCACTTCATGTGTGTTGTCACAATTGTCTCTGGAGGAACTGAGCACATGCTGTGTGACTCCATGGGAGAGGACTCTTGGAAGCTTGTGTCAGGTCTCCCCGGTCGTCACTCTGTGCCCCTTTTCCCTTTCAGGATTTCACATTGCATCCTCTTTCGCTGTAAGAAATCTTAACCATGAGTATGACCCTATGCATATCCTATAAGCCTCCTAGCAAACCAACCAACTTACGAGTAGTCTTAGTAACTCCAAGGGACCATCTTGATTAAGTGAATTAATCAATGGGTCATTCTTTGTCTTACATGACTTGACACATGTACAGACGTGTTTGCTGGAAACTGTGTCCAGTCCTGCAAGACCGCAGACGCACTCAAGTCGGAAAGCAAGTGCCCAAGCAAGAGAGTCCTCCTCTCAGAGCCCACTGCTCCTACTCGAATCGCCAATCCTCCTGAGACCAGAGGAAGGTCATTTCTGTCTCCTATTCTTCCTTCACGTTTCTTTTTCCATCCAAAGAGTTTAAATCTCTGTATTAAGTTTCCTAAAAAATTAGAATTTCATTACATTTTGCATTTGCTTTCTTAATTCTGACATCCTTCAATCCACCAATTCTGGAAATATATTCCTGTGAATACTATAATACGGACCCCCTTATATCAAAGTTTTTCCCCACAATGTGCTAGTGTACATGAGTTTATTAATATAAGGATTTCTATAGCAAATCCATCTGACCATCTACCAAATAAGGGAAGGGATTAATGAGCTGTAAACATAATCTCATTTTTGTCTTCTTTATCTAAAAAGGCGACATCCTTTATAGGCAATGAACAGAATTTATCACATGACAGATGTAAATGGTTTTCAACGTCATTAAAATGACTCCAAAGTCAAATGAATAGATAAGATGTTTCTTTGGATTGTGTAAAACTCCACAGCCAATGATATCATTCTTCTTTAAGAAAAGAGGAAAAAACAAGGAGCCAAGTAAAAACAAAGGCCTTATCATGTTTCACAAAAATAGAAAAAAATCCTAAAATTTGTATGGACCCACTAAAAGACCACAATGAGCCAAAACAATACCGAAAAGAACAACAAAGCTGGAGGCATCACAATTCTTGATTTCAAACTTTATTACAAAGCTATAGGAATCAAAGCAGAATGATACTGGCATAAAAATAGATACACAGACCAATGTAATAGAATTGAGAGCCCAGAAATAAACTCTCACATACATGGTCAACTAATATTTGACAAGGGATCCTAGAAGACTCAATGGGGAAAAGACAGTCTCTTCAATAAACAGCGTTGGAAAAATGGGATGGCCACATGCAGAAGAACGAAATTGAACCCTTATCTTATACCACTCACAAAAATTAACTCAAATGGATTAAAGACTTAAACGAAAGACCTAACATCGTAAAACACCTCAATGACAACAGGGGAAAAGCTCTTTGATAGTGATCTCAGCAAAGATTTTTTTTTGGATATGACACCAAATGCACAAGCAACAAAAGTAAAAATTAACGAGTGGGACCCATCAAACTAAAAAGTTGTGCACAGCAAAAGAAATGATCAGCAAAATAGAAAGACAACCTACTGAATGGGAGAAAATATTTGCAATCTGATAAGGGGTTAATATGCAAAATATATAAGAAATTCATATAACTCAATAGCAAAAAAACAATCCAATGAAAGAATGAGCAAAAGGATTTGAATAGACATTTTTCCAAGGAAGACACACAAATGGCCAATCGATACATGAAAAGTTACTCAACATCACTAATCATCAGGAAAATGCAAATCAAAACCACAATGAGGTATCCCTTCACATCTGTTAGAACAGCTATTATCAAAATGACAAGAGATAAGTGTTGGCAATGACGGGGAGAAAAAGGAACCCTTGTGCAAGGTGGGTGGGAATGTAAATTGTTATGGCCACTATGGAAAACAAGATGGAGGTTCCTCAAAAAATTAAAAATAGAACTAACCTATGATCCAGCAATCCTGCTTCTGGGTATATATCTGGAGGAAATGAAATCACCATCTTGAAGAGACCTCTGCACCCCCATCTTCTTTGCAGCATTATTCACAGTAGCCAAGACATGGAAACAACCTAAGTGTCCATCAACAGATGAATGGATAAAAAAGAGGTGGTGTATACACACACATACGCACACAATGGCATACTATTCCACTATAAAAAAGAAGAAAATCCTGCCTTTTGCCACAACATGAATGAACCCTGAGGGCATTATGCTAAGTGAGACGTCAGACAGAGAAAGACAAATAGCATATGATCTCATTTATATGTGGAATCTAAAAAGGCTGAACTCAAACAAACAGAGTAGAACGGTGGTTGCCAGGGACTAAAGGTGGGGGAAATGAGGAGATGTTAGGCAGGAGCAAATTTCGAGCTATAAGATGAGTAAGTTCCAGGATCTAAAGTATGGAATGGTGACCATAATTAACAAAACAGTATTATACATTTGAAAGTTGTTAAGAGAGTAGCTCTAAAGAGTTATCACCACACAAAAAAAGGTAATTATGTGAGAGGATGGAAGTCTGAACCAAACTAATTATGGTAATCACTTCTCAATATATACATGTATGAAAATATCAAGCTGTACACTTTCATTTACATATAAGTCAATAATATCTCAATAAAGCTGAAAAAAATTTTAAATGATTTACAATAATTATCCTTGCCTTCTATCTACACTACCTAAATAATATCTTCCCACCCAAGTATATTCCTACTAAAAGATTTGTCTATGACCTAAAAGCAGTCATTTAATGAACCTCGATTGAATATACTGCCAGGATTCTGACCTCCATAATTGATTACTTATTCTAAGCGAGTTAACAGCCTGAGGGGTGCCCTGGCTGCAGAGAAGACATTGTTTCCAACGTTCGTTCGTAATTTCATGTTTGTGATTTGCATTTATCAGAAGGCAAATCCCACACTGCTGGGTTTCTCAACCAAAATGAAATTAATTACGTGTTTCGCCTTGGCTGAGGACATCAATGAAAGCTTCTCGAACTGAGAAAGCCAAATAAAAACTCAAGCTGCTCAAAGTGATAAGATGAATACGAAAACGATGACTTTCAAGTAGAACTCCAAGAGAAAGTTTACCTACACCAACATGTACCCTTTCCATGACTCAGAAAACTACAGAAGTCTGAAATGGAGGCTGATATTCAGGCACAGCTTACGCAGGGAACAAGAGTTAAGACTCTCACCTCTTTAACTCAAATTCACTGTAAATTCAAAGTAACCTGGTGGGAGACAGCATCTCCTGGTTCTCCAGCTTCTGAGTCACTGGGTGGGTGGGTGCTCAAATATGGCTGTGCTCCTTAAGAAAGGCACTTAACTCTCTAAGCCTCGTTGCCCTCACAAACAAAAGATGGGGCCAATAACAGTGCCTACTCCACAGGAATATAATTCATATAAATATTCCCCCACACTAAGTGATTAATAAATAATTACTTAATAAAACCCATCTTCATCAAAATAGGGAGCACTTTCATATCAAGAAATATTATGAGATTTCAGATTTTGACAAATCCAATCAGGCTACTGTTTAAATGTAATTTGACTTTACAAAACATGTAGCTACCTATATTTAAGGAACGTTTCATCTAGGTGTGTTTCAGAATAGCAACATTTTAGACATCCCAGGAGTGCTTAAATTGAGAATTATCAAGTCCAGAAATTGTCTAGTTAGCCACGATATTAACCAGAATGTGGAGCTGAATGCTCACCTCAGAGGAACCGAGTCAGGTCTCACGCAAGAGCTTCCAGGCAAGACTAAACTGGGAAGGGTGCCAGAGGCTGGATTAAGCCAATCAGCTACTGGGAAGAAGAACCAGAGGAATATAGAGTCCAAGGACAAGCATATAAGGACACTCCCCAGAGTGCAGAGAGGGAAGTTAGCGGAAGGCAAATCTCTAAGATCTTCAGAGTCGTCTTGGAGGAAGCAGCCTCTGAATGAGTAAAGATGAGTAAAATGAGTAAGATGAGTAAAAACAGGAAAGAAGCAAGCAGCCCAGAAGTAAAGACAGAACTAAACCAAGAAAGTTCAGGGTTTTTGCCTTGAGGACAGCTGGGATGGAGAAAGCTTCCTTTTTTCTAACATAGTGACATGGTTCAAATGGTTTGAGAGCTGGGATAGTTGACTGGAATTAAAGGCACAAGGACTGAGAATTCACTGACTTGGGAAAAGTAGCAGCTAGAATCAGTATGTTATTAACACGATCCACACGGTAACAGCAACCGAACGACGAACATCAAACTCTGTCGCCTGAAAGTGAAAGTGGTTTCTCAAATGCTGGACAGTCGCCACTAAATGCAGATAAGCCTGACGCTGAATAAACACATTTTGCATTTTAGCCACAATGCTTACAATGAATCTGTGGACAAACATTTCAGATGCCGAAAGGCAAGTACAGCCTACACATTTAAAGTAAGAATAACAAGAAAAACTCAAAATCCACCACTATCTACTGAGATTTTCAGTAAAGCATTTGATAAAAAATTAAAAAAAAAACTAATGATAAATACTCCCACGGAAATAAACTTTATAGTATTATACAAGGTTTTAAGAAAGCTTTGAAATATTTAGAAAGGAAAGAAAACAGGCTTCATGTGAAGCAATTTACTCTGGTGAAATAAAATAGATAAATGAAGAAAAGAGAAACACACAAAAAAGAGAATGATGTAATAAATATACAGGCAGACTTTTAACTAATCACTTCAGGGTTCAGTGTTTTAAAGCTGAGATTTAGATAAGAAAAATAACAATGGTAATTTCTTATGGCCATTTAAAACCTTGATGAAATATTTTTTAACTATTCACATCAGCATTTTCATTTATCTAAGTTTAAGACAATTATACCCTAAAAGTGAAAGTACACAAATCCCATATGTTAGGGATTTCTATAAAAGATTCCTTTTACTTGTCAAAAGGGATTTTAAAAAGTCATGTATTTGTATACAAATTCAAAACAAAAAAAAAACAAAGAATATAAAATTTTCTCTATATGATTTAAAGTCATATTTTTACTTTCTTTGCTAGAAAATATACCTTCTTAAAAAAATTCGTTATTATAAGTTGATCCAGAAATGGCATTTTTCTAGACTTCCTTTATAAAAGTATATCACTATTGATGCTTTTCCATTCAATGTATTCATTAAAAAATATTACTGAAGTCTTACTGTGTCAGGCATTATATTATGTTTCAGGGTGAATCAGAGAACTCAGAAAATGTAAGAAGATGAGTGGTGAGACAGAGAACCACATTGCAAGGTTGATAAGGTACATTAACTGAACACAAGGTGAGGCTGACACAATTAGTTCTAAACATTTTGAGATTCATTTATTCACTCAATAAATGTTTACCGAGTACCTACTATGAACCAGCCATATCTATATGGTCGATCTACAATAAACAAACAATATCCTTAACCTTATGGAGTTTTAAAATTCTCTGTAATGCTGGGTAAGACTGGCCAACAGGAACTGGTGACAAATTTAAAAAGACAATGAAGCAGTAGGATAATTCAAAGGTGACTCCACTGTTTCCAGCTGAGGTGAGTGACTGTGATGTGAAAAATAGGAGATAATGAAGGATTCATGGGAAAGAAAATGGTTTGGGTTTGGGATCTGTTGAACTGAAGTTGCCTATCGGATTATCCGTCTGTAGATTTCTAGTAAACGGTAGCAAATATAAATCTACAGCTCAGGAGAGGAAAGTAAAGGCTGAGAGGAGTATGCTTGAAAGTCATCCATTCTGATAATAGATTTATATGGGATTAGATTTCCCAGAAATACTGCACTGCATCCCATATGGCAAAAGAAAATGTTAATTCTCATCTTTGCCCTATACTATTTTTTTAAAATCATGAAAGAATATTGTATTATCTCTGTCTCATTAGAAAAATGGAAAACATTTATGTATAAGGTTTTTCAATTGGCTTGTATGGTAAATCCTTCACTCAGTCCTCTCTTTATTCAAGTCATCAAGATTCAAAACCACAGTCATACTCATTTACAGAAACTTTTATGACAGGCAGAATTCCAAGATGCCCCCAAGATTTTTCCCTGGTGTACACTTCCTGCATAATCTGCAGGACTGCGAATGTGACGGATTTTACTCTTAGCATCAGGCTATGCAGGTTGGCCTTAATATAGGGAGATATTCCAGTTAGATCTGATGTAACCACATGAGCCCTTTAAGAGTAGAGAACTTTCTGGGGCCAGCCTGGTGGCGCAGCAGTTAAGTTCGCATGTTCCGCTTCAGCAGCCCTGGGTTCCCCAGTTCGGATATGGACCTACACACCACTTGTCAAGCCATGCTGTGGTAGGAGCCCCACATATAAAGTAGAGGAAGTTGGGCATGGATGTTAGCTCAGGGCCAGTCTTCCTCAGCAAAAAAAGAGGAGGATTGGTGGCAGATGGTAGCTCAGGGCTAATCTTCCTCAAAAAAAAAAAAAAACAAAAAAAGACTAGAGAACTTTCTCCTGCTGGTGGCAAAAGAGAAAGTCCAAGATTCAAAGCACCACAGCTGGCTTGCAGATAGAAAGCCATGTGTCAAGGAATGCAGCCAAGCTCCGAGAGCTGAGAGAAGCCCCAAGCTGACGGCCAACAAGAAAATGAGGGTCTTAGTCCTACAACCCCAAGGAAATGAATTCTGCCAATGACAAGAACGAGTTTGGACACAGAGCTTTCCCCAGACCATGCAGAAGGGAATTCAGTACGGTGAACACCTTACTTTTAGTCTTGTGATGTCCTGAGCCAAAAAAACCAGTCACACAACGCCAGACTACGGGTCTACAGAACTGTGGGCTAATAAATGGGCATCGTTTTAAGTCACTAAATTTGCAGTAATTTGTTATGCAAAAATAGAACATGAATACGCCTTTGAAAGTTGGATTATTTTTATTATTAACCCAGTTAAGTAAAGAAGAATGTCCTACAGTTCTCAAACCACGTGACCCGTAGCCAGTTTAACAAAAAGTATAACTGCCATCAGTTGTGAAAGCTGTAAACCTTTTTTTGTTTAACTGAAGTACAAAGTCAGAAGAGTACATCTTTACTTTCCCAATCTCATATTAGCACCAAAAGGCGGAGAGAGAGAAGCGCAGCAGTTCTGAGCGAATACGAGCACGATTCTGAGGGAACACACCAACTGGTGGTGAAACATTCCTGAGAGGTTACAGTTTGGGAAAACAAGTATGCAGTAAACCAGCTACTGTAACACTCCCAGCAGACCACGAAAGCATCCAGCCCAGGACTCCCCGAAAAGCAGATGCAGAGGACCCTATTAGGCATGGAGCTACGTGACAGCACAATG
The DNA here is from genome assembly GCF_021613505.1 of Equus quagga. Lineage (NCBI taxonomy): Eukaryota > Metazoa > Chordata > Mammalia > Perissodactyla > Equidae > Equus > Equus quagga. Next base: position 4,109,429 of record NC_060274.1, on the reverse strand, counting down.
AGGAAAACACATTCCAAAGGCAACACCATAAAGCAGACATATTAGTCAGCTCAGGCTGTCAAAACAAATCCCATAGACTGGGGGGCTGAAACAACAAATATCTATTTTCTCACAATTCTGGAGGCTGGGAAGTCCAAGACCAAGGTTTCACCAGGGTTGGGTTCTGGACGAGACCTCCCTTCTGGCTGTCCTCATATGGTGCAGGGACAGTGCTAGTTCTCTGGTGACTCTTCTTTATAACGACACCAATCCTATGGGATTAGGTGCCCACTCTTATGACCTCATTTGACCTTGAGTACTTCCTCACTCCAAATACTGTCACCCCGAGGTTTGGTCTTCCATTTAGGAATTTTAAGGAAACACAATTGAGTCCATAGCAGCAGAGATTTCCAATACCAAACATTTTAAATTACCTCAATTGATGGTATAATAGTCTCCAAGAAAGGGTTTTAAATTTGCCTAAATTTCAACATAGCAAGGAATGCAAAAATGTGCGCAAACGTCATAAATTTAAGTTTAAAAGGGTGTTAAATATCTAATTGAGTGGGAGTAAATGGCTAAGGAATATTAATATCAAAGGCTCAATTAGCAGACACAGCAGGCACATTGGTATTAGTCCGGGGTAGGACAGGCCTATGAAAGGTCAGACAGTCGGCAATATTACTGAGAATCTTTAAAAAGCATATGGTTTCACTAGCGAATTATCTCAAACATTTAAGAAGAAAACAATACCAATCCCACACAAAGTCCAGAGGGAAGATTTCCCAAACTCATGTCACGAGGCATTTTATCCTGATACCAAAGACCAATATGCCTCATAAACACGGAGAAAAAATCCTTAACAAAAATATTAGCAAATTAAATCCAACAACCTATGACAAGGAATATGCACCACAATCAAGAGGGTCTTATTCTAGGAAAATGAGGGTTGTTTAACATCCAAACATCAACTAACATAATACACCAAGTTAACAGAATGGGCAAAAATCATACGATTGTCTCAATCAATACACAGAAAGTTACATGACACATTCCAACGTCCTTCGTGACATCAACTCTCAACAAAGTAGAAACGGCAGGAGACTTCCTCAACCAGATCAAAGACATCTGTGAAAAATCTACAGCAAACAGCACAGTTGATGGGGAAAGGATGAACACCTTTCTAGAGAAGGAACAAGGCAAAGATGTCTGCTGTCACCGCTTCCCTTCAGCATGGTACTGAAGGTTCTAGCCAGGATCATCGCGCAAGAAAAATGTGCAAGGAAGAAAAAGGGAAAGCATACAGATTGGAAAGAAGGAATAAGGCTGTCTTTATTCATAGACAGCAGACATTAGCTTGTAGGTAGGAAATGCTAAAGAACCTACCAAAAACTGCCAGAACCAATACGCATATTTAGCACGGTCACAGGATACAAATAAATATACACAAATCAATTATTTTTCTAAATACTAGTAATAGATAACCAAAAAAGGAACTTACAGCTTCAAAAAGAATAAAAGATGTAGACATAACTTGAACAAAATAAATTTAAGATCCATACACTGGAAACAAAACACACTGCAAATCCAAATTAAGGAACACTTCAATGCAATGTACATGGATTAGAAGATTCACGGTCATTAGGGTGTTTATTGTCTCCAAACTGATCTATAGCTTTTTACAGGAAATTGATAAACTGATCCAAAAATGTACATGGATTCAAAAGACTCAGAATGACCACAGCAACCGAGAAAATGAAAAAGAGAAAGAGAAAATCTACGTATCTGAGTTCGACACTTACTATAAAGCCACAGAAGTACATCTTACAAACAACTAATAATACACTCTTGTGGGATGTCATACTACCCAAAATCACTTAATTCATGCATTTGCAAAATAAAATTTCTCCAAAGCCTTCCCTTTAACATAAGTCTGTATCATCTCTGCAAATAAAAACTCCAATCGCTCAGTTGCTCAGGTGGAAACCTTTCGAGTCATCCTTGACTCCCCTCTCTGCCTCACTAAGTCCAGCTGGCTCTCAGTCTAGAATTTGACCCCTCAATGCCTTTACTGCTGCTGACCAGGGCCTGTGCGCATCCTCGCTCACCTCCACATCAGGAGTTTCTTAAATTCTGAAAGGCTTCCCTCCCAACGCCCTTGCTCCCTTCCTTCTCCTCTTTACACAGCAACAGAGTGAGCCTGTGAAAATGTAAGTCAGACCATGTCACCCCCGGGCTCAAATGGCTTTCCGTGTCATCAGAGTAATAGCCACTCCTTCAAATGATCTCGTTGGCCCTCACTTCTCTACTTTCCTCTTGCTCCTTTCACTCCAGCCACCTTAGACACCAGGGGCGCTGCCTCAGGGCATCTGTATGTGGGTGTCCTCCTCTGGTAAGCCGTTTGCCCTGCTGTCGCACTGGCCCACTCTCTCACCCCCTGCAGGTCTTAATCCATTCAGTTGTCATTTCCTCAGTGAGGTGTCCCTGGACGCCTTTTCTGAAGCTGCCAATTATCCTACCCAAAACAAACAGACACACAAACAAGTCTCTTCTCTGCTTTATTTTTTCCTTTGGTATATATAGCTAACCTACCAGCCCTACTGTTTTCACTACTTTATCCCCAGCCTAAAATAGCACCTGGCATATAATAAACACCCAGCAAATTATCTGCTGAATGAATGAATGAATGTGTCTGTCTTTTGACAACTCTTAATTTAAAAAATCAGAAAGCTCATTTTCATGTAAATTAGCATACGCTTCAAAATAAGACTTGGTTGAAATCATATAAAACTTTGGAATTTGGACAGAAGAGTCAGAAAGAAAACATCAGAAAAGAAAAATGATGACAAAAGCATAAAATTTATTGCTGTAAAAGAGTAGCAGTACAGTTTTTTCTGGTATAACAAATTAATGTGTTTCGGGTGTCTAGAAGTGAACCTTTGAGAAGAATTGTGACATTTACCTTTAACCGTAAATTGAAATAACTTGCAATTGTTGCAGATTGTCAAAATTCATTTAACTCATGTATTTTATTCCTAAGAAGAAAACTACATCACATTTTTGCAAAATCTAAAGAACTATAGAATTTTAGCATAATTTTTAAATAGTTGCCAACTTATAACCATTATTTACCAAACTCTGCTGAAGAGATAAGAGAACCATTTTTTTTAAGTCAGTGAATTTTTACTTCAGATATAAATTTGACCTCCAAATAACTAATATTTCTGGGCATAAAAATGAAACCCAATAGAAGCTGACAAGTTGGTCTTTGACAATTAAATTAGAGAAATGCATTTTGAGGAAAAACAAAATACTAAAAACACACTTTACACAGCTGCAAAATATGGTCTTATTATGTCTCAAAACAGGGAGAGAGAGATTTCTAACCTCATGGAGGGAGAAATTGTGAGCAATTGTTCTTTCAGGAAGTTAAAAGAAAAAAAGAAAACTCTATAAGAAATAAAAGTTCTCAGTTTTTGTCTTCCAGAAAGATGGCTGTAGAAAATCTAAACTCCATCATACATCAAAGGAATTCACCCAAAACTATGATTTTAATAAGGTTTTTTCTTTATCCTATGTCTCCAAATCTTGACTTAGTTGCTGAACAAGTCCTTATCCAAATAATAAAACTTTGAGCCCGTCGGCAAACACATATGACATCATGTCCCTCTGTTCTGTAGAATGGTTGTATATTTCAATACCGTCCCTGTTTGCAAGAACAGAGCCAGCAGCCCCTGTGATGTCTGCCAATTCAGTAGAATGCCAAAACGAAAATCGACAGGTCCCTTTAGGGCAATCAAAGTCAAAACGCCTCTGACTTACAACGCTGAAGAGCTTTCAATATTTATGAATAATAAGGTCTTAATTCCTCTAAAACATTACATTGACAACTAATAAATGAAATCAGGTCAATAATCACCAACACGAACTCTCAAAAGATGAATCATGTTTAACTTCAATTCTATATTTAAACCCAGGAAAACCCTCCCCCAATACACAAAGTTTGATGGAACATTAAAATTAGTTTTTACGAATCATGAACGATGTCATTTTCACTACTTTTTAGCGCCACTGTGTATGGTTTCAAAATTTTGACGTTAGACATGTAAACAATTTAAATATTATGATGCAATTTAATTGCATGGGATAAAAAAGACTGCCAAAAAGAAAATCTATTTCCTAATGTAATTTTATTAAAAAAATAAAGTAACAGGGACATGATCTCTCTCTTTGGGGCTGATGTCAGGAAAAGCAACTGTAGTCTCTGGCAGCTGTTCCTTAGCAAGAGAACTAAACGAATAACCCAGTATGGTGGTCATCAGTTTACTCGATGCCCTTCAACTGTTTATTATTTTAACAACAAAAATTATAACACTTAAGATATTTCAAAAGACAGAAAATAAATGAACATACACAGGGTGTAGTTTCAGGAAGAAACAGAATTTAGTCTGTTATTCAATCTACATGCCCAAAGAAAAGGAATGAATTTCACCTTCTTAAATCCACATGAAAGGTCTTGCTTCTCCAACTAACTTACGTAAAAACACATGCTACTATTAGCTCTTCTTCAAATAACTTTAAGATAATTTTTTTTTTTTTTTTTTTTTGGTGAGGAAGATTGTCCCTGAGCTAACATCTGTGCCAACCCTCCTCTATTTTGTATTTTGTGATGTGGGTCACTGTGCCACAGCACAGCTTGAGAAGTGGTGTAGGTCCACACCTGAGATCTGAACCCATGAGATTTGAACCCCGGCTGCAGAACCGGAGCACACCGGACTAAACCAGTACACAACTGGGCCAGCCTCCTTCAGATAAATGTTTTGAAAACTACAATTTAAGACAAAGATGAAAAAAATCTAGAGACTATCTTAAGAGAAATCCTAACCAGTACGAAAGACAACTAATGTTTCTTCAAGATACGTGTGAAATAGCAGCTGATTTTTGATTTGGCCTCTAGATTCCTGATTGTCACAGCCCCTTCTTGCCCGGCCACAACCTGAGTTTCTCTGGGACACTGCTCCCTGCTGCCCTGCTGTGCCACCCGTATCAGTGACCAGAGTCATTTGAGGACAGGAGTTTGTCACAGTAAAGTCCTTGGATTCCCCACTACCTCGCCTGGCACACAGTAAAGATTAATTCAGTGGTTCTTGGTGGGGGTGGCATTGTCTCCAGGAGAACATTTGGCAACGTCTGGAGACATTCTGGGTTGTCGCAGTGGGCGGTGGGGAGAGGAGGGTACTGTTCTAGTGACTGTAGGCCAGCGATGCTGCTAAACATCCCACAAGGCACAGGACAGCCACACAACAAAGAACGACTCGCACAAAGTGCCAACCGTGTTGAGGATGAGAAATCCTGATTTCAATAGGTGTTTGCTGAAAGAACTGATACTATAGCTTTGATACTATAGAAGCAAGAAAGGGAGGGTGGGAAAGGAGGAAGGAAGGAGGAAAAGAAGGAGGGAGGGAGGGAAAAAAAGGAGGGACAAAATAAAGAAAATGGAAAATATTCATTTTAAAAGAGTAGCCTAGTTATGCACGTGGAGGCATGCTGAAACAAATGTAACTGAAGGTGTTGATACAAAGATGATTCAAATGTCTGGGCATCTGTACTTTAGGACTTTTAGTAACCATCTCAAACAGAAGACATGAAATCACTACAATTAAAAGTCTCTTAGGGGTCGGGGGTCGGCTGAGTGGTTAAGTTCCCTCGTTAGGCTTCAGCGGCCAGGGGTTTCACCGGTTCAGATCCTGGGCGCAGACATGGTACTGCTCATTAGGCCACGTTGAGGCAGCGTCCCACATACCACACCTAGAAGGACCCACAACTAAAATATACAACTATGTAGTGGGGGGATTTGGGGAGAAAAATCAGAAAAAAAAAAAGAAGAAGATTGGCAACAGTTGTTAGCTCAGGTGCCAATCCTTAAAAAAAAAAAAAAAAAAACTCTTAGGGGATGTTATAGGTTGAATTGCATCCCCCAAAAAATCACATTCAAGTCCTAACCCCGAGAGTGTGACCTAAGTTGGAAACAGGGCCTTGGGAGATGTAATTAGTTGAGATGAGGTCCTGCTGGATCGAGTGGGCCCTAATCCAGTCTGACTGGTGTCCTTATAAAAAGAACGCCATGTGAAAAGACAGACACACACATACAGGGAACACCACATGAAAATGGAAGCACAGATCGGGGTGATGGTGGTACCACGCAAGGAACACAAAAGACAACCAGCAGACCACCAGAAGCTGGGAGAGAGGCCTGGAGCAGACTCTCCTGCACAGGAACCAACCTCAGCAGGAACCAACCCTGCCACACCTTGACCTCAGACTTCGTGCCTCCCGAACTGCAAGACAGTACATTTCTCTTGTTTAAGCTGCTAAATTGTTTAAGTTGGTAAGAGGTTTGTGGTCCTTTGCATGGCAGCCCCAGTGAATTAGCACAGGGATGTTCTCTAAAGAAAGGCCTCTGAGATCACAGCGCTCTCCAGATGGGTTGGTCCATCCAGGGGTGTTATTTAACTTTCCTCTCTCCGACCATCACTGCTTCCTCCTTGCAGCAGTGAACATACACAGCCTGGGAAGTCTACTCCTGATATATTTGTGGCTGAACTAATTTCTTTAACACCTTGGTAATGAACTCATGATTATTTGCCTAAAACAGAGATATGAAAAATCCCAGTTCAAATGATAATTTGGACTGTCTTAGGCTTCCCTGAGAATATTTTCCACTTCGAGTAGACAGAGCATTATTTATAATTTTATAGAAAAGGAAAAAAGAAGAAAAAGGTCACAAAGAGGTGTAGACTGAGAAATGATCCCATAGTACGCCCAATACCTAGGTAGTTTCTCAACCTGGGGTCCATCAACCCCATATGGATGAGCTCCAAGGGGTCCCAGGAACCCCCTAAAGCATCTGGAATTCTGCATCCTTGAATGTATTTACATTTTCCTAGGGAACGGTCAACACACTTTCATCACACTCTCAAGAAGGTCCAGGGTCTCATCAACTAAACTAGAACCTAATCTTTCTGTTTCAATAATGTCCGAAAGTCGAATAATGTCCCAAATAAGACCCATATCTGGGTGTTGCACTGCTGAGCTGAGATTTTGGACAGATTTTTTTTAGCCAAGGAAAACTATTTTCTCTGTCACGTGGTCACCAAGCTTGGAAAAGTAAATTATATCACATTCTCACAGAAGACTGCTTTATCTTTTTTGTTTTTGCTTTAACATTTGAAACATCGCATTAACTGAAAGTTCTTTGAAAGATGTCCATTTTCTTTCATAGTGTGATAATCGTATGATGTTCTCTCCATCTTTCTACATCTATAAATAACACATTGAGAATGGAATAGTAAATCTGAAATGCAGGTTAAGGTATCGTTCAGAAATCCAGGACTTTACTTTCAACTTATGAAATAGGGTGTTTCTTCTCATATAATGTGGGCTTTAAAAAGGCAAGTGCATAAAATACTACAGTCAGAATAATTTCAGTATTTCTAACAAAAGCATGGTATACAGAAATTAACTATCCCAAGGCAAAATACAAGGAAAGCTTATTCGCAAGATACATGTGCATTCAGTAATGAGATCTAGAGGTTAATTTCCCATGGCTTTGTAGATAAATAAACATAAGCAACGTGCTTCTAATTCCCAAATATACCAAGAAACAAGGGGCACAAAAAGCATCGACATCCAGCATCAACAATGAAAAGTGAGTACAGACACCCACTTGCATCATGCTGAGCGGCAAGAGCCCGCCATGACCATGGGGAGGATTTGCTGCTCCTCAGAGAAACCCCCACGGCTCCGTGAAGTGGCAACAGAAAAAAAAATGCTTATAACGAATTACGGTGTAAGTGTAAGTCATTAGGATCCCAAACTGAACAACAGGGAACAAAGCTTTTTAATCCCTAATGAAGGAGGGGCACAAAGAAGCAAAATTAAAGGGGAGATAAGGAACAGGACAAAAATCTAGGAGGAGGAGTGGGTAGGACCACTCACAGCCTGCGTGTCGATCACTTTAGTGTCAGCTACACTGAACACCAGAATTATAATGATAAACTTTTATTAAATGTTGCCATGGGCCAGGCATGGTACTCTGCACTTTACGCAATTATTACAGACAATGCTACTTCTGTTTACTCCCATTCTATACACGGGAACACTGAGGCACAGGGAGGTGAAGTTCCACAGTGAGCAGGTGGTTGGGCCTGATTCCAGAGTTTTGTTCTTAATCACTATGCTGTAATACTATAGATCATTGTGGGTTACCTAGGTACCTAAAAACTATGGTTTCTATAGGAAAATGTGTATTCTCAGTTCCAAGTGTCATAATTAATTAAATATTCAGTACCTACTGCATACAGAACTCTCACAGGAGGAAAAAAATTATGAAATAGGGTCTCTGTACCAAAGAACCAATAATATATTCATGTGCACATTCTTCTTATCCAGGCTGTTTTTAAATTATAATCTTCATTTAAGATCCCTACATGCATCAAACATTTCCTTTTAAATCTGAAGAGGCTAAAGACTGCATAAGTATTTTTATGACATATTTATTTATTCCAGTGTATCCCTACAAGATCTGTTGAATTGGTAAGCCTGCTGCCTCTCCCACCTTGTCTTCGCCTGCCCTTTCTGCCCTGCAAGTTCCCCAAGCACAGTCGTGCCTGCATAGTTCCACCTAAGGGCCTTGGAACTCTCTGTTCTCATTTTTTGTTTTCTTTCCTTTTTTTTTAGAAGAACAGGAAGGGTTGGGGAAAGCTGCATTACTTTTTTTAAGGTATGATTTTTGGTGAGGAAGATTGGCCCTGAGCTGACATCTGTTGCCAATCTTCCTCATTTTCTTTAATCCTCAAAGCCCCAGTGCATAGTTGTGTACCCTTGTTGTAAGTCTTCTAGTTCTTCTGTGTGGGATGCGAACACAGCATGGCTCGATGAGCGGTGTGTAGATCCGCGCCCGGGATCCAAACCTGCAAATCCTGGGCCGCCAAAGTGGAGCACTTGAACTTAACCACTCAGCCACAGGGCTGGCCCCATTCTCTTTTTCTTCCACGCTCTTCCTCTAGATTTAACAAAGCTCCTCCTTTCCATTTCTCCGGTCTCAGCTCAAATATGGCCTCCTAGGGGAAGTCTGCTCTGACTGCCCCACCAAGCAGGTCCTACCCTCCTCCACAGTCACTCTCAGTCCCATACCTGGTTTTAAGCTCTTTACGGCCCTTCCCACTACTGGAAATTGTCTGAATTATTTATATGTTTCTCTGCTCTCTGTCAACCCCAACTACAACAGAAGGTTCACGAGGATGGGGATCTTATGGGTTTGACTTTCCTACGAGACATCCAGAACCATGTGTGGTGCATAAGAGGTACTCAAATATTTGGCGTATGAATGAATTTTCCCACATTTCAGCTAAAAGCCCCCTACAAACTGATGATATTTCACTTTCTCTTAACCAAGAATAAAGAGCAGCAGTAAGACTTAAGAATCCAACCCAATCTTGAACAGGTAAATTGGTTTTGTTTTACATTTAGAAATTGGAGGGTCTGTGATTTTCAGAACGGGGTACAAGAACCTCCAGGGAGACACAAGGAGGTGTCCTGTAAGGGATGCTAAAGTCAAAAGATAAAGCTGAGGAATTCTTTCAGTGCCAACATTTACTTGGGAGTTGAGGAAGTAAAGAATTCATCAGACCACAGACACAGAGTCGAAGGAAGCCAACCTGTAACTTTCCTCTGACATTAGGGGTGTTCAGGTAGAAACCTGTAAGAAACACTCACCAGAACAATTGAGGTCACATACAAGATATGATTATAAAGTAATGAGATGCCAGTTCTCCTACGTCTGGAGAAAATTTGATCATTATTATGTAGTTCTCATTTCTCAGCTGCACCAGAGTCTCTTCCCCAGGTGGCCAGTTTATCTTCAAATTAACCCAAGACCTGGGAGATATTCTAAATTTGCAAGCATCTTGCGAAGGAATGCTACTAGTGACAAATTCAGCGCAAGTCTGTTATTATAGGAGACACAATCCTAAATATAGAGTTCACCGACAAGAAGTCAAACACTCCAGTTCAAATCTGAATAAACAGAATATGCATAACTACTTTATAAATAAATAAAAGTAATACGTCTTACTTCCCGGGGGGAAACAATAAAAGCGGATTTGCTGGGACGTGCTTTTCATACTCCAAAAGAAATTAAATGATTATGCCAGCAGAGTGTACCAATTTTATATCTACATACATATATAGATATGTGTATGTATGCGTATATGTATTTATACACACACATATGTAAATACAAAATAAGGTGTGTCTGTGTGTTTTTCAGATAGACAAAAATAATTTCAAATCTTGGTTCTGCCATTCTCAGGCAGACTGACTTGGCAAGTTAAGTATTCTTTCTAATCTGTTTTTTGATCTATAAAATCATAATTATATACCCATCTCATGGCTTTGAGGAGAATTAAAAATAACATGTAAAAGACATAAAACTTGGCTCATAAAAATGGTAGTTATAATGATGGTAAAAATGAACACATATGCATACACACACACACACACACACCCATCTCCTCTCCTTCTCTTCCCTCCCCCTAAGCCACACACACACTCTCTCTCTCTGTCGCTCTCTCCTAGAAATTCAGAGTATTCAAACAGAAGGGATGAGTTTTTCTGATTTTGTAAAAGAAATCAAATTAAAATTAAAAAATTCTTAGCCACAAAACCCTTGCCTGAAATCTTTCTCCCCCAAAAATCCTTGAAACAAAGAAAAGCTTCAACTCAAACCCCTATCCTTCAGAAGAAGTATTTACAATCCAGACTGTTAAACAGGAGAGTTCCAGCAAAAGTCCCCTGAGAAGTCCAAGACTGTCCTCCAAAGGGGGCTGTGGAGAGAGCGAGAACCCCGAGAGATGGCGTTTGTTCCATTTGTTCCAATTACGCAAAGGCCGAGCAATTCAGTGACGGGCGGCTGTGGCTCTCTAGTCCTGCTTCTCATCCTCTACATAATGCAAGAGTGAGAACAAGGGCTGACAAGACTCCCTCGGCATCCACACTAGTGATTAGACAACAATGACATGTCTTATTTATTTTATTTTATTTTTTTGAGGAGGATTAGCCCTGAGCTAACATCCACTGTCAATCCTCCTCTTTTTGCTGAGGAAGATTGGCCCTGAGCTAACATCTGTGCTCATCTTCCTCTACTTTATATGTGGAACACCACCACAGCAGGGCTTGCCAAGTGGTGTGTAGGTCCACACCCAGAATCCAGACCAGTGAACCCCAGGCCACCAAAGCAGAGCACAGGAACTTAACTGCTACACCACTGGGCCAGCCCCAACAATGACATTTATTTTTTTGTAGAAGAAGATGATTAGCCCTGAGCTAACATTTGCCTCCAAGCCTCCAATCCTCTTTTTTTTTTTTCCCCAAGGAAGACTGGCCCTGAGCTAACATCCGTGCCCATCCTCCTCTACTTTATATGTGGGACACCTGCCACAGCATGGCTTGCCAAGTGGTGCAAAGGTCCACATTTGGGATCCAAACTGAACCCCAGGCTGCTGAAGGGGAACATGTGAACTTTACTATGCCACCAGGCTGGCCCCATCAATGACATGTTTTGACTACAAACATCTTCCTGATAAAACAGAGGTTACTCAGAGATAAATTTATTCTAAAAATCTTTCCTCAAACTAATTCAGACTTAATAGATGGAAATACCACCAGTGGCCACCTGCCTTGGTATATCCCACGCTCACATGAGCTAGGTACGCCTACTAGAGCGTAGACGGTTTACCTCCTTGCCTACTCCAACAAATCAGGTGAGCCATCGCCCCAAAAAAGCATTCTGTCCTTCACCTCAGAGTACATCACATACTTCTAATTTGTTCAGCCACTATTTCTAATTGCTTATTTAATGAATGCAAGATTAAGTTCCACTAATCTTTCATTTTCTGATATATCCTTATAATTGACTGACTAGGAGCTTATATGACACCTAACATATCTTACTTTAACCTAAACATTTTACTCTCCACTTATCAAATAGAAACACAATAGATAAATCAGGGCTTCTGCCTAGTACAGAAAATTTAATTATTCCTCCCAAGAACCTTAATTAAAGAAGTGAAGCAAGGGGATGGATGGAGAAAGCCAGAATTGGGCTTACAATAATTTTCCCAAAGTATGTCAAAAATTATATTACCATCATAGTGTCACAAAACAAGAGGAGAGTGTATACTGTGATCTATGTTGAGAAATTAGGGATTCTCTTTAAGAAATGAAATTGATATTATTCCAGGAGAAATATGCAAAAATATGTAATAAGGACATACATGATTACAGATAAAAATCTCCAATGACATGAATCATTTTACTGAACCAACCCTTATTTGCAAGTTTTAAAAATCAATATATGTAAACATCCTAAGAATATTTTATCAGTATAATTTCACTTCTCAAGAAGACATATAAATTTACTATTTCTAAGAATCAATATGGAACACAAAACCTAAGTCTCAGAACTAGACGGAATTTTGGAAATCATCGAACCCCTCATTTTATAAACAAAAAAGCCAAGGCTAAGCGATCAAGTAGGTATGCTGGAATAGAAAAACCCAGAAGTCCTGCATCTTCTTGTAACATCGCTTCACCTAAAGAATTCTCAGTCTCTGTGTTTTTCATTAAAAAAATTCCTCCTGCCCTTTTTAAGTCTTTCAGCGGTTTGCAAATGGCACGCGGAGTTCCAAACTGTTGCTGGTGACAAAGACATTTCCCGTCTCTGACACTATTAACACACTGCCCAGTTGTTACAAACTTTTTGTTCAAAAGATTGCAGAGGAATTATTTTTAACCAGGCCAAGAGTATCTTTAAAAATAACGAATTATTCGCACCCTTTGATAAATATAGATGTTTAGGGGGAAACGATTACAGTGATTCTCATTTCAATAGATTCAAGCCTAAGAGAAAAAGCTCAAAACATTCAACTAGCGTTTTTTTAAGACCACTTTTTTAAGAGGAGTTTTAGGTTTCACAGCAAAACTGAGAGGGAGGTGCAAAGATTTCCCACATGTCCTCTGCCCCAACACATACACAGCCTCCCCGATTATCAATATTCCACAGCAGAACAGGACGTTTGTTACAATCCATGAACCTGCACTGACACATCATAATCACCCAAGGTCTGCAGTTTACCCTAAGGTTCACTCCTGGTGGTGTACATTCCATGGGTTCGGACAAATGTATACACATGTATCCACCATTATAGCATCATACACAGTACTTTCACTGCCTTAAAAAACCTCCACGCTCCACTTTCTGGTCCTTCCCACACTCCTATTCCCTGGGAGCCACTGATCTTTTTAATGTCTCCATAGTTTTGCCTTTTCCAGAATGTCATATAGTTGGAATCATACAGTACCTAACCTTTTCAGATTGGTTTCTTTCACTTAGAAATACACATTTAAAGTTCCTCCATGTCTTATCATGGCTTGATAACACTTCTTTTTAATGGCTGAATAATATTCCATCACCTAGATGTACCACAGTTTATTTATCCATTCACCTACTGAAGAGTATCTTGGTTGCTTCCAAGATTTGGAAATTATAAATAAACTTGCTGTAAACATCCGTGCACAGGTTTTTGTGTGGACATAAGTTTTCAACTCATTTGGGTAAATACCATGGAGGATGACTGCTAGATTGTATAGTGAAAGCAGGTTTAGCTTTGTAGGAAAACGCCAAACTCTCTTCCAACATGGCTATACCATTCCACATTCCCACCGACAATGAATGAGAGTTCCCGTCACTTCGCATCCTCGCCAGCATTTGGTGATGTCAGTGTTCTGGATTTCATTCATTCTAATAGGTGGATGGCGGTAGCTCACATTATCTTTAATGTGCACTTCCCTGATGACACATGATGTGGAGCATGTTTTCACATGCTTATTTACCATCTACATACCTTCTTTGGTGAAGTGTCTGTTAAGGTCTTTGGCCCATTTTTTAATCAGGTTGTTTGTTTTCTTATTTTTGAGGTTTAAGAGCTCTTTGTATATTTTGGATAATAGTCCGACATCAGATGTATCTTTTGCAAATATTTTCTCCCAGTCTGTAGCTTGTCCTCTCATTCTCTTGCCATTGTCTTTCACAGAGCAAAAGTTCTTAATTTTAATAAAGTCCAGCTTATCAATTTTTCTTTCACGGATTGTGCCTTTGGGGTTGTAACTAAAAAGTCACCACTTATACCCAAGGTCATCTAAGTTTTCCCCTTTGTTTTCTTCCAGGAGTTTTAAAGTTTTGCATTTTACGTTTAGGTCTATGATCCATTTTGAGTTAATTTCTGGTGAAGGGTGTAAGGTCTTCAAATATGAGCTGATCTATTTCTGGGCTCAGCATTCTGTTCCATTGATCTATTTGACTATTTTGTCACAAAGGTCTCACCGTCTTGATTACTGTGGTTTTATAGTAAGTCAAGATGTTGGGTAGGGTCGGTCCTCCAACTTTGTTCTCCTTCATTGTTGTCTTGGTTATTCTGGGCCTTCTGCCTCTCCGTATAAACTTTAAAATCGGTTTGTCGATTTCCACAAAATAACTTTCTGGGATTCTGACTGAGACTGCATTGAATCTATAGATCAAGTTGGAAAGAACTGACATCTTGACAATATTGAGTCTTGCTATTCTTCCTGTGCATGAACGTGGAATATTTCTCCATTTATTTCGTTCTTCTTTGATTTTGTTCATCAGAGTTTTGTAGTCTTCCGCAGAAAGATTTTGTATATATTTTCTTTTATTTAAGTATTTCTTTTTCGGGAGTACTAATGTAAATGGCATTGTGTGTTTTGGGGGTTTCTTTTTTTAGGAAGACTGGTCCTGAGCTAACATCTGTGCCCATCTTCCTCTACTTTATATGTGGGACACCTACCACAGCATGGTTTGCCAAGTGGTGCTACGTCCACACCTGGGATGTGAACCGGCGAACCCCGGGCCACCAAATTGGAACGTGTGCACTTAACTGCTGCACCACCGGGCTGGCCCAAGTATTGTGTTTTTAATTTCAAATTCCCTTGCTCATTGCTGGTACATAGGAAAGCAATTGACTTTTGTATATTAACTTTAAATCCTGCAACCTTGCTATAATCACTTATTAGTTCCAGGAGTTTCCTTGTTGATTCTTTCAGATTTTCTACATTGACAATGATGACACCTTCAAAAAAACAACCACTTTTATTTCTTCCTTCCCAATCCATGTCCTTTTATTTCCTTTTCTTGTCTTCTCGCATAGAACTTCCAGTACAATGCTGAGAAGGAGTGGGAGGGGGGACACCCTTGCCTTACACCTGATCCTAGTGGGAAAACATTGACTTTCTCATGACTAAGTATGATGTTAGCCATAGGTGTTTTGTAGATAGAGTGACATTAGCAAAAATGGCAGAGTAGGGAGTTCAAAGGGCCTGTCCCTTCACAGAAATTCCCAAAAATGAGCAAAAATTGTCAGAATCAACTTCATCAGAGCTCTGGAAAATAGTCAAATGTTTACAGCGATCAGGGAGATACTGAGTCCAGAAAAACGAAACTTAAAAACAGAAGGCGAGCTTAGTGCATTTTTACTTGCCCTTGCCCCATCCCCTCCCTTGCTCGGCAGTGGTCTTGAAGATGGCAGCCACATTCCCTGGTTCTAGAGGAAACAGAGCAGATCTTGCTCTCAAAGAACTTTGGTTGTCTGTTTTGACTGTCTGGAGGCTACCTGAAGGTCTGACATAATGTACACGGCTTTGTTTCACCTCACTCAGAACTCTCTCGCGCAGAGAGTGGCTACTCAAAAGGCATTCCTGGAAAACAGTGAAAAGCAGAGGAATCCTCGGCTGCTATGGGGGAAAAGATTACAGTGGCAGCAAACAACAGACACACTGAACGTCTGAAAGGAAAAGCTGAGAGAGAGATACTCTGGGGAAGTAGGACATTGCAGGTTCCCACTTACACCAGGGTATTTAGAGAGCCACACATGCCCGGGGCAGGACACATGCTCTGAAAAGCCATGAGAAGACCCCAAACTCTCATATTCTGACCCCTGGCTGACAGGCTCAACGTGAGCAGGAATAAAGGTTAGGCATTGAAGGAATGCCCAACATTGAGCCAATCTACAAAGATAGGGGGAGTTTTCCTTTCTTTTCTTCTTCTTTTTCTTTCTTTTATCTCTCTTTCTTTTATTTTTGGCTGCAGACATTCAATGAGGTCTCTATCAACACCCAAACTGATCACATTTAAAGGAAAAGAGACTCCACACACCACACACGATAAATAATAGTTTAGAAAAGTAGTTTACCCTAAAGAAACAAAAATTTATGTTCATGCAAAAAAATTTGTACATGAACGCAAAATTACAAAAAACTGGAAACAACCCAAATGTTCTGCAGTGGGTGAATGGTTGAACACGATGTCGTACAGCCATACAACAGAATGCTTCTCAGCAATAAAAGCATTTTGAAATAATAAGAAAATGGCTAGTGATACATGCAACAACCAGGATGATTCTCTTAGGGATTATGCTGAGGGAAGGCAGCCAGTCTCAAAAGATTACATGGCGTGTGATTCCATTTACATGACATTCAGGAAAACACAAAACTGTAGGGATGGAGAACAGACTGGTAGTTCTTGTGGGTTAGGGATGGGAGAAAAGTGCCATTATAAAGGGGCACCCAAGGGATTTCTTTGGAATGTTGGAAGTGCTGTGTGTCGTGATTGTGATGGTGGTTACATAAATCTCTGTACGTTAAATTCATAGAGCTGTACACACGCACACACAAAAAATCAGAGTGTACTCTTAGTTTCACTGTGATCAAGAAACAAAAAAGTTTGAGTAACTCGCATTCTATAAGCAGTGTGTTACTAGAAAGAAATTACTATATGGTGGATACAGTGGCCTCTCTGGAGAGTCATTCTGATGTGGATCACGGGTATTCACTTGAATCTGGATAGCCCTACATGAGCTATCCGTCCCAATTTTTCACATCTCTTAGTTCTTTTGCTTACCAACCACAGCTCCATCACCTGCTCTGACAGTAGCAAGGTTACTGTTCAGTAGACATGTGCACTTGCATAACTAGTATCTTCACTTTGTATCTTCAAATGCACATTAATAAGTCATCATTATCGTTAATAAATTGGAGTCTTGTCTAACTGGACAGTATTAGGATGAATCAGAAACCCAGTAACACCAGCACATCACTGCCACCCTCTGACATCTATCTGATGGCCAGTTGTGCCCAGAATCTTAAGCTAATCTAAATATAAATAAACATGATGACCAACAAAGGGACAACAGGATGAGTAAAACAGAATTAATAAACTAGATTTATTTCATAAAAGGAAGAATGCTTCACACCTCACAGAATGTTCTGAAAAGTTGCCTATAAAGCGAACAAGTACAAATCAAATTCATTTTCCTAACCATTTCGATCACAAAAATAGATCCATGTTTTCCTGGAAATATCCTGCAAAGGGAAAAAAAATCTAAAGCCACATAGCTAAAGAGATTATGACTTTGTCATAAAATAATAACTATGACAAAGTTACACAGTAGAAGGGCTAAATAAACACTATCACTTATTTTTAATTCAATAGCCTACATCTGAGAAGAAAAATCGTAGTTTGATCAATGAACAGAAAAAATTCACACACTTGCTATCTCTCTGGTTGTGCCCATTCTCTCGATGACATTTTATGGATGTTTTACAAACATAAGTATGCTGATCTGAACTAAAAGGGAGGAAAGAGAAAGGTAAACGCAGTGTTCATTCAAGACGCGGCAGCACCCCTATCAACAAAAGAGCATATTCACTGAAACAGGGAGAAGAGCAGAAGACGCCTCAGCAAATATTCAGGGACTTCTGCGTGTCCAGCATTCTGCGAGGCGCTGCCCAGGAGATTTAAGACATAGCCTCTGCTCTCAACTTACCATCTTATGGAATTTTTTTTAAAAGTTAAAAAATACAAAACAGAAAACACCAAATGCTAAATTCTGTAACAGCAAGGAAAAGTGCACAAGCATTTCATCGTTAACAAATTACAACGGGAAACATTTATATAGCACTTACGAGGTGCCAGGTTCTAAATGCTGTTCCATATATGAACCCTCCACACATCTAATCCTCCTCCACTCCTCTGTCCTCCCTCTCTCCCCTCTCCCTCCTGCTCTCTTTCCTCCTTCCCTTCCCCGTCCTCCTGGTTCATTTTACAGATCAGGAAACTGAGGGTCACACAGATTAAGAGATCTGTCTAAAGTCAAACAACTAGTTAATAGTAAAGACAGAATTAAAACCCAGAAAGTCTAGCTTGAAATAAAATAAGAATACATTTTTTTTCCCCACTCAAGATTTCTGAATCTAGTGAGGGAGTCACAAACACCTGTGTGAAAAGTCTGCGACATGGAGGTCATGGATGGCTTCCAGGAGGAGGTGATGGGTCTGAATGGGGTACTGAAGGACTAATGAGAGTGAGCCGAGGAGAGGGACGGCATTCTGCACAGGGAACAGGCCAGATCACAGTCTGGAAATGAGGGTGGGAATACTGCAAGTAATGCAATTAGGCCAAAAGACACAATGCCAAGAAGATTCTAAAGATTTTCAAAGTGTAGAGCAAAGCCAGGGTCAGATAAGAAAGGGCCTGATAAGGCTGAGTTGCTTTGTTCTGAAGGCAAAAACAGCTGCTAAAGGCTTTTCTAAGGCATGGGAGTGACATGATCTTAATCACACTTTTAAAAAACAAACCCAGTGTTAGGATGCAAAATGTGGCAAAATGAGCAAGTCAAAATCGCATCCTCGTTCGCATATCCTGCTGGTGGGAGTGTAAATCAGTACAATCACATTGGAAAAGTGTTTCCAGCGTCTGGTGAAGCTGAACATACGTATATACGTATGCCCTGAGACCCAGCCACTCGACCCCACAGCAATGCACACTTCCGTCCATCAACGCCACTTACAGTCCCGGAATATTGAAGGAAGCACCATCTCTGATAGCCATCACCTGGAAATGACCAAACGTCCATCAACAGTAGAATGGAAAAATACGTTGGCATATTCGCACAATGGAATACCAGACAACAATGAGAACGAGTTACAGCTGCACCCACAATATGGGCAAAGCGCACAAACAGAATGTTGAACAGAAGATGCAAGAAATCGAAGCATAAATGTGACAAGTAAAAATGGCAAGCAATAGGATATATTGGAGTATACGAGGAAGCCATTTGGTATAAACCTAATTCGGCCTGACTTTGTTTTTTCCAAAAGGGCCTGACTGTGGCTATTGAGCACGCATTGTATATCTGCTTAGACATTTCCTATGGCCAGAACAAAGGCCCTTGAGATAAAGGTGCAACTTCCCCCACATTGGCATTTCCTTAGGGATAAGCATCTTTCCTTAGGCTAGGAGCTGATTGCTGCACTCACCTTTGACCACTCAGTTCACCTGTGACCACCCAGCTTTGAGACAGCAGACTGCCACCCTGCTGTGTTCACTGAGACAGCAGACCTACCTGCTATTTCCATCAATCGCTGTGCCGACAGAGCAGTCTCACAACTACTGTAAAAAGGGACATTTCAATCCTACGTGAAACATCCTCTCTGGGGGTATATAACCACTCTGTGCACCCCACTTCTTTGGTGTTCAGGAAGAAAGGTCCCGGACCATGGTCCTCAGATTTCAGCTGAGAATAAACTCACCCAAATTTTCATTTATAGATTGGTTATGGATTATTTTTGTCGACAAATGCCACAGTATTTTATTATAAGACATTTTTTTAAATTACCATCTGGCCAATAGGCACATGACAAGATGTTCAACATCACTAATCAATCATCGGGGAAATGCAAAGCAAAATTACACTAAGTTACACTTACACAGGTTAAAATGGCTATAATCACCAAGACAAAAAATAACAAATATTGGAGAGGTAGTGGAGAAAAGGGAACCCTCAGACACAGCTGGTGGGAATGCAAACTGCAGCAGCCACTATGGAAAACAGTATGGAGATTCCTCAAAAAACTAAAAATAGAAATACCATATGACCCAGCAATCCCACTACTGGGTAATTATCCAAAGGACTTGAAATCAACAATTCAAAGAGATTTATGCACGCCTATGTTCATGGCAGCATTATTTACTATAGCCAAAATGCAGAAGCAACCCAAGCACCCATCGACTGATGAATGGGTAAAGAAGATGTAGTGTGTATATACATATGTGTGTGTGTATATATACACAGTGGAATACTATTCAGCCATAAAAAAGACAAAATTGTCCCATTCGCAACAACATGGATGGACCTTGAGGGTATTATGGTGAAATAAGCCAGACAGAGAAAGACAAACACCATATGATTTCACTCACATGTGGAGGATAAATAAACACAAGGACAGGGGCTGGCCCCGTGGCCGAGTGGTTAAGTTCGCGCACTCTGCTGCAGGCGGCCCAGTGTTTTGTTAGTTCGAATCCTGGGCGCGGACATGGCACTGCTCATCAGACCACGCTGAGGCAGCGTCCCACATGCCACAACTAGAAGAACTCACAACGAAGAATACACAACTATGTACCGGGGGGCTATGGGGAGAAAAAGGAAAAAATAAAATCTTTAAAAAAATAAAATAAAATAAAATAAATAAACACAAGGACAAAGAGAACGGTTCAGTGGTTCCCTGGGGAAGGGGACTATGGGATGAGGACAAAGGGTGAAGGGGAGCACTTATATGGTGATGGACAAATTATAATGTACAACTGAAATTGCACAATGTTGTAAACTATTATGACCTCAATAGATAAATAAATAAAGCCGGGGGTAAAAAAAAGGGAACTCACCCCGCTTTTAAGGAAAAAATTACCATCCGTAAGAGGTCAGAAAAGTTGTTATCCTTAAGGGTAGCATCTGGAAGGAGACCATAGGGGCTTTGGTATTATTCTTATCTCTGTGTTTCAGTCAAGGAAGCTAAGATTCAGAAGGGTTAAATTACTTAATAACTAGTACGTGGTAGAAATGGCATTCAAACCTTGGTTTATGCAACTTAAAAGCCATGGGTTAAAAGCTACTCAGAAAAACCGTCATGTTTTAACCAATATTTGTTGCTTTCCCTCTGCCTTCAGGCACACGGACTCCACCTTGAATGGCGTCTTTCCTTCCCCTTCACTGCCAGGCAAGCACGTGCTCATCACTTCTATAAGACACTCCCAATCTCTCGCTACACCCCCAACAGATGCAGTCACTAATGAGTTTCAAAACTATTTTTTAAATACTTTTTAAAAAATGATCATGCATTGAGGGCTTCCTAAGTGCCAGGAATTTTATCAGCCTTTTCCCAATAAGGATGGAGGGAGTTCAGGAAATCAACAATCCAGGTCACATGGTTAAAAAGTACTAACACTAGGATCCAAACCCAAGACTTCCAGAATCCAGATCTAAAGCTCTATCTATGACATCGCATTTTCATCTCTCGCTTTATGTTGTTAGCGGTCTGTTTGTCTGTGTTGACCTCAAGATTATAATTTCTCTGAAAGTCAACAGATTAACTTTTGTATCATCTGCTCTAAGTACAGTGCCCAGCACACAACATGCACTCAATAAAGGTTTTTAAAATCACTAAGTAATTAATAGGTATCATTTCCCAGAGGATAAAAAATAAAGGCTCTATTAGAAAGCACAGGTGCTTATCAGACCACCCAACAAATATTCACCGAGTGCCTCTTATACCCCCAGAATCTTCGACGTTTTCAGGGGAAAGAACTAAAAACACATTATTCTGTAACTCACAGTTTTTAGGGCCATCTTGTCCAACAGAGAAGTCATAAGCGCCACATGGTTACTGAGCATTTGAAAAGTCACTCCTTTGAAGTGAGATGTGCTGTGAGTGTAAAATATACACTGGATTTCAAAGACAACAGTATGAACCTAAGAATGTAAAATATCTCACTGAGTAATTTTTATACTGATCAGATGCTAAACTTCTAATATTTTGGATATACTGGGTGAAATGAAATGTATTATTAAAATTAATTTCAGCTGTTTACTTTGTTAAAGCGGCCACTGGAAAACTTTAACTTACCTGTGTGGTTGGCATTATATATATATTGGACACCACTACTCTGAAGACCACTTTTTCTTCTTTTCCTGCTTATTTAAAGTCGCTCTCTCTTTCCCTTAATTTAGGCTATTCAGATGCACCGTGGAAACTTACAGTCCACTCAGTTGCCATCTTTTGTCCCGGGTTCCACATGGAGCAGGGAATTTATTATTTTTTCTTCTCTTGCAAGAGTGTTGTTAGACTGTGCTAGTCTTCAAGGGCCATGTTGCAACTTTGCCAGCCTACTTAAAAACTGATTTTGACTTTACCATTTTTAAGTAAACATCACAAGTAAAACTAACGGCACTCTCTTGATTCATATAAAGGAAGGCATATCAATACAATAGTGCTTTAAAGCTTTATTCACCTCGTTCATCATCTCATGTGATTCTAATACAAGCCTTGAGGTGCGTAGGGATGTTATTCTGATTTGCTTTTATGACAAAAAACATGAGACAAAGATAAGTGATTTTCCCAAGAATATACAGCTGGTCACTGGCAGAGTGCATACTCAAGCCAGGTGTTCAGAGCACCTCAGCAGTGTTTCAGAGTAAGTGATTACTGGGGCTGGCCCAGTGGCGCAGCAGTTAAGTGCACACATTCCACTTCGGCGGCCCGGGGGGTTCGCCTGTTCGGATCCTCGGTGCGGACACGGCACCGCTTGGCAAGCCATGCTGTGGGAGGTGTCCCACGTATAAAGTAGAGGAAGCTGTGCACTGATGTTAGCTCAGGGCCAGTCTTCCTCAGCAAAAAGAGGAGGATTGGCAGCAGATGTTAGCTCAGGGCTAATCTGCCTCAAAAAAAAAAAAGAAGAAGTGATTACTTTCTGTACTAGTTTCCTGTGGCTGCCAAAACAAATCACCACAAACTGCGGGGCTTAAAACAACAAAAATTCATTCTCTCAGGGTTCTAAGTGCCAGAAGTGGGGAACCGGGCGGGGCTGCACTACCTCTGGGACCCTGGGGGGCAGTCTGTTTCTTGGCTGTCGGCATCTCTTGACCTGTAGCCTCATTACCTTAATCTCTGCCTCGGGTCACACTGCTCCTCCTTTTAGCTATGTAACCTCCCTCTGCCTCTCTCTTATAAGGACATTTGTCATTGGATTTAGTGCCCATCTGAGTAATCCAGGATGAACTCATCTCAAGATCCTTAACTTAATTACATCTGCAAAGGCTCTTTTTCCAAATAAGGTCACGTTCAAATAAGGTTCCAGGTTTCGACTTGGATGCATCTTGGCGGGGCGGGGGCACCATTCAACCCACTACACTCTCCTTTAGCCACCAGAGCCACCACTCTGAACGAACAGTAGATTGGCTCTGTCCCCCGGTTCATACGTCCTGGCTTTTGTTCCAGGAATGGCAGAAACAAAAAACACTGGCGACTGATTGGGAAATAAAGACGGACTTGGGAGTCAGGCAGACCACGACCCAAAAAGTGGCTCTGACATTTGGTAACTGTGTGACTTTGGATAAATTAGGTAATCTCCCTGGGCTTCAGTTTTATCTTCTGTTTGACAGAAGTAATAGCACCCGCCTGATGGGTTTTTAAAGTAAAAAGAAAAAAACAAAAGCAAACCATCCAGCCCTGGGCAATGTCACCTTGGCTCCTGGCCCCACCTTCCTTTGTGAGAGTTAGGCCTCCCAGTGCAGGATATCTGGGGTTTTCTGACAGAGTGAATGATCTTTAGAAAGCTGAGCGCATATCTGTTAGGCACAGCCTTAGGTAAATTTAGGGCGTAAAACACCTGAATTTACTAAAAGGCTGAGTTATGACGTGCTTTACAAAAGAATTCAACATCCGGGTTTACCTTAAATACAAACCAAAGCTGCACACCTCTCTTAAAGACTGGCCTGCTCCGTGTCTGGCTGATGCCTAATCAATGTTTTATGAAAAAGAACACACCTGCATACAGGGAGGCAAATTCGCAGTCTCTTGCTTATCAAAGCCTTGTTTTCTACTACACTTGGTGCCACAAGTAAGAAAGAATATGTGAGACTCGCCAAGCCGGAACCACAGGCTTCCAACACAGGGGTGCGTGGTTTTCTTCAGCGAGCTGAAGCCGATCTCCCTCACTTGTGGGTGATCTTGAGAGTTCATGTTGATGACTCTTTGGAGAGACTATTGGTCTCCAGATATTTTTTGGCCCACATTTCCTTAAACTATTAATGTTAAATAGGGCAGAGAGAAGTGCCAGCAGGAGAATATTCTTAGAGGCCGATTGGCTCAAGAAATAAGATGAACAGTCACAAACTCAGGACTGGGTTTACAAGCTGAAAACCAGTGGAAAGTAATAGAAGATAATGTAAAGGGTATATAATGCGCTGTGACTGCTGTCCTCATGGCAGCCTTGCGAACTAAGACACTCCCCTTTCTGAAAAGCTTATACAGTCCTGGGTTGCATAACGATGTTTCAGTCAATGACAAACCACAAAGACGACGGTGGTCCCATAAGATTAGCACCATACAGCCCAGGTGTGCGGTAGGCTGTACCGTCCAGGTTTGAGTAAGCACACTCTATGATGTTTGCACAAGGACAAAATTGCCTAACAATGCATTTCTTAAAACATATGCCCGTCGTGAAGCAACACGTGACTGTACTTATTTCTAAAAATCCCTTAAAAGGCAGAATGAACCTTTCTAATAACTACAGAAATATTGTGTCAAGTAATAATAAACATGCAAAAAAGACTATGAATCTAATCTGATATTTAAAACATGCAAATGCACGACTAGCGTCTTCCTAATATTTCAATTTAGTTCCACCCAGTAGAAGAAACAATCAAGAAAAATGGGAGAGTCCCCGAGTAAAAATTAATGTAATGTATATACGAATGTGTTTTGTCATACACTTTAAAAAAATACATAACTGAAATTACAACCATTCACATTATTTTCTTGTATTAATATCAAGAAAACAGCCTATTTTGTTTATGATGGAGGACGTTTACATCATCTTCATCAGCACCAGTCTTCTCAAGTCCTACTTAATTTTAAAATAGGAATAACTCGATTTTCTATAATAAAGTTAAGAAACTGACATCTCACCACAAAAGAGTCTTCACTACATCAATTCTCTAAACATTGACTTAAGTCTCTCTTGGCCATCAGCATGAACTTGGAAGGCAAAAACTACCTCTTATTCATCTTCTTATCCCCAGAGCCTGTAATTACTGTCAATTCTTGTGAGTAGCAGTAGTTATGTTCTATAAAACCAACACAAGCACTAAATCCGTGAATACTGAACCACGGCCTTGGGGAAAGACAGAGTTATGTTCCTGTGAACTTCCAGTCACAACATTTTCATCAGTCGATCATACAGAACGTTGTTTGATGTGCGTTTCTGTTTAAAGACACCTTATTTAGTATATATTGTCGATTCATTAACATTGAACTCACACCTAACAACACAGAACTCATGCCTGAGTGAGGTTATCTCACATATGGATCTTCTCCATCATAAGGCACATCGCAGCCTTCTTGTGCTTAGAAGGACTAGACAGCACTTCAGCACTAGGCTTGGGGGCCATTTGAAACAGTGAAATCACCAATAAAAAACACAAAAATGAGAAAAACATGGCACTACATATTCCGCAAAAAGGACTTTTGTTTGCAACGTGAGAGTTGAAACAACAAGGCAGAGCGTCTCATTGTCTGACCTCAGCTGGGAACACGCGTGTAGGATGACTCATATTTTCTGCTGTTCTGCATAAGCACGTGTCTACGAATGACAGGGAGAGCACCATGAGTATTGATTCTGGGATCACAAGCAAATGTTAGTGAGTAGATGAATTTGCAAATACGGAATCCGCAAATTAGGAGGATGGACGCTACTGTCACATGGTAGGCATTTGAGGAATGTTTTGGAACTGAATGCATAAATGAATGAAACGATCATAATGAAGTGTTCCCCTTATTTCCAGTAATTTAATTATCTCGATCCCATGTAACACACTCCCATCTTACACTGAATCCACCAGGGCAGAAAGCTGTATATATCGTGAGCCTGCTGCTTGTTAGCAGTGAAGCTAACAAAGCTGAGTGTGCAAGAACTAAGTCTTCTGTCTCGTCTACCTAGCAGACAGGTTACTTTCTTTGTTTATTCTACTAGCGATTTGTTAATAAATATGAAAAATCTGAAACAGCACCTGCCGTGAAATTCTGTTGGGAAACCTAAGGAATTAAGTCCTGCCAATCGACTGGAACAAGAACACACCACGTAGGCATCAGCACTGAGATATGAGATATTAAAAACATCGCTAAGCTTACAAGTCTATATCACTACTTATGGATAATCGTCTCTTGGAGGCGAAGTGAGGCCAGATGCTGACAAACCGTAAGTCATTTTCACACTTTGTTCCTGGAGAGACAGTTGTCTCATTTGTGACTTGAGCCATTTTAAAACATCGAGACATCCTTCGGAAGCATCCCGCTTCACCTCTTAGACAAACAGGTTATGCTTTTTGAAAAACGTTCTCATTTTTAGGTGTTCCATACCAGCTGACATGCCTGCTAGGTTTATTTTCCCACAATGCACAGGCCCACTACACTGTTTAGAGTTTGCAGCAAATACAACGCCAGTTTTCAACCTCTTGGTCCCAATTACAGTTCTTCCTCTTCAGATCATTTACACAGCCCCCAACTTGCCACCAACGTCTTGCCGCACACACACACACATACAAGGTAACAGCTAATTCTTTCTTAATCATTTGTGAGCCAGATTCTCCCTGTTGACTAAGAAAAGCCAAGATTAGCAATGTAAGCATCTACACTCTGCACGTTACCCAGGGAAACTTACTGCAGAGGCAGTCAAGCACCGTAGAACTGTGTTCATTGATCTTTCTATCAAAGAAAGATTTAAATATAAACACAGCAATCTGTTTTCTTGAAAGTTTCATGAGTGTCACCTATTAGCCTAAAGTTCAAATTCTCTTCCTCAATCCTTAATCACTTGATGATAGTAAGTTAGCAGCTAAAGAAAAGGGGCATTATTTTTCTGGTCGCTATGACACCATTTAATTTACAGCATAAAATTCTACTTGTTAAAGACAGACTGCCAGGGTTCTTCTCTGAGCTTTACCACTTAGGGAGTTAACTGAGCAAGTTATGTCAGCTTCCGTGCCTTAATTTGCTCATCTGCAAAATGGAGATAATGCTAATAATATCTATACCTCATAGGATTGTTTTAAGAATTAAATATGGATAACAGATGAAAATTGCTTCAAATAGTGCTCAGTAAATGTTAGCTATCGCTAGCTCATAAATATAAAACATTTGCTTATTATAATAGTCAACAAAAGACACAATATTATGTTATTATAAAAGTGGCCTCAGTAGCATCTCATAGCTTGAGAAAGGAACTGAAGGAATTCAGGGGCATTTCTAAATTCTCGAAACCCTTTTTTTTGGGATTACTTGGTGGCAAAAATATAGACAAACATTCTCCTCAGCTTTTTCATTTTCAACATATGCATTTCACCATTCTCCATGACTGTAATTGGCTGTACCTGTTTACTACTGTAATCTACAGTTCTCATTGCTAAGTTTATTCAAGAGCGTTTTTTTTGACATGTTAAGTTTAGATGATAATGCAGAACATGAATTTCACTAACCTGAGCTGATGTCGGAATTAGTAACTAAAAATTTTGATATATAATATGCTGGGCTATTTAGGTTTTCAGATCTTTCATTTTGCCATGGGAAACGGGCTTGGGGGTGGGGGGGTGGGGAATACACACATCTTGGTGAAAGAGTATAGACGCTTTTTTACATGAGATCTACTGAACTACCCCTTCAACAAATTTGCCACATTTATTTTTTCACAAAAAAATACCAAACGTGACGCCTTGCGTGTGATAACAAACATACCATAGGATATCATGCATATTTTTGCCAACAAACATTTATTTCTGCCAAACAAGTCAGAAATAATACTAAAGGGTTTAAACAGAGAGGAATCTGGCCTTCCGTCAAGAAAAGCAATACTATGTTTAAAAAAAAAAAACTACTTCAATAGAGCTGTTTTTTCAGACAAAGAGCCTTTTCCCACTCTGGCACAAAATGTGGGAAGGGAGCCAAGTGCAACTTATCAGCCTTCTGACATCAGGGGAGGTCTGTGTGCGTCAGCAGCCCAGTAGGGACCCCTGGCTTATGGCAGGGGACCATGTGCTTCTTATCTTATCAGTTTACGGTGTCTGGCACTTCAACCACTACTGTGTGAACCTGAGAGAAAGGAGGGTGTGTAATTGTGAGAGTGTAGGATAAAGTTGTGAGCGAGGCAGGTTTTAGCCACTTATTAACAAAACAAACAGCCCAGCCTATTACATTAATTATATAACGAAAGTTTCTGCCCTCAAATCCAACCTTAAAAGAAAGGGAGTTTTTTTTAAAATGGTGCTCTGGCTATAGACGACAACCACTCCTCCTCCTACTTAGGCAAATGTATGTCAAAGTTATAATTCCATTATAATCCGTTTAGAAGCGTTAAAGAAAAAGCAATTTGTTAGAAAATGTACATGGAGCTCTTACATTAGCTCCATTAAAACTGGTGTTTGGGGGTTGGGAGTAAGATTAAAACTGCTTTCAAGTGTTTGCCAATGTTCGCCACCCTAATGCAAGATATCAAAGGCAGAGAGGGGGACGCTCGATGACCGGGTGGGGCTCCAACAGTCACATCGCGCTACCAGGATTCAGAGTTTCCTGCAGAGAAAAACTGTCTTACAAAAACCACCCCCAAATTCATGAATAAACAAAAAACCTGTACTTGATTTAAAAATCACTTAAAAACAAAATCTGATTATTTAGAGAAGCATCCCACTTGCTAATTAAAAATTAACTTTGCCAGTGTGATACTTACCTATTTTGAATATCCAAAACAAGAGATTTTTATGTACTAGTCTCAGCTCAGCTTGTACATTAAATAGTTTTCTATTAAAAAATGATAGTGCATGTATACCATGATTTACAACTATCTTAAAATACTATGCTTCACAAACTACACTGTCATCTGGCTATAGAGCTAAAAAAAACAATAGACTTATGAAATCACATTCAATCTACTGTTGAGTCCTACTAGCTTACCTGTTAAATTAGAATAAATATAATTAATTTGCACCCAGATACTCTTTTATATGGTTTGGAGGTCCCACTGTCATAAACCATGAATAAAGTAGAAAAATTGTTCTCTCCCCCCAATGACAAAATGACCCTCTCCGACCACACCTTCTGCTATGGACTGAAATGTGTCCACACAAAATTCTATGTTGATGCTCTACACTCCAATGTGACAGGGCCTTTGGGGGGATAATCAGGTCACAGGTATAGGGCCTTCAGGATGGCATTAGTGCCTTTAAAAGAAGAGAGGCCATGTCTCTCTGATCTGGGAGGACACAGCAAGATGCGGGCTGTGTGCAAGCCAGGAAAAGAGCTCACCCTAGGAAACGCATCAGCCAGCACCTTGATCTTAGACTTCCCAGCCTCCAGAACTGGGAGAAATAAACGTCGGTTGTCACACAGTCTACAGTATTTTGTTGTAGCAACTCGAGCAGACTAACACACCTTTTCCAATCCTTAGGCCTCATTCTTCCTTTCATTCCTGTCGAGTCTGGCCTTTGCCCTCGACTGTGCACACTGGGCCCTGTCCACTTGGTTTCTCTGCCATTTGAATTAACTTTGACCCCCTCTTGAGTTGGAAAACCTTTCCCAATTATTTCAAAGATGTCTTTGCTACCATCACAGAATCCCTTGATTATCCCCAACACGAGTTGAGGCCAACCATCCAATTCCCTTCACTGGCATTTCTAATTCTTTAGAGAAAAATGCACAGTCATGCCAATTCTTTTATTTCCCCCGGATAACTCCCTGTCCTGATCCCACAACAGCTGAACCAAGACTGTCCTTGTAACTCAGGAAGTGCTTCTATGACGTCAGGGCATCAGGAAGCTATGACCACTTTCTACTTTTGTTCCTACTGGCATGATATAAAGTCAATGTCTCCAAGTGACTTCTACCCATTTCCTCCTTAAAGCTCCAGCTGCCTAGAAGTCAGCCCTGTAGGCGCTGGGCTGTGCAGGATAACGGTAAGATACTAGTTCCACCCCTGCCTTGAAAGTGTGCATAATGCCAGAGACCACACACAGAGAAGTATTTAGCAACTGTGCCTGAGGCCTATGGGAAAAGGAAGAAAAGCTCCAGACAAGGTGAGATGCAGATAAATGACACCCAAATTCTGTGAGCAGACAGGTGAGAAGGATATCCCAGACCGGAGGAGGAGCACATTCCCTTACAGGATGGCAGGAAGAATGCCTCCTGTCGGTGCATGAGAGGAAGGACAATGACAGCGAGAACACCAGTCGTTCCTGACTCCTCTCTTTCTCTCCCAACTTACATCCAAACCACCAGGCAATCCTGTTGTCTCAGATTCAAAATGTATCTGAAATCTGACCACATTCCACCGTCCCAACAGTCAACACTCTCAACAAGCCTTCATCATTTTCATCTGGATCCCACAATCGCCTCCTAACTGGGTCACCTGCATCTGTCTACACTCTGGTCTCAATACAGCAGCCTGTCAAAACCTAAGTTAAATCACGTTGCTCCCATGCTCAGAACCCTACAACACCTCCCAAAGTCACACAGAGTAAAAGCCAAAGACCTCGCGATGGGTTACAAGGCCCTATAGGATCCGACTGACCCTCACGACCTCTCTGGCCCTCTTGAACAAACCAAGCATGCTTCCGCATTGGAGCCTTTGCCCTGGTTGTTGCCATTGCCTGGAATAATGCCCTTTGCTCAGGTGTCTACATCGACTGGTCCTTCCCCTTCTTTAAGTCTGCTCAAAATGTCACCATCTTTCCCATTCAGCCTCAGTGACCACAGTGTTTACTACTGCTGTCTCCCAGCCCCCACCAACCCAACTCATCCTCCTCTTTCTTCTCTATTTAGGCATTTTTCCCATGACACTCTATCACTTTCTAATATCCAATATGATTTATTTTCTATTTACTTTTTGTCTGTCTCTCCTACTGGAATGTATGAGCCACAAGGCAGGAATCTTTTGTTTTGTCCACTGAGGGATCCCAAATATCCAGACATGTGTCTGGCCCACACCAGGTGCTCAAGAAATATTTAAATCAATGAATGTTTGAATAAGTGAAGCCAAAACGGGGGGTCAGGAGAGAGATGTGGGGAAGAATGGGTCAGCTATGTCTTCTGGAAATGAGGCCTGAACTCAGTCTTAAGAAGAAGGAATTAAGCAAGCAAGAAAGCGGTTTGGGGATGTCCAGACAGGGATCAAGGCATGAGAAGACATGGACACAAGAAGCACAAGGGGCATGTGTGAAACCACAAGCACTTTGAAGTTAATTAAGCTTAAATAAAAGGCAGGGAGGCAGAAACGAGGCTAGTAGTTGTAAATTTGAGGCCAGATTACAGAATGCCTCAAATTCCAACTCAAGTAAGTTTATTGTGCATTTTTGAAACATTCACCCCACTTTAGTGAGGATAATTAACTTTAGGGAGAAAATAGCGGTCATTGAGGTCAATAGGGATGCATTTGAGATATATTTAAGAGACATAATCAGCGGGACTTAGTAACTGACCGGAGGCAGTAGGGTCGGTGGTGAATGAGAAGAAAGATGAGGCCCAGTTTTCACACTTGAGTAGCTACATAAATGGCATAACTATCTAATGAGAAAAGATGGTAAGTTCAAATTAGACGTGTTAAATTTTACAACTTTTAGTATACTAAGTTAGGAAAATAGGTGACAAAAATAAATGTTAATTTTCTTTTTAGATCCACCATGGCGATCCTAAGGAGAGAAAAGGGTGGTAAAAAAAAAAAAAAAACCCTGTCAATTCTTCCAGTGCTAACCTTCCATATCTCTTACCATTCATAAAAATAAAAATATTCAGTTGGCACCTGAAACCTTATCACTGAGAAGAAGAGTCTGGGCCATTTAATACTAAGTGGAGTGTCACCGTGCATTGATGGAGAGAGAGTGCTGTGGATTGAATGTTGGTGTTCCCCCAAAATTCAGCCGGGAAGCCCTAATTCCCAATGTCTTGGTATTTGGAAGTGTGGCCTTTGGGAGGTAATTAGGTCATGAAGGTGGAGTCCTCATGATGGAATTAGTGCCCTAGAAGAAACAAGAGACAGACGATCTCGCTCTCTTCCATGTAAGGATAAAGGAAGATGGTGGCCCCTCTGCAAACCGGGAAGAGGGCTCATACCAGGAAGCGAATCAGCCTGCACCCCCAGAAACGTGAAAATCAAATGTTTGTTGTGTAAGCCACCCAGTCCATGGTATTTGTTACAGGAGCCTGAACTAAGACAGACAGGAATAAGCATATCACTTAAAACTTACGATGAACAGAATATACAAAACAGTGAATTTCTCATAATTTGCTTCTGAGGCATCCCACGTTTGAGAATTTTGCTTTGATTATTCTGATGAACAAGGGTGCTGAATCTCACGTGGGCTGGAGATTCATTTATTCTGTTTGGTACAAAGGATTTGGATCGCCCTAAACTGATCTCACATTTAAAGCAGAGAAAAGGAATCAGCTAGTTGTTCTGAGAGGAAAGCGGACTAGAAGTCTAAGGGCATGGATTTTGCTCTGGTGGTTTCGTTGACCTGACACAAAAGCTTAGAAAAATCACTAAAGGTAATTTTACTGATTTTTCTTCTCTCTCCATCCAGCTATACATATATTTACTTGTACATTCAACAACTATTTTTGAGTACCGACAATATGCTAGATACTAGAAATCCAGAGATGACAAAAACACAGTCCTTGCCTCTTACTCAAGCTGAAGAAACAAGCAAGTGGACAATAACGACACAGGAAGGTAGAAGACATTAGCTACGTCTGACCCACCCACTTCCCGGGGCTGCTGTGAAGTTTAAATTAACTAACGGGAAAATGTTTTCAAACACATAAAGCTCCACAGACAGCAAGGTGTTAATATTTTAAGGCAGATATTCACCAAAACAGCAGATTTCCTCATGTGGGCTGTTTGAGTTGTCATTACTGAGTTTAATAAGCTGTCTGGAAATACAGGGCAATACAACAAAAAGTCAGTCAACTCCAACAAAAGTGTGCCTTTAAAGTTAATGCAAGGTTAAAAAACAAAACAAATGGAAAAATAAAAACTATCTGACGAGAGCTTAAGTGTGCAGAAGCATAGGTTCTAAATTCTCCATGCCAATCTAACAACAAGCTAACTACAGGAATGCATTTCAAATTAAGTGAATTGTTTCTAAGGTAGATTCGTTCTTATCAAATGATCTAAGTAGCAAGTCTTAATAAAATAAATCTACCTAAGTTTAAAAGCACAGTAAAAAAAAAAAAAAATGAGATTTAAACAGAAGGTTGTTAAGAAAGAATACTGAATATAAAAATTGGCCTTAACTCAAAGGACAAAACTCACCATATACCAAAGGAAACAAGATGGATTCATGAGTCATGGGAACAGACACCAAAAAACCCCTAATTTTACTCTTTGGGGATTTTTATTAGCTATGTAATCAAGACAAGTAAATGACCTTTCATTTCTCGAACTTCCTTATTTAGCTGTCCTTTTCAAACTGTTACACATTCAAAAATTAAAACAATGTGAAAAAGTATATACTGAGAAGTCACACTCTCATTAAGACCCCTCCTCCCCAAACACATACGACTGTGCTTTTCCGTGTATCTAGCCACTGTTTCTTCAAACAGCAAATAAAGAACTCTCATAAATACACAGCACATTAAATCTATCAACCACCAAGTGCCAGCCTTCACAGCTGCGTGATTTACGCAAAGCTTTTCTGAGCCAAATGCTCGTAATAATAATAGTCAATATTTGTCAAATGCCTACTGTGTGCCAGGCACTATTCTAATCATTTTCCATTTATGAAATAATTTAACCTTCAACACAATCCTACGATAAATTTGCTGTTACTGCCCCCTTTTACAGAAGAGGACTAAGATTAAGTAATTTCCCAAAGTTTAGACAGCAAATAAGTAGCTCGGCCATGTTTCAAATCAAGTCAGCGTGCCTTCACATTCCATACTCTGTTATCTCTCAGTCTTACCGCCTCTCAACAGTTTATAGGTAAAAGGGGCAGATACTGTGGTAGGCCAAAAAAATGACCTCCCAAAAGACAGCCATGTCCAAACCCTGGAACCTGTGAATGTTACTTTATATGGCAAAAGATGAAATTAAAGACTGAGAGGAAGAGGTCAGCCCGGATTACCCAGATGGACCCTAAATGTTATCACTGTGATGGCATTCCACACAGCATTACTTCTGATCAAGTGATTCATTTCACAGTGGAATGGGAAGAAAGAGATAAGAAGAGATGAGCACAAACTTTTTAAAAAGTATATAAGAGGAGAAAGCAATTAGAACAATTCAAGGAGAAAGCGACACCCCAAAAACTCAGCTCTCAAACTTAAATTTAATAGTTAAATTTCTCATCCTTAGTAGCAGGTTCTTTTTTGAGGAAGATTAGCCCTGAGTTAACATCTGCCACCAATCCTCCTCTTTTTGCTGAGGAAGATTGGCCCTGAGCAAAAACTGTGCCCATCATCCTCTACTTTATATGTGGGACGCCTGCCACAGCACAGCTTGACAAGTGGCTCATAGGTCCACACCCGGGATCTGAATTGATGAACTCGTGCTGCCCAAGTGGAACATGCGAACTTAACCGCTACGCCACCGGGCCAGCCCCAGCAGCAGTTAAAGGAAAACAAAATGAGTAATTTCCTTAGGCTTTCAGGTCTCATGTGGGAGTAAGTCAGTTGTGCTATAAACGTTTAGCATCTATTCCCTAAAAAGATGAAGAAATTTCTCATTTAACTCATCAGCTCATTTTATTAACACTAGCAGGACTGATAGAAAAATTTAACCACTGCATGTTTCATGGAGTAAAAATTAGAGAAAACCTAGCAATTAGCAAATTCCAGGCCAACTCATTCTGATTAAGGGCCAAATGTGAGCACAACTCCAGGCCAGTGCCTTAGAAGAGAAAAGGCTGTATGCCCAGGCTGGGGGAGCGGGGGGGGGCGGGAGGGGTACCCTTATTTTCATAGTGCGCCTGAGAGCAGAGTTTGAAAAGATCGTAACTCATGCAAACTGCTTCACAATTTATAGATTTTACAAACAGCACTAACAAATCTACTAAAATGCCCAGAAATTCTTAGAAATAACAACGAGCAACATTTACTCAATCTTACAGCATATAGCTCAATGGGATGCTACATCTAATGTAGCACTCAAGGCTTCCTCCAAAAGGCATTTCTGGTCCCAGTGTGTTAGAAGATCATGTATGACCTTGGATAAACTAACTTCAAATCTGTCAACAAGTGTTTAATTAGCATTTATCAACCAGAAATTTATTCTCTGTTCTTAAAGTAATTTACAAAGCTGTTAAATACTGCTCTAAAAATTGATTTTTTTAAAACTATATGTCTATACATTTCAAACTAAGTTACTATTTTTGTAATAGACACTAGGGGAAAATACCTCCTCTCCCATCCTAGCTTAATATTAGAGAAACATCTTGGTGGTATTAAACTACTGGGGAGCGACGGAAATAAAGTTAACTTGATGATGTTACTGGGTCCCTCTGCCATCAAGTGAGTACTCATATATCCCAAGATGAATATAAAGTAAAATGCCTTCGTTTAAGCTATATTTTCTCATCTGTTAAAAAAGGTCTGGGGGCCGGCCCGGTGGCACAATGGTTAAGTTTGCACGTTCCACTTTGGCAGCCCGGGGTTGGCCAGTTCGGATCCCAGCAGCAGACATGGCATTGCTCGGCACGCCATGCTGTGGCAGGCATCCCACATATAAAGTGGAGGAAGATGGGCACGGATGTTAGCTCAGGGCCAGCCTTCCTCAGGGAAAAGAGGAGGATTGGCAGCAGTTAGCTCAGGGCTAATCTTCCTCAAAAAAAAAAAAAGGTCTGGGAAAAAATATATATATGACCCTTTTATAAACAAAAAAATGAGTCTCTGTGACTTCTCTGACAAAACCAGTTTTCCTCTATTTCTGTCTTTAAGAAAAAGATAACGCCATCTGTTCATATTGCCAGTCACTATTCCATGCAAAATATACAAAATACGGAAAATTGAAAAATAGAATCCTTCAATATTCGCTTACAGAAATTCAGCCATTCCTAATAATAACACAAACCCACGTATTGCAATGAACACAATCTCACACATGGTATTTTCTCAGCGGCTGACATAACATAAATAGGCAAAATATACCAAATGAAGAATCCAGGCACTGATGCCTATGCAAAAAATTCTAGTTTCTGGGTTCTGAAGTTTGTCTCTGCATCTATTACATTCTTCATTTTACCACCAGTCTCAAAGAAGTCCTTCCCTAACTGAACAAATCTTGGCTTGGGGGCCAAAGTAGGACAGGATGGAACACGCGGGGCAGTAGTTCCTGCCCTGTGAGAGGTGTACAGTTCGTTGGAATGAGTTTTTCATAAAACTAAGTTTATTCCACTTAAAAGGACTGCCCTTTATGTTAAAATGATGTCTTACTACATTTGGGTATCAAACTATCTTTTTGAAATGAAATGGTAATAATTTTATTTTTAGTATTCTTAGCTGGCAAAATGAAACAAGAGGACAAACCAATGTCATTCTTTCATTTTAAGAAAAATGGTATTAGTTCATGAAACCTACAAATCTGCAAACTACTAGCACAGTAGAGAAAGCATGGTATCTAGGATCAGACAGATAGGAGCATGAATCCCAATTCTGCCAGCAACAGGTAACATCTCTACGAACAATTTCCCCACCTGCACTACAGTTTTTGCAAATGCTAAATGAGATCAGGTATAAGGTATGGACAGGCTCTAGAGTAATCCTAACACATAGGACGTACTCAAGAAATATTTAAAACATTCATAAAAATGCAGCCAATATCTGTGTTTTTGAAAATATTCTATTACACAACAAAATCATTAAGAAAGCATGATTGACTTACAGGAGTCCTTTCAAATCAGCCATGGCCACAAAACTAACATATTATCACAGATTAATATATTGCCAACATTTATGAAGTCACAGGTATATTTCTTTGCAAACTGCAAAAGTCCAAAAAAAGGAAATTGAGTCAATTGAAAACACACAGAGCAGTGCCATTAAAATATTGCAGGCCTTGATATGGCTTTTAATTCTATTTTCTGGACAAGGCACAGGAAAAAGGTTAATCGGGTAAAATGATTTGAAATGACAACAAATTTCAGGTCAATACGGGCTCTATTTGGCTCTGGGTCCCTTATGGCACCCAGCACACACAACCTCCACATGCCTGTGAAGTAGATATTACATTTTCCCATTTTCAATTATTCTCCTAAGGGTTCTATTACTTTACATTAAAAAAAGCATTAGTTAAAAATTAAGAAAAATGCTTCATTTCATTTTAGCTTTAAGTAAAATACTTAATCGAAAACTAAAGAAAATGAACACTACAATCTTTTTTTTTTTAACTTTGAAAATCAAGTTAGGATTTCTTACACTGGTTTGTGAGTGCACGGGTATTCATTCTATTCTCACGTTTTAAATTAATGACATTTAGCGCCAGACACAAAACAGTGCCTGGCAGAGAGAATGTTTGTTACTGGCTGGACAGATGAATAGGTGGATAGGTGGAAAGCCAAACGGATGGATGGGAAAAATTGTAAATTTGGGGGGAAAAAAGTTGTGGACTGGAGTTTTCGGTATTCTCCGGCTATCTAACTTATCTGCAAGGTGGTATGAATTCCAAGCTCAATAAAAAACCAGAAAATGAAGGACTAGATTTACAAAAAGCCCAACCATCCAGGTACATTAAAAAATGTCATTTATATTTAAAACTCTGCCTCAAAGTATAAATTTAATTTTAAAAAAACCTTAAGGCTGTTAAATAAAAAAAAAAACACTTCAAAAGACAAAATTTGAAGTTAAATATGCATATTACGTTATTTCACTTTTTATGACAAGCTAAGATAAAAAGCATAAAAGACAGCAGATCCTTCCGAAAGTTACTTGAAGAGTTTGGATTTTCAATTGTATACAGTTGAGGATAAGACACGTTTTGGGGTTATTGGTAAATATGTTTCAGAGATGTTTATAAAGACTAGAAAAAGTTCAGAAGTAGAAGAATACTGACTAATTAATCTTCAATTATTAGGTTTTCATTTAAAATAACCATAAGACTTCATTTCCAGAAAATCTTGAATCTTGAGCTTTTTCTACAATTTTACTAACTGAGTCAGGCGCTATTGATTTATAGGAAAGTGGCAATAATAATAAGAGCTAACACTTACTGAGTATTGACTGTGAACTAAGCACTGATTAAGTGTCTTACAGACATTAACTCATTTATTCTTCACAACAATTCTGTAAGAGCTATTACTGCCCCCACTTTACAGAGCAGGAAAGTGACGCAGAGGAAGGTTAAGTAAACAGTTGGCCCCACAGCTATATCTGTGGCAGAGCTGAGATGAAAACCAAGCTGTCTGCCTCCAGAGGTAACACTCTTACTCACAAGAGGAGAAATACTTCCTGAATCAAACTGAACCATAATGCAAGCTTATGCCAAGCATAAAGAGCTCGATGTTCTTAATTTTCACCCAAACACTTTCTGAGCGCTTATGTTGCGCCAGCTGCAAAATCGTAGCCTCCTTTTTAATTCTTGCAATGCATATGTGTTTACAATGTATTTGAGTAGACACGAAAAAATGACTTAAGTTAAAGAAACAGTGTTTTAAAAAACAAGTGTAGACATTTAACGGGGCTACAACAAGCATGAAGAAACCATAGATCTGTAGAGTTATTTCCCCTCAATTAATGAAGTGTTTAAATCAAAATAAACTAGAAGATGGGACAGAGTTGCTCTGCCCAGATCTTCTCCCGTGGTATCATATTAGTCATGTGGATTATGAAAGCAGTAAGGCAAGAGAAGAGGTATTTTTATAGGCAAGAGAAGGAGGAGCAGACGGTACAGTGAAAGAGGGGAAAACTAATAGATTGTGCATGATTCACTGTAAATTAGACAGCACGGTCAAAAAGAGAATCACGTCGCAACCTTCCTGTCTATGAGGCCTATTGGCCAGCACAAAGGGGGGCTTTGCTTTCATGGCCCAAAAAATAACTGAATAGCTCTCCAGCATTTTCCTTGACAAGTATTTTCAGTCGGCCTTTGTCATTCTTTGAAGGCAGAACCTAGAATGAGGTTTAAGTTTTGCACTTGAAATAAAGCTGGTGCAACCCTAGTTGGTGTCCACCTAGAAATGACTTGTTTATGGTTTTGTTTCGCTTTGCTCTGCTCTGCTCTGCTATAGTAAACGCGTCAGGCCCGGCTGCTGTCTCTCATTCAAACCCAGGTTTTCCAATAACAAGAACCACAGATGTATGGAATGGTTGCCAGACATCTGAGCCACCACAAGCATTACTCATCTGGTCCTGCCCTGCTCTGCTCTGCAATCTTGGCCAAAAGGCAAGGTCAAGTTCACCTCACACTTGGGACACACAAATGAAATGCTTTGAGCATTTCTTCAAAAGATATAAAAAGAATTTTAAGTAGCTGCTGAATACATATTAGCCTGACATAAATCAAGAATATAATCTAACTGAGTGAGATTGCCTTCAATAAATTTTATGCCGTTTGTCAGAAGAAAGAAAGGAACGTAATCCACAAAGCTGGTCCATTCATTCATCGATGCTTTTTATTTAAAAAACTATACAATCATCCCTTGGTATTCACTGGACACTGGTTCCAGGATTTCCTGAAGATACCAAAATCCACAAATGTTCGAGTCCCCTAATTAACCCTCCAGATGCAAAATCCACAAGAGGGCTAACTGTATTATGTGTTCTTAACAAAAAGGTCAATTATCTATTTTAAAATACAAATAGAAAAAAATGCTATACTAGCATTAAAAAATCATTCAACACAGCATAACATTTTACTTCAAATCCTTACATATATATGATAAACTGCAAAATGTCCTAATCAGGAAAGTTGATATGATTCAGTATTCTAAAATGAGCAAAAGCAGTACAAATATGGGATACTATAATAAAATAAAATTTAAAAATCAAACAATTCATATTGACTATTATATCCGCAAAATCTACAGCTAATATTAAGACATTACATTAGTCACAATTCGATTTCTTTAAAGCTTGATTAGTAAATATTTAACGTTTTAATAAAGAAATTTTTATTATAACTTAGGAAATTTTAAAATGGCAAATGTACTCCTAAACTATCCATCTAAGGACACTAATATTATGAATCACGTAGGTCATTCTGAATAAGTTAAGGATGCAAAAAGTATCAAGTCAAAACTCCCTGGAGTCGGCCCCGGAGCCAAGTGGTTAAGTTTGCGCGCTTTGTCTCGGGAGCCCAGGATTTCTCCGGTTCGGATCCTAGGCACGGACCTAGCACCACTCATCAGGCCACACTGAGACAGCGTCCAACACAGGAGAACCAGAAGGACCTACAACTACAATATACAACTATGTACCGGGGGGGTGCTTTGGGGAGAAGAAGAAAAAAAAAAGAAGATCGGCAACGGATATTAGTTCAGGTACCAATCTTGAAAAACAAACAAAAAACTCCAAAAACAACAAAAACTGTCCTCAGATTTCCTGTTCTATCATAGCCCACAAAACAAGTTTCTCTAAGTGAGCTAAATCACCAATATTAATACTTTGACCATAAGGTGAGATTCTTATTGAATCATACTAGCCTGTAATACATAAGCTTTCTAATAATTATTTTCTGTGCTGACTACTCTATATAATAATTTTTAAAGTGCCTTTCCTAGGGAGGAAGAACTATATGATATCAGCTTTGAATTGGAGATAGCATTATAGAATTATTATTTAAATACACATTTCCTAGCATTATCCACTGAAAAGGCCAAGAAAGAATAACACCAAAGCTGCTGTTAAGCACACCTAAGATTCAAGTCTTGGCTACTAAACACCATTCCCCATTGAACAGTACCAGGGCTCCTTGGAGAAACAGCTGATTCCAGGTCAGAAATAGGAAAGTATAAAGTAAATAGGGAATATTTTGTGCTAGAAGGTCAAGGAAGTGTCTAGGGTTAATGGTGACATGTGAAAAGGAATAAGGAAATGTTTGGAAAGAATTCAAACTGGCCAAATCTGGGGCAGTTGGAGGATTAGAAATAATAAACACAGCAATAGATTGTAACTTATCACATATTCAAAGGAAAAAGAAGAAATATGGTACTGTATTATTATAACATTGAATATAAAAGGAATCCTTGAGTCCATAACTATACCCACAGAAAAGCAAAACAAAAAGGAAAGGTGAGGGGAGGTCTTGATGGTAGGCTAATTCAAGGTTTAGATGTAGAAGGAATCAGAGAATTTTTCAAAAGTCAGCACTCTGTAAGCCAGAATGTAATAATTAATTCAGGCAAAGACAACCAATGAATGCCAAAATCACTGAATGAAAGGGTGTTGGGAAGGATGATATTCACACTATCTCAAAGCATCACTCCACAGATTACTCATTTCAAAGGAGAAAAGATACCTTTACAGTAGAGACATCTGTTGGACACCATCTGAACCTAGTGAGCAAATTTAGCATCACCAAAAATAGAACTGACATTACGTGATGCAGTGAGAATTTGCGCTAAGCCAGAGAACCATATACTCTGCTGC
This sequence comes from Equus quagga, assembly GCF_021613505.1. NCBI lineage: Eukaryota > Metazoa > Chordata > Mammalia > Perissodactyla > Equidae > Equus > Equus quagga. The sequence goes on along the minus strand of NC_060274.1, from coordinate 4,067,648 downwards.
GTAATTTGCAAGGGAAGTAGCACATGAGAGGATGGCAGGAGATAAGGCTGGAATGGTAAACAAGACCCAGATCATGAAGTCAGCATCATCGCCAATCTATGGATGAAGAAACTGAAATTCAGAGAAGTTAGATTACTTTCTTGAAGTCAAGCATCCAGGGACTGGCAAAGCTGGAATTTGAACCAAGTCTGATTCTAAAATCTAGATTCTTTTGACCACAGGAGTCCAGGAACCCCAACCACCACTGGGTTTAAAGTCTAGGTCCAGCCAAGTGTAGACTGTTTCCATAAACACTGGCCAACTCCTTCAGGGGCCAGCCCTACAGCTTCCCTGCCCTAGCCTCAGTTTTTCCTTTTCCTAACCTCCTTGTCTTTACATTAGTCCTTATGAGATTCAAACTAGAATACCCCCCCAGACACACACATGCCCCAAAGCTGCGCAACGGCACTGTCACAGTAAAGATGGCTAGAAGTCTTTGACTATATTACAGAGTCAAGAAAACAAGTTCAATTATCAGAAGGATGGATGTCTGCAAAATTAATAAAGATAAGCCTGTAGAACAACCAAAATTAGAAGATTATTATCATTTCATTGTTCTGGTCAATTTAAGTGACTAAAGAAAATCAACCATGAGAAATATTCATGAAACGCTTACCTGTACTCCATTATAACAGCCTCAAATGAAGATCAAGCCTATTTTAATCAACTTTTAACAGCCAGACTTCTATCATAATACAGCCAAAAGCCTAGTCGGTACCTTCAGTTAACATGCCCAAAATCAAACACACCCTGATTTTCCCGCAAACCTGATCCGCCATTCTTCCAGACTTTGGCAAGAAACTTGACCAAAACGCTGATGCCATCATGCATGTCTTTCTCTCCCACCCCACATCCAATCTGTCGGGAAATCCTATTGGCTATACCTCTAAAATATATCCATGATCCCATCATTTCTCATCCAGTCTACTGCCTCCACCATGACCAAGGCCAGCACCATCCTTTGCCTGGATTGGTCACTAGCATCCTAATTTGTCTATTTTTGCCCTTCTTCTTGTAGTCTGTTCCCAATGCAGCAGCCAGGGTGATTTTAGTAAGCCAGAGCAGGTCACTTCTCTGCTTAAAACCTTTTAATGGCTTCCTATCTTCCTTAGAGAACAGACAAAATCCTTCAGGGGCCCTGGACACCCTACACAATCCCTGCTTTTCTCCCCTACTCACGCTGGCCTCGTTGCAATGCCTCCAAATACATCAGCCATGCTCTCAGATCAGGTTTTTGCATTTGCTGTTTGTTGTCTCGGTTTGAAAACCTGGTCACCAGTGATCTGCATGGCTCACCTGCTTGAAATCTTGGCTCGGGTTTTGCATTCCTTGCTTATATCAATTAAAAGTATAACTATGCTCCATATCTCCCTTTGCTGCCAGATTTTTCTCCATAGCACTTCTCACTAACCTGGCACACGACGTATTTCACTTATTTGTTTATTTCTGTCTATCTCCCTGCTTAAGGTGTATCCAGGAAGACAGAGATTTTTTTTTCAATCCATTTGTTCACTGCTATATCCCCAATTCCTCAAAGAGTAGCACCTCATTTCTGTTGTGTAAATGAATATATGACAGACCCACACATACAGATCATAGATTAAGAAAATGACCGTGTGGGCTTTTTTTTTTTAAGTCACTTTCTCCTAATATAGAGTACTAAATCCAAATCAGGTTTTAATGTTGAACTAGTCATGAAGTTATCTCAATTCTTCAAAGAAAAAAAAAAAAAAGCGAAACTGTATGTGGAAAAGTAAGCCAATGGTTGTATTTGTACCCAAGCATTTTCCCATATAGAATTCAGGCTTTAGCCACAAAAACGTTTTCCCCCTTTAAGTTATCTGTATTGATGACAAAATAGTGTTAAGGTAACTTGTGTGAGCAATGAGTAGGAGTGATGAGGATTATTTGAGGCTGGTTACTTTTATTTACTTTTTTTTTTTTTTTGAGGAAGAGTAGCTGAGCTAACTACTGCCAATCCTCCTCTTTTTGCGAGGAAGACTGGCACTGAGCTAACATCTCTGCCCATCTTCGTCTACTTTATACATGGGACGCCTACCACAGCATGGCTTGCCAAGCGGTGCCATGTCCGCACCTGGGATCCGAACCGGCGAATCCCCAGGCAGCGACAAGTGGAACGTGCAAACTTAACCTCTGTGCCACAGGGCCGGCCCCAGGCTGGTTACTTTTAAAAACCGCAGATGGGAAGGAGGCTCTGAGGAGTGGAATTTGCTTGCCCTTTGATGAGAGACATTGACATTTGTGAAGGAAGTCTCCATCTGTGGGGATGTCTCCCTCTCTGCACCAGGAGGAAGGGGGGATGACCTTATCTCTAGAAACTGTTAATGGGGAAGGCAAGGACTTAAGTTGTTTACTGTCTGGTGACCTCATGTAACTGACCACCCCTCACCACCAACATCCTCCTTTACCTTTAGCTGAAGATAATATCTAAGGTGGTGGCTTCAGCCATTTCCTCAATCTAGTTTGATTCTTATCTAAAAGTTATAGGACCACCCAATAACCAGACCCCACCTGCGCTGATACCATTTTACCAACTTTTTTTACATATTCTTTCCTTTGTCTTGTAAAGAGATAACTCACATACCTATGCCTTCAATTTAGCCCTGCCCTCAACCCATGTTTCCAGCAGCTCCTTGTGCCCGTGGGTCCTGTCCCCATGCTATTCCACACTATTCTCTAAATAAAAGAGCACTACTGCCAGACCTTGAGAGTCCAAGAAATCTTTCTTTTGACTCCTTGGCTCACCAAGCCCGCATCGGGAGGAGAAAGTCCCTCAAATAAGTGCAAATATAGCCCATAAACAAAGACTTAGGATAATTTTGTAGGACAGAAACAAATCCACTTTAGAAACAGAATTGCTTCCATTACTCCTTCCAGTTAATTCTTTTCCAGATAGTTTAACAGCTGTGGACAAGATCTTAGCCATGTCAGACTAAAGCAGGCAAGAGACAACACGAATGACACTAGGTTTGCTTATAGTTCTGATTGTGTCCTTTGTACGCCTTTAAGTCTCATTTGCATATAATGGAATGTAATTAGAAGCTGATAGAAAGAAGATTGTGAGGCTAATACAATGGAAAAGAAGAAAAAGGACTACTGACATTTGTTGTGTGGGACCACATGTAAGAGTGAAGCAGAAGATGTCCCCTTACGAACCAAATTCTTATGGCAACAAGAACTACACTAACTTAGTGACATTCTGGTCCCTGGCCTCCGGGCCTACTCAAGGCCATGAGTCAGACCAACAAACCACTCATTAGTCTAATTTAAACAGACTTTATTCCCACTTATTTTTTGTTGAGGAAAAAACCCCCAAACTCGTCAATTTGCTGGTTAGATCTTAAAAATACCAAGATACATTTGAGCAATTATTTAACTGCATCTGAGAATGGTCAAATTTATTGCTGCAAAAGTTTGGAAGTAAACCTTGTTACTCATATTTAATTTCTGTTCTCCTTATTTTCAGATCTTGGAGAGAGATAGCCCCCAAAAACTAACAATATCAAAGAGATCTTAAAAATGTAACTTTTAAGAGTTGCAGGCAAATGCATTGGTAACATTGTCAAGTTATCTTCTGAAACAGGAAAAACAAATGAAAAAATACTTATTAGCAAAACTATGCTTAAAATCTTCCAAACTTAAGACACACGGGCACAGCTGTTTTGTATCACAAAAAAGGAAGTTTTCTTCCTCCACGCATAATCAGGGTACAAATGGCATGGCCCTACTGGGTCACCTTGGGCAATGCACTTATCCTAAGGTTCGACTTGTAAATGGTGATAACAACAGTACTAATCTTATAAACATTATTGGGAAGACTCATAAAGAAAATGCATGTAAAATTCTTAATATACTGTCTAGAATATGATAATCTCACAATAAATGGCTCCTTCAGTTCTTCTATTTTCTATTAAGCTCATACAATAGGTAGAACCACAAATCAATTTTCAAAGAAAAAAAATACCATTATCCTATCCTTTTTCAAATAAATTCAGAAAATTTTAAACTACTAACCCTTGGATTGGGAACTAGACTTGCATTTGCTACCAGCTAGGAGTGTGGCTATGGACTTTAACTTAGGTAAAATAAAGTGATGGAGTCAGTACACCCATGACTCTCTTTGCCTCACTTCGTCCTCTCGCATGTCTGGAAGAGACCTCCAGCTGTCTCCTCTGGGATGCTCTCCCAATTCCTATCCTACCTAGACGTGCCTCTCCAACCCTTCAGAAGAGGTGAAAAACAGCCCCACCATTAAGTACCTCCAAATTAGCCTAAACACCAATCCAAGACAGTCTAACACACTCTCTATGGATTTCACTCCGGTAATTGCCACATTACAGGACAGTTATCGATGAATTTCAAAGAATACAAACAATCGTAACGAATTGTATGCCGATTCCTCCCCTCCCATAGCTGCCAGTGATTCTTCAGCCCTGCTGAAGACAAAAGCATCCTAAAATAAGCAAAGAGAAAGCAGCAGTCCCAAAACGTGAGCCCTCCCCTATGTAAGGCAAATGCACCTTTCCATGCAGCCTTTGCTCAGTTTAACGCACCCCCTTGCAACAAGGATGGATTTTCCCTGTTCCACAAACACAACCCACCACTATAGTTTTCTCTTTTTCTTCCTCAGGGCTATCCTGTGTCCAAGCTCCTCTCTGATAAATAGCATTACAATCAGCTTTGGCTTTTGTTTTCGCATTGGTCTCTCTCTTGACCTCTTGGAAGTGATGAGAAGTCAGAGGAACCCTTGAAGCCACTGCTTCATCCCTTATCCCACATTAATTAGGAAAACATTAGGTGTGCCTTGGTTGCATTATGGTTTCAGAAAACAGCTACTCAGAGAACCCCAGGGTCTTTAAACAGGCTTAGCAACACCCCTGGTACAGAGTCAGAGCTGAATAAGCATTCATTGCTATGTCATTGAACAAGCACCCTCCTCACCATAGAATCTTGCCATACCACAGTCAGCGGGTAACTGCCAGGGGGCACGGGCAGGAGCAGGAACGCTTCGGCCCAGAGCGCAGAGCCTCTAAGCAGGCCTCCCTGGCCTCCGGGGCAGCCCATCTCCTAGGGCTGGCATCAGGCATGCAGACTGTCCTGGGACCAGGGACTGGCACAAATCGCTGGATTACTTCCTTTCTACCTGGAGTCCAAGCTGACACCCCGGTGGGGTCTTCTAGTGCCCAACTCTCTCCGGCCAAGGGTTGGCCAGCCACCCTCCAACAGATTCCAACTGCCGAAGGCTGAGGACAACCTGTTCCCTCCGGCGACGCTGACATCACAGTGGGACCCCGGAATCTTCACCTCAGCACCCCTCACACAGCCCTCCCCAGACAGGGGCTTTCCTGTCTCTCAATCCCCACCGCCCACCCCAATCGGTCACCTTCACTCCTCTGGGGGTTCCAGGGAAGACCCGCTGGGTTTCCAGAGCCACCTGCTGAGGACACATGGCCAAGAGAGCCTGCAGCCTTCACGAGACACTAACCACTTCTCAGAGAGAGTGGCCAGCCAGCGCCCAGTTCTACAGGACAATAGTCTATGGAAATGGCACTGAATGAATTCTCTGTAAAGTGAGGTTTTAAGATCAGGGCAAAACCTAATCCAAAAGGAAAGTGGGTCGTCTTTTGAGGGTCTTTGATTCTATTCAAGAAACCAAATGGGGGGTGTGTGTGTGTGTGTGTGTGTGTGTGTGTGTGTACATATACACACAGGTACAGATAAATGTTCTCATGTGTCCTTCAACTGACAATGAAGCAAGTACCTCTTCCCAAGTCCATGTTTATAAAATCAGGGCTCCCCTTCCTCACACATCCCTTCCAGCTCTATTCTGCCGGCCACCCCGGATATTCACTTCCTGCTGTATTTTTCTCTCCACATCCCACTCATCTTCCCGTCAGTGGATTTACAGCCAAATATTTCCTCATCCAACCTTTCACTCCCAGCGTGTACTCCATAAAGGTCTTGAGACTATTTAATCAACGACACAAAGTATCTGCCACAGAGGAACCCAGAGGGCCTACTCAACTGCCTTTAACCACTCAGATAGGATTGTACCAACCACTATCCCAAGCTGGGATTTCAATATGGCTCCTACTCTATTCCCTCCACTCCTGCCTCACCAATAAGGAATTAATTCTTTAAACATATCTGATGCTGACAGGGATCTTAGCCAAATCTAGTGCTCCAAATTTATGTTAAGTATGATTGCAGTATTTTTTTCTCTAGCAACTCAAATGCAGTAATGTTAACATTTTGTTCTGCGAACAGTTCTGTATTACACATAATTTGCTAGTGTTTATTGAGTGCTTGCTGTGTACTCTGCAGTGTTTTAGGTGACTTGGTGACATTAAAATATGTAATGCTTACAACTGCCCTAGGAGGTAGAGATGAGCAAGCTAACGTACAAAAACTGGTAGATGCCAATACTTAAAGATCCAGTTGCCATATCCTTCAAATTCACTTCAGGAGAGTAATTACTTTCAAGATTTCCTAGTCTCTAGATGCCCCACCCCCTGACATTTTTATGTTAAGAACTTGCTAATGGACAATTTCTTGGTTAGTCTAAAATTTTACACAGATTAGTCAGGACAGCTGTTTTCTTATGTTGTTATTTGCTCTTAGGTGCATTAAATAATCAGTAGGATCTCTCAAGCCTATCTAATTTATTAATGATAGCTTATGATTATACCATCTCTTCTCAAAGTCTCTGAAGATAAAGAGTCACAAACTGAAGACCCTACCTACTAAAACAGTGTTTAACCCAACTTTATCATGGTTGCAATAATTACTGTTCTATGACAGAGGTCAGAAGATAAAGGGGAAAAGTGGCTTCTATAATCAGTATTTTTAAAAACGGACATTAAGATCAGGATCTACCAAATACAACTTGTCTTTGGGTCTGAGGCTCTGCTTTTCATCCTTTTCTTCCAAATCCACTGCCCTTTCTGTCTTCACCACTTGTCTGTTCCACAGGCTTCTACCGGGACAGAGGGAAGTATAACATTGTAAATCAATAAAGGAATTCATGCTACGGTGTTGGGCAGTGGCAAAAAAAAAACAGCAGAGATAGTAAACAAGTCCCCTTGTCCCACTACTGTCTCCCCAACTCTCCTGTCCCACTTCCAACTCTCTCCCCCACCCACCACCCCAATCCCTCTCACACCCTTTCTCAACAAAACACTCTGGATTCAGCCTCCAACCCATGGAGCTGGCCTTGGAAAACAAACCTCCTGAGCTCTATGGCTTAACTGTTTCAGTCTCTCTCCAAGATTTCAAATTTAATGGAAGAGTTCCAGAAAAATGTACCACTGGAGCATCCTTCCAAACTTGCAACTTCAGGCACTGTAGAAAACTGACTGGGAACAAGAGTTTGGGTTGGGGAATATTTACCATGAAGCCACGGTTCAAGGTCTACCATTTGACAGGCCGTTGCCAACGTCCTGGGAAAGACCCTGGTGATGAGTTTTTGTGAAACTGGCAGAACTTCACAGGATCACGTAATTTTGTGAAATTTGCCAACGTGAGATACTTTTGTGTTTTCATAAAGAGGGCACCTATATGATCTAAAGTTCAACCCCACAAAAATCCAGTGCTCCTAGATTATATCTTACAGGTGCAAGGCTTTGACTAAAAGAAAAGTTACGTGAAGCCTAAACTAGTTTGTATTATATTTATGTGACATCGGAATTTGTTTTTCCTCCAATATGAAAACAAAATTAGGTTGACTTTCAGAAGAGGGGAGATAAGAAGTAAAAAACAAATTCCATGTTAAAAAGAACAAAATAATTACATAATATGAGAGTTACTAATTATATGCCTCCTGATTTTCAGATGTATCTTGAACCAACTTTGGTAACGACCGGGCAACTTTTTAAAAAATGTTTTGTCTGAAGAGTCTGCAGGAATAAGTCTAACACAGGGACCTTGACGCTTTCCCACAGGATTCTGCTGTGCAGCCACGTTGAGGAAAAATAAATGGACCAAAAGGTTTATGGGATTATATCCCATGGCAACTCCTTAAAAACTCACTGATATTTATTACATTTTAGCTTCGTACTTCAGTGACATCAGGGTCAAGGCAATTGTAATCCACATGTTGTTAGCAGGATACAGTTAAAGCACAAAATCAGAGAAGTAACATATAGCAGCAACAATGACACTTCTAACACCCCATGTTGCAGCTGAAAAGCGTTCTAGGGAAAATAGGAAATACTCATAGTAGGAAGGCTGTTGAGTACGAGCCGGAAGGCTTCCCCAAAGCATTGTCCTTAAGATACAGTGTTCTCTCCTAATGCACTAGGACCTTAAGCCCTTCCCACACTGTCCAGCTGAAAGGCATTGGCACAGGCTCTGGAGAGGGCAGTACAGTATATCTGTGAGGACTGGCTCCTCCAAGCAAGGAGCGACTTTGTTGCAGTCATGGCACATGGACACGTGGAAACAGAAACAGTACTAGAAATGTAGAGAAAGAGGGCAAGCTGAATGTTGTATGTGTTGCTTCAGAAGTAGCTTTCTGTTTTATAATAATGAAGAGTTGGTAATAACTTAAAATGTTTCTCCACTGGGGAATGAATAAATAAAAAGGGGTATCAGCAAATGATGGAATGCTATCCCCCAATTAGCCGAAGCAGGCCATAAAACCACACGAATTATTGTCCAAACTGGGACTATTTCTATTTGTGTAAGCCAGTTCTTACACAGTATGCTCCTTCTAGGATATGTGGCAAGTACAACAATCAAGACTTGTACATAATGAAAATATCATTTAGGATTAGCAAAGAAGAATGCATGACAGATCGGGGGGCTTTTCCATACCACCAAATTCAAAAATTGGGATTCCTCCTGGCACCCATTTCTTCTCTTTATCATAACTTTTAGATAGATACACAGAGCATCTTTTATAGAATTACTTGGAAATGAAAATATAAAGAAAGAGAAACATCCTCAACAGCATGGGATATTACCGATCCTTTTTCACTAATGAGCAAAGTAGATCCACCTCTGTGTACTTAGTGGAAAGCTGCTCACGCTATGTTGATAAATGACAAAAGAGAGTTGCAAAAGGTACTATTTTTGTTTAAGATGATCATTACACACAAATGCGGTTTGAAACATTTAGGAGGGGAAACTACCAGGGTCATGAATGGAGAGTGGAATTTCTCCTTTTACTTTGAACATTTTTCACCTTGTTTTGAGTTTTTCAACTGAATAATCCCCACATGAAATGAAAACTGGACAGTTAAAAAACAATCAAAAAACAGAACTCTTGGGGCCAGCCTGGTAGTCGAGTGGTTAAGTTCACACACTCCACTTCAGTGGCCTGGGGTTCGCAGGTTCAGATCCCAGGCTCGGCCCTAGCACTGCTCATCACGCCATGCTGTGGTGGTGTCTCACATAAAATAGAGGGAGACTGGCACAGATGTTAGCTCAGCGACAATCTTCCTCAAGCAAAAAGAGGAAGATTGGCAACAGATTTTCCTCATAAAAGAAATGCAGAACTCTTTCTGCATTCCCAATCTTTATTACAGACATCTCTCAAGTCACCAGATCTGAAACCTGGGAGCTCTCCTGGGATCCTCTCTGACTCCTGAAATTTTATAAAGGAATATGTCTCTACCAATTTCAACTTATTAGTGTTGCTTCCATCTGTTCTCTGCCTTCCATCCCTTCTGTCTTAATGTAAGCCTTCATCACCTCTCTCTGGAGCCATCTACTAACCGGCTTCCTTTCCTTTATCTGTGACCCCCTTCATCTTCAACTTTGACATTGCTTCCAGGCATCAAGAACCTATGCTGAAAAGAAGAAGAAAAATAAAAGAAGCCACAGCAGAGATTGAATCCTTCCAATGGTTCCTCATGGCCTGAGCCATAAAGTTCTGTCAAGGGAGCTTGCCCAGGATGCCTGCCAGAATGTCATCGCCCACCATTTCCCCCGCGATGCTCCATGTTCCTGTAATAATAAATTTCTTGGAGTTCCCTAAATGTTTCATAATTCTGTTCATGCTATTTCCCTTAGCCTGGAATGCACTTCCCTTCCCTACCTCCTGTCAGTAAAATTACCTCTGTTTAAGAACTCAAGTGTCACGTCCTCCATAAAATTCTTCTGCTCTTTCCCCTCAAACAGAACGCCCCTTCCTTTGCACTCTCACAGAATCGTTTACTGAAACAACAAAATCAATTAGGAACTACCGTGTTTTGTGGTTCCCGAGCACCAGGCAATTTAAATACTTTGTCCATTCTATGCTAAGGCTGTTTTGAGGTAGACAGGCCTCTGCATTTTCTGTCTTATAAAATTTTGAAACTTCCCCCATTTTAGGAATGAAAAAATAGAAGTCAGAAATGTTGAGAGGAGGGTGAGGACTTATCCAAGGCCAGACAGTGAAAGAGACAGGTCTTGATCCCAAATCCTTCCAGCACCCACTATGCTGCATTACTTTGATTAACATTTCATTGTACTGATTTGCTTAAATTTCTCTTTCTCCTTGGAAGATCCTCATCTTCTAGTGGACAGGGGCTGTTTCTGATCCTCAGACCTAGTACAGAGCGGGGCACACAGCGGGGGCGGGGGGGGGGGGGCTTGTGGATATTTGCTAGATAACGCAGCCAAGAAGAGTCAGGGAGAGTAGTCATTGGGGACAAAGATTTTGGAGTCACCAAGCATGACCATGAGTAAATTATTACATCTCTAAGCCTCAGTTTCCCTACAAGTGCATGAGTGATGAAAAGAACTTCATATCGAGCTACTGAGAAGACTCAATGAGGTACCACAAATATAGCATCTTGCACAGAGCCTGGGATGCAGGAAATTCTCAAAAATGCTATCAGTAGTTTCACTAACAATGAGGAAAGAGAAGCTCGACATAGATAAGGGCATTAGTCAGTAAGGGCTAAGTTTTGCTGAAGTAACCAACTATTCCAGAATCTTAGTAAATTACCACACCAATGATTTTTTTTTCACTCACTCCACTTGCCCCCTTAAGGTCCGGGGATTTACCTCCACTTTGTTCTCACTCAGGAACTCAAAATGAAACCTCATCAGGAACATCACAGCCTGCCACGTCAGGAGAAAGGAACACAGGAAACTGTGCACCGGCTATGAAAGACTTCCACTGTTAAGTCGCACACCTCACTTCCCTCCACATTTTATTAGTCAGAGCAAGTCAAATGGTCATAAGCTTGAAGGGGATGCGGAAATGCAATCTTATCCCATACCTAGGAGAAACAACTGAAACATCACATGGCCAGTGACTATAGTGGGAAGAGAAGAGCATTTCTTAGGGGACTAAGTGTACCAGGTACAACACGTGGGAGACAGATAGATCAAACGGTAAGCCAGGTTTGGGAAGTGGCATCTAATGGTGCGCTGTGGCCAGAACACGGAGGGTGCGGATGCTTTGCAGGAGCTTAGATCAAGGAACGTAGGTTGAGTCAAACTGTTAAGGTCACTGATTGGTTTAGTGGTCACAGGAGTGGTGAACCAGGATATCGGCATTGGTAACGTAATATGATCAGCCTAGGGCTTTTTATATTCCAATAGAAAGTATTACTCTGGTTTTACCTTGTCAAATTATACTCATATTTCACCTGTTTTCTTGCTTCACAACTCGGAAATAACAAAATAATTTTCTTCAAACTATTTCCCCCACTTAGACGGAGGAACTAAGTTAATCTTTGGAAATCCATTGACGACAGGACCTAAAAGAGCTAAGGTGCTCGCCCATCTCCATGAGGAGGAGTTTTTCCTTCCCCCTGGAAGAAAGAGGCCAAGTGTGTACTGACACCCCAGTCCTTGATTGACTCTGGACAACGAAGCTTTAATGTAATTATTCAAATACCGTCTCAGGGGACATGTCCCAAAGACTGAAGCCGGGCAGGTGCGGTGTGAAGAGAGCCTCATGTATGTGCAACCGATCTTCAAATGAGCTCCAGACTCTCTGATGTCAACTGAGTTTACGGAACCCAGAGGGGAGCCACCCCAACATTTTCCTTGGTGTGTGTCATGAGATAATGCCAAAATGCTGTCCCATCAGAGTCACTCCCTCTATTACTCTATGAAGAGTTCTTTTAATTCAAGTATGGCTTTTGCTGCCATAAATGATAACTTACAGGGGTTTTTTAAATACAATTCCCAACCTGAGGGCAGTGCACCCACGGTGGGCGCTAACCTCATTTACACCTTGTCTTTCTTCAGCTGCTTCATAAGCAAGCGGCCCTCAAGACTTTTCTACTTTTATTTGTGAGACAGAGACTATAAGGCAATAGAAAAACACTGCACGAGGAGTCAGAAAACCTTTTCGGGTTTAAGGCCCTCTCCTGAAATTCCTATGTGACCTTTAACAAGAGGCCTAAGGCACCTCACCTCTGTTTTCCCTCCTAAAACAAGGAGGGCTACCCTCTAACTTTAAGTTTTAATGCAAGAGTCTTCCCGTGGAAACAGCTGAGGGCCCAAATCAGTGTTAGAGTGAATGGTAACGCCATTCACAACCTGTGGCTCTGCTTGTCTCTCTCCTAAACTGTATTCCCTTCCCCTGAGTAAAATTCCAATACATTTGTTTCTCAAAAGTCCCTTTCAACTGCAAGAGACAAAATCTCAATTCACAGTAGCAATGTAAGCAAACAAATAAAAAGTATGAAGCTATCACCCAGGACCCGGGGCCAACTGTGTGTGAAACAGAAACATATTATTGTTATACTAAGCCACTGAGATTTTCAGGGCGTTTGTTACTACATTGTAACCCAGCCTGTCCTGACCGAATCAGGTTTCCTTCCCAGGACTGAGAACATATCCACCCCAGCTTAACAACCACGGTGGAGTGACAGAACTCTCCGGAATCTTCTACAGAGCTGAGGAAGGGCTCTGATCAGCCTTGCTGTGGTTGAATCCCAGAGCCAGGCGATGGGCTGCCATAAAGTGCCAGCCCCAGATCACGTGCCTTCTAAGGCGGCAGGAGAGCGGGGTCTGTTACCAGAAGGCGAGTGGGAAAGCTGACTGGACAAATAGCTAAGCAATAATTACTACCATTCATAGAAGTCACCCTCTCGAAAACCTACTGCATCTCTGAACAATCACCTGCCAGACCACCAGCATCAGCAGCGTCGCCAAGCCACATGTTCATTTCCTTGAAAGCACCATGAAGAATTCTCCGTAAATATTAATACAATTTTCTGTAAGAAAGCCTGCCACAATGTTTGGATTAAACAAGTGATGTTTGTTTTACACAACCGTGACTGTAACAAAGATCATGTACTGTTTGGGTTACTTGATCTCCTTCATTCAAAATCAACTCTCGTTCCCAGGCTGTGAAGACTTGCCAGATTCCGCTTGAAAATTACACTGTCATCAGTAATTACCACAGACAACTTCAGCTGATTGCCAACATCGGATCCTATTCTGCCCTGCTTCTTTTACACACCCCCATACCCTCTTTTTCTCTAGTATTGCAAACATACATTATCGACACGCAAAAGCTACTCAAATTTCATTTAGGGTTTCAAAAATCACCATATACTGGACAATATCATTAAGCACTAATGTCTACACAAGACTATTCGTGCTAAATTACCTATTATAAATACAGAAGTAGACCAAATGGGATTGATCTTGCTCCGAGAACAATAGAAAGTCGTTTTCAATGGGAAGCATTTGTTAACTCTGTTCCTCAAACTATGGCAACCCTCAGCAGAAGCTTTTCACATCCTTCCACACTCCACACATGTAAGGAAACCTCAGGCACACGTCCTTATCCACCTACGCTTGTGAAACACTATTCACATTAGAAAATGATGTGAGAAATAAACCTATATGGTTTTGTCTCAGATCAAGAGGGATGCAAATTGAAATATACTACAAGAAACAATACTAAAATAGCCCACAACACATCCTTTCCAGCAGAACAGTCTCACCTTATTATACTCCTTTCATGAATAACTATAAAAATATCTACACATCCACACATCAAAAACTAAAACCTTACCATTTTAACCAATAGGGCATAAATTCAAACAGAATGTCATGAGAACTATCTGCAAAGTCCTTTATTACTTCTGCCATCAGAAACAAAGTTTACAGATGAAAATGCATTCAAACCTGACACATAAAATATTAAAAAACTCAAATAAAAAAGAATATTTTCTCCTTATTTAGGAGATAGTTTCTTGTCTGTATTTACTAATTTTCCTTCATATGGGCACACTTTAAACTGAAAAATCTCTCGTTTCTGTTCCCTGTATCATGTGGTGAAATTGAAGGTCACGTTGGTTTCCCAGCAGAAGTTCCCTTTTATAGAGTAAAGTTATACATCATTTGCATGTGTTTGGATATTTTTCTTAACGTATCACGCTCCATAACCCACTAGTCAATGAACCAAATAGTCACTTGATTACAGTCAAGAAATTGCCTATTTGTGGACACTGAGGAAGCCCACAGAATTGTAAAGTACTTGAGGTTATAAAACTTATTAGTCACAACAAAGTGAGAAATTATCTCAGTGAGTCAACATGCAGCACTGAGTTCTTCTTCCAAATAGCAAGATAAAAGTTAAAGCCACAATAATATTTTAATTAACAGCTATACTCCAGCCTTACTTCTCTCTCTTCAGCCTCAGATCCCTACATTGACTACTGATACCTACTCTTTCTCTCTACAGCCCATTCAACAAGGACTTCAGACTCAGCTGGCCCAAAATTGAGCTTGACATCTCCCTCCTCAAGAGGGCCCCTTCTCCTGTCTCCTTTCTCTTTATCCCTGCTCGAAGCCTGCACGTCCTCCTGGGATCCTGGCCATCTTCCCATCTCTGCCACATGCAACCAGAAGCCCCAAATTGTGCTAATTATGCCAGGGAGATATGTCTCAAACATTTCCAGTTATTTTCACCCCTATTGTCAGTTACTAGGTCCTACATGCTGCTGGATTCTTTCCCCACTCTGCTAAGTACCCTCTGGCTTAAGTTTTGCTCCTCTAAACCACGGTTCATAAATGCCAGATTAATCCTCATAAATGCTTCATCTCCCACCACCCAACTCCCTACTGTATAATGACCTCGTGGAGAGGCCACACATCTCACGCCAGGCCTCGCACATGCAGCTTCCTTCCTCTTCCAGGACAGCCCCCCTCCCTCCCTTCCACCCTGTCTCCATCCCAACCTGGTTAACTCTTACTTATCTTTTAAGCCTCACTGTGATATGAGACATTCCAGTGAAGTTCTTCCCCCAACACACCAGGCCCGCATGAGGTGTTCTCCCAGTATCCTCTCTGGAAATGGAGACTATTTTTATTTTGTTCACTGCTGTATTTCCAGCACCTAGCAGAGTTCTCGGCATGAGGAGGCATTCAGTAAATATCTGAATGACTGATTAAATGAATTGAAATGGAGGAAATATGTTAAAATCCCTGGGCAGTTTCAGTGACTCTCCCGATCAAACAGAAACAAGGACCACTGGGTGTGGGAATTGTGTGCAGTAAAGAATATGATAAAATAAGATTCTAAGGAAAGCGTTAAACTCATTGGACAGAGTTTACAAGAACAAATATAAATAGTTTAATTCCATCCATTACGTTAAGATGAAACAAATTTGATAAGGTAGCTAATTGTTAAAACAATTATGTGACACCTATTATTTTCAATGCCAGTTTAACAAAAACACATTTTATTCAGATACTCTCAACAAACTGTCAAATGTTTCTGATACCAAAGCGATGAAGATAAGTTTGGATGTTTTCCATGTGTGACAAACAGAAGCAAAAGGCAAAGATGATAAGGTTATGATGAAAGCAATGAGATATTATCACTTTACTGTTTTTTTAAAAAGAAGAATTTAAAAATAAAACAATGAAGCATTAAATTTGTGAGTTTGGGGTCCTTTTAAATATGATAGGAATCAGAACATTTAAAGAAAGTTTTATCTTAAAACTCCTTTTGGCAAAGTAATATTTTATGCATAATAAAAAGACTTATTTGGTTAGTTTAGATGAATTTTAGTAGGTTACTACTCGGTTTATTTTACTAAAATCCAATTGTCTTTTCAGATGTAAGCAGCCTTCTCTCGTGCCTGCTCACTCAGTACCCGCCGGGAGCTCGCACCATTTCTCCTGTTTGCCGTCACTTTCATTTTCTGGTTGGGATGAGCTAACCCCACATTCTCGCTGGGTTTGCAGGGGAATGCATGAATCACACCGTGGAGGTCAAAACGGAGGGAAATAAAGCAAAAGCTATTTTCATTGATTCACAGTAGATGTCTTAAAACCCTGATTTTTACCCACGAACATGAATTCTCTTCCTTTAGTCTTACACCTGATTTGCCGTTTGGAAATACTGGCTTTCTAGTAAGTTGCTTGAACTTCATTTCCTCGGTTTCTCTTTCCATCTGCCCAAAAGGCATTTTCCAGGTCAGATCTGGCCCTTTGCACACGACACCCCACGCAAGTTAACGGAACACAGCGTAAGCAGTGGCTGTTATATACTCTGCTTTCCTTACCCAGAGCCCTATCAGGAACCAATTTATGGAATTATTCTGAGAATAAGTCCTCTCTTTAGTACAAAGTCTAGTTTTAAAGGGGCAAACTTCCCTAACCATATTTAGCAAGGAAACAGCATAAGGTCCCAGGGAGCAACTTCAGCAGCCACTGCCTGATTTCATGAAGCAGCTGCTCCTTACCAGGCAGAAGTAAACACTTTTAAAAAAATAATTTCAGTTTTCTCCAAGCAGCTTTCACTCCTTTAGAGAAACATTTTCTTTAGGCAGAAAGCCTAAAGGAGGTAGACCTTTTGTGGACGTTTCTAAAGTTTCTTTGTGTTAACAAGAGGTTACAATATACAAGTCATGCATACGGAGGAGCCAACATCATTCATTGCTACATACGCTTGGCTGGGATGCCAACTTAATATCCTACTAGCAAATTATTACACAGCCATGGAATTTCAAAGACTAGCTTCCTTCTATCACAAATGAATTATTTTGTTAATAGACAACATTACAACCAATTTCTCCTGAATCCAACAATTTAAAATGCACTCCAGTTTCCTATGCAAATAAAAGAAAAATAGAATTGATTTCTGAATAAGAAAAAGGCACACACGATATTTTATACTACCAGAATTTTCACAAAAAAAAGTTAAAACTCTTTATACAAAAAATTTGAGAACAGATCCTTTTTTCGACATGTTTTATTGAAAATAAATATTTTATTTTTCAATCGTCCTGGCAGACATCTCTTGGATGGACGCAGAATGAGTTAATGCTATTCCTGCATTAGATGCCTAGAATCAGAGCTAGGGGTACAAGCTCAAGAAAATCTTAGCAGTGGAGATGCTCGAAATGACACAAGATTACACGTGCATCCTCAAACTGAAATGCCTGGGGAAGCTCTGAGACAACAAGCACAGCAAGCCAAAGAGGGTAAAGCCTTTTCCTACAGAGGGGAGAGTCCTTCCCATCACTTCACCCCATCAGGCAAGGGGACCCCTTGCAAAAGCCAAATAGCAAGGAAGTAGTGCCTAAAAGTCAGGAAGGGGTCAGCGTGAGGAATTACCCTATCTACCGCAGTGCCTCACGTCTTAAATTCCACATGAACGATTTAAAACGAGCCTTTACATCTGATCGGCTACCAACGCTCAGAACTAAAGCGTAGGCAAGGGGTGACTAGGGACCTGTAGCTTTGTGCTCTTGAAAAGGTCTGGTACTCGGGTGAACAACCCTCTCGGTTTCCAGGGACCAAGGGAGTTCCCAGGACGTGGGGCACTCTGTGCTAAAACTGGGGAAGTTTCAGGTCACCCAGGACCTGCTGGTCAGTGCACCTGGTCAGATGTGACGACAGCACATGATTTAGCAAAGGTAAAGGTCAACCAAACACACAAGCAATCTTAAAGCAGAATAAACCCCACTGGCCTGCTGCTTTAAGGATCCATGTTTATGAGCACAATTCTCAGTAGTGAAATAAAGTGTGAACAGTGAAATAATCACACAGAAATTAAGACTACTTTATCCCCCAAATAAATTACACATATTCTATTAGTTAAATGTTAGAAAAACCGACCAAAAAAGAATCAGAGAAAAATATGGTAACCCTGCTGTAATTTGGATCTTTTTTTTTTTTTTTTTTACTCTATGTAAGCATAACAAAAAATTAATTTGCAGGTCACAAAGGTGGAAATGAAACAGGGGCAGAATTCACACTGATGGCAATTCTTGGGTCTAAAACCCGGATGCTGTATCATACGCAAAACCTGCCCATTCCACAAACACAGAACAGGCATGGGGGCTATCCAGAGGTGGTCCTGTTTTGGCCATCTGTGTCAGCCCTCATCGTCTCACACCACAGCAGGTCCATCTCAACGTCACACATAAAACCGGCTGCAATGCACAAGCACACAGCCCGCCGTCCTGGAGGAGAAAGTGGTCCATGTGGAGGAAGGACCAAAGACACAGAGAGAACAGAGGGTCACTCGAGCCACAGGATCCAAGAATTGCACGGTTCTTGTCCACATGGACAGTCACCAAGGGGGGTTCACGGGTCCCCCTCAACTTTTTTGCCAGCCTGCAGCGAGGGCAGTTTGTACTAATATGCAACAAAGTCATCTGTGCCCCTCGCTTCTCTCGCCTCTCTTGTTCACGTGAGAGTCAGAGCTCAAAATATAAACTCTCCAATGAAATGTGAAAGAAGAAATGTGTGGGGTGAGTATTCAAAAAGGAAAAGCAAGAAATCACTGTTAAATAGGTAGCCAAAAGAATCCTAGGAGTATGGGACCAGCAGTGGGCTCACCCCCTGGCTCCAGAGAGACAGAGAGATATGTAATGTAATAATTGAGTGTTTAACCTCAATAATCAGACAAACTGGGTTCTGACCCACCACAGAGAACCCTGCACAAGCAGCATGTTTTAGCATCTGCAATCCCCAGATAACAGGGGACTTGTAAATTTACATGAGATGATATATTTAATGAGTGACCAGTGGATCTGGGCTTGTAATAACTGACCGTTAGCTACCCCCGTTCTTACTCTCCAGGTCTCCACCTACACTAGGCTAGAATTCTAAAACGAAGACTGTTTCAAAGGAGTGGAGAACACAATTCAACCCTTTCCTACTCATATCCCTTCGCTCTCTCCATTAATCGTATTATTTTCCTATCAATTCCTATTCTCTAACTAAAAAATATTAATGCAATACTCAATACTCTGGGCCATGAAACTTTTTTTATACCAAGGACCAGTCTCTATGCTTACAGAATAAAGACACTAAATAAAGGAAATTTTTGCTGTCTTTTGTGTCTCCTTCCCCACCCCCATCCCACCCGGCAGTGTCTGAATATAGGGGCTGACCCATGGGCAGTAGAAACAGAAAGAGACACTTCTTGTATATTCAAATGAAATATCTGCTGACACTTCAAAGCTGCAGCAAGTGCCTACTAGCTTTGCACTTACTGATGCCACAGAGCATAGCCGAGGGCCCGTAGTCAGGTAAGTGTGGAAAATGTGGTGGTTCCCTCAGTTAGGAACAGCACAGGATCTGGTGAAGTGTGTTTTTTGTTGTTTACATTTTTAAGAAAGATCGGACCTGAGCTAACATCTGTGGCCAATCTTCCTCTTTTTTTTTTTTCCTCCCCAAAGCCCCAGTAGATAGTTGTATATCCTAGCTGTAGGTCCTTCTAGTTCTTCTATGTGGGACGTCACCTCAGCGTGGCTTGATGAGCGGCGCTAGGTCCACACCCAGGATCCGAACTGGCAAAACCCTGGGCCGCCGAAGCAGAGCAAGCAAACTTAAGCTACTCAGCCATGGGGCCAGCCCCTGGTGAAGTGTTGAGCAGAGCCATTTAAGGCAAAAGAAAGAGTGGAAATGTCTAAACAAGAGAATAGATAGATGTAATGTGGGGTGGCTGATGGCAGAGGATGAGGAAGGTACGATGTTACTTCACATGGTGGCAAGTTTCACAGAAAAGCCCAGACATCTCTGGACTCAATTTTTGGTTCTAGAGCAAATGCTCTATCAGGACAAAAAGGCAGATAAGGGTACAACTGCTTACACTTTCATTCTTATCTCTAAGTCTTATTTTATATATTGTCCTTTGTATTTGAGAAAAAAAATTTTTAAAAGACTGTGACCAAATTTATCTGTTGCTGATGAAAATTACACCGTGAAGGGTTAAACTGACTTTTTTTTTAAGTCCAGTAAGCAAACTACATATTTTAAAGATACATTCATAACATTTAGAGAGCTAAAAAGAAAAAAAAGGCGCCGATGTTCAATAAAGCATCACATACCAAATTTAAGCTTAAAGATGTCTAAGCTTCTTAAAGTGTGAATTGCCTACAGTGCTTACAATATAAAAGTTAGAAAGTCAAAACTGATTCTTTCTGGAATTGAAAGGGCCTTTTTCCTTTCAAGTTAGCATCTCTGACAGACTGCATATGATCTGAATTGTCAGTAAAGAAATACGAGAGACTGACACAGAAGACCCAATCTCTGATACAGAGAGGTTTCTCCCCTCATTTTCCATCACATCCATTGTTTCTCAGTGACAGATCATTTTCCTACACTATGTCCTTTCTTCCTGTGATGGTTAACTTCCTGTGATGGCTAAGCTGTGGTGCCCAGTTGTTTGGTCAAACACCAGTCTAGACATTGCTATGGAGGTATTTTTTTCGATATGATTAACACTTATATCAGTCGACTTTGAGTAAAGCAGATGACCCTCCATAACGTGGGTGGGCCTCATCCAATCAGTCAAAGGTCTTAAGAGCAAAGAGTGAGGCTTCCCCCAAGAAGAAGGAATTCTCCTCAAGACGGCAGCATAGAAACGCAGCCTGCTGCTCTGCAAAATTCAGCCTCAAGATTGCAACACCAACTCTTACTTCAATTTCTAGCCTGCTGCCCGCCATTCAAATTTCAGAAGTGCCAGACCCCACAACCACATAAGCCAACTCCTTAAAATCAATCAATCAATCAATCAATCTCTCTCGCTCTCTCCATATATATGCATGTATATACGTATACACACACACACACATACAAAAACACACACTATTGGTTCTCACTGGG
Organism: Equus quagga; assembly: GCF_021613505.1. Lineage (NCBI taxonomy): Eukaryota > Metazoa > Chordata > Mammalia > Perissodactyla > Equidae > Equus > Equus quagga. The sequence continues at coordinate 4,046,558 of NC_060274.1, read as the reverse complement.
ATGGGCTCTGTTTCCTCAGAGAATCTTGACTAATAGACTTCCTCCCCACAAAGGACCTAATAAAATCCTTATGATAAAACATGCGCGCACACACACACACACACAAACACACACAGTGAAGCCATCAGAAAACACCCACTGGAAAATTTCATGCTAGAGAGAAACCCTGTAAAGAAAGAAATCTCTTTATAATCAACTCAGGTGCCAAGGGAACCCACCATGTCCTAGGCCTTTTCACTTAGGACACTTAGGAATTGCAGAGAGACAGAGAGAGTGACAGAGAGGAGAGAGAAAAGAGACCAGATAAACCTGCACACTCCGAAAAAGCAAATGCCAGAAATGTTATCCAGGGGAGCCCATTTGAAACATAAACTTTCTAAAATGGTACAAAATTATCACTCTGTTGGAAACTTAAAGAAAGAAGAAATGGTAGCTTGAGAGAATACGTCACAGAAGACACTCTCCAGATTTCAATGACCGTAACTTACTAATCAGGTTGCCTCTCAGTCTTTCACTTGAAAGTGGTTTACTCTTGCTTTATCTATAGAATTTCCAAACCTTGCTTATCTGGATTATAAACCAATGCCTAGGTACATCATCACAACCAACAAAAATGGCTAGAAATTATAAAAATCTTAAGCCACCAGAATTTAAGAGGCTAGTGTGAAGTTATACTCTTCGACATCAGAAGAGAATAACGCAGACTAGCACTCTGGGATCAGCTTGCCTGAGTTCTGAAACTCTGTGCGCTCACAAGCCAAGTTACCTAATCTCTCTGACATTTATTTTCCTTATACATTCAACCAGGATAATTGTCACTACCTCGCATGGATGTACTGAGGCTTAAATGCAACCAATCCAGGCAAAATGCTTACTGAGCACAGTGCGTGATAAGCACTAACGTCTGTGACTTCTATCAAGGAAAGGTTAAGTGATATTAGTTTGCTCTGATTTGGAAGTCAGAGAAGCACACATAATTTTTAAGCAAAATTTAAAAGATTTCCATCCAAAATGGTTCGTTTTTTTCAACTGTGATGCTTCAAGGGATGGTGAAATTCACTAATCCACTAAACTAATCTACACCTCTAGAATGACAGATAACTGAGATTTAGTTATTGCATTTTTCTCGCAGTAAAAGGAACTGTAATGCTCTGGATATTCAAAGCACTGAACTTACAAAAAAATCTAGATATTGAAAAGACCTCTTACTTAACTGAGGGCAGCAGATCCACGTGTTTTGAAAGGCCAGACTTTTGTCACAGTTGTCAGAATCCTTGATATCATGATTTTCATGTGTCTGCTTTTTTTTTAATACAGAGATAAATGACTTTACACTATTTCAGGAGTTTTGATGTGCAAGTGGGTAGATGGTGTGGGAGGATGTGATGACTAAGTGTTGAAAACACTTCTGAAGAGTTCTTAAGAGTTGGAAAGTTGAGCTGTGCAGTGTGTGTGCAGATACAACGTAGCTGCGGGTCAGAAGCAGTGCATTTAGACAGCACCAAATCCACTAAAATTCAGAGAAAATTTCTTACAAATGGCCCACTGCAGACCGTGCACTCTTTGTCCTCCTTAGATACCAATGTGAAAATAGAATTACGAAAGGAGAACTCTAGAAAGCTGTGTGCCAGCATGAGGTGTGATTTTAATAGCATAAAGCTAAGGTTCCATAGAAAGCAGTTGCTCTTAACTTGGAATTTTTAAACAATACCGCACTTAGAAAGCCAGAAAACAAGTCATTTGAATGATATTTTCAAATCTAAACTTTTTATTTTCTTAATTGGACATAAATTGGTTTATAAACTGTCCAAGTAAAGCATGAAGAAATATTAAAAACTACTTTCAATTAGCCTCGTTTGAGTGATGAGGTTTTTTAAACTAAAGCACACGAGAGATTTTTAATCAGTCGAGGAGCAGCAACTGCTTTCGATTTAAAACAAGAATTAATTGTTACCATATTAAATCATTTCTACTGCACTAGTTTCATTCTGGTTTCAATTAACCACCATTGTCAATACAAAGATCTCATCCACAATTAGGAAAAATCATACGTAATACGCTCGTCATCTCAAACAACAGTTCACGTTCCTTGAAAGCTACATAACTTCAGTAAAAAAGCAGAGATTCCAAGCAAGGCTATTCAACATTGACTTGAATGTGTTTAATGACTGGAAGTATGTGGAAAACGAATTTTAATAATTCCATACAATTTAATGTATAGGGACTTGAAGGAATCATATAGACTTCTCTCTCTCTCTTTCCTCTCTCTCTCTCTCTCTCTCTCCCCCCACTGCTCTTAGATAAATTATTAAGGGAGGCATGTATGAATGGAACCGAAACTTTGCCAGGTAGATTTCTGATGCCCTTCATGAGTCTAGATGAACATTTAGCAAAAGCTTCCCACCACTCGTATTGCCCAGGAAGCAGGGCGGAGTGGGGAAGAATAAGACGGGGTTAGTGAGATGGGGCTTTCCATGACAGACACCAGGAGAGAGTGAGTTTGCCTTCATGGGTGAATGTCATCAGGTTGACTAGGTCCATTGAAATACAACAGCTATATTGAGATATAATTCACATATCATATAATTAACCAAGTTAAAGTGTACAACTTAATGGCTTTTGGTATATAACAAGTTTTTAACTGTTGCAAAAAATATGTAACATAACATTTGCCATTTAACCATTTTTAAGTGTACAATTCAATGGCAGTAATTACATTCACAGTGTTACACAGCCATCACCATTATCTAGGTCCAAAATTTTTTCATCACCCCAAACAGAAACTTTGTAACCCTTAAGCAATAACACTCCATTCTCCCCTCTCTTCAGCCCCAGGTAACCTCTATTCTACTTTCTGTCTCAATCAACTTGCCTTTGCTAGATAGTTCATATAAGTGGAATCATACAACACTTATCCTTTTGTTTCTGGAATTCAAGGTTCATGCATGTTGTAGCATGTGTCACAATTTCCTTCCTTTTTAAGGCTGAACAATATTCCATTGTATGGATACACTATATTTTGTTTATCCATCCATCTGTGGATGGACATTTGGGTGTTTCCACCCTTTAGCTGTTGTGAATAATGCTTCAATCAACGTGAGCATACAAGTGTTTGTTCAAGTCCCCGATTACAATCCCTTTGGACATGTGCCCAGGAATGCAACTGCTGGGTCATATGGTAATTCTATGTATGACTTTTTGAGAAACCGCCAAACTGTTTTCCTTTACTTTTCCACCATTTACATTTCCACCAGCAACGTATGAGGGTCCTAATTTCTCCACATCCCCACCAACACTTACTTTCCAATGTTTTGGTTATAGCTATGGTAGTAGATGTGAGATGGTATCTCACTGTGGCCTTGATTGGCATTTCCCTAATGACAAAAGATAGTGAGCATCTTTTCATGTGCTTGTTGTCTGTGTGTATATCTTCTTTGGAGAAATATCTGTTCAAGTGCTTTGACTATTTTTAAATTAAATTGTTTGTCTTTTTGCTCTTGAGTTGTAGGCGTTCTTTATGTATCCTGGATATTAACCCTTACCAGATATGAGATTTCCAAATATTTTCTCCCACTCTTTAGGTTTTATTTTCACTTTCTTGACAGTTTCCCTTGATACAAAAAAGTTTTTAATTTTGATGAAGTTCAATTTATCTATCTTTTCTTTTTTCAATTGTGCTTTTGGGGTCATATCTAGAATCCACTGCCATATTACTTGTTTTTGAAGGAAGTTTATCTTTCTTTGTTCTATTTCTTTCTCTGCATTATACACCTAGAACACTCTCATTGTGCACACCATGACTAACGGTGGCAGGACACATTTACAGAGCAGATTTCTACTTAGAAATAAAAATGTAGCGTATCCAGGTCTACTTGACAACTCTGCTGGTTTAGATATAGATGGGGAAAAGGTGAAGTCATCTAACAAAAAGCATGAAGCTGGCAGCCTAGAAAAAGATCTAAGGTCTAGGACCTTTCTACTTACTGCCAGTAAGTCTTCTGAGTAGAAAAAGTAAAGAAAAAAAGGAAATCTTGGAGAGACAGAAAGAAAGGGACAGCTCCTCCAGAATCAGCTGGATGGAGTTCTCACTTGCTCCAAGTCCAGTGCTCTGACAAGCTCTCCTGCAAACTGGGCCAGGGCAATGAATCTCATTTTAGCAATAAAATAAATATAGGTATCAAAATAATTGTAATTACTGTCTTCCTGTGCAGTGTGTATGAGGCAGCCTAACTATTTCCTTTTGATTGGATAAGGAAGGTTTAATTTCGACTCAACCATTTGGCATTTTGTAAATGTACACACCATCCTGAACATCTACCCTAGGAACAGGGGTGGAGGCACAAAAAAAATCAATCCCTTAGCATTATTTAAGTGAGACAATTTGGACAATAGTAAAGTGTCATCAATCATTTTCTCCCAAAAATGAATGCTGCAGTATCCACATCACTACAGAATTATGAATTACAGTATGTCTGAATTAAATAATTTTCTTCATGTTTTGTATTGCACAATTAACTTTACTGTTATAAAACCACAGATAAATAATAACATTATACACATAAATAAGAACTGTTAGTAATTACCAAGAGTAATGAGGGGAGAAACAAGCACCGCCTCCCAAACCTGAAAGTGTGTACAACCTGTGACATTGTATACAACCTGTGACAGTGTGTATAACCTGTGACAGTGTGTACAACTTGTGACAGTGTGTACAATCTATAATAGTGTATACAACCTGTGACAGTGTGTACAACCTGTGACAGTGTGAACAAACTGTGAGTGTGTATAACCTGTTGACTGTGTATATAACCTATGAAGTATGTACAACCTGTGAGAGTGTATACAACCCATGACAGTGTATAAAACTTACGATAGTGTGTATAACCTGTGACAATGTGTGCAACCCGTGACAGTGTACAACCTGTGACAGTGTGTATAACCTGTAACACTGTGTATAACCTGTTG